>NC_137121.1:17666474-17988974 GCF_949357685.1 Gobio gobio | reverse complement strand
TCCACAAGGCTACCAAAGCGGGTTGGCAGGAAGCTGTGGTCACACACAAGTGCAGAAACGTTTACAAAAGGGAATGGAAGCTCCTCAGATTCTTCTACTGCTAGAGATTACATTTCAACAGCTGGGGTCTGTTTTTCGTACCTCGCTTAATACATCTGAGATGATTTGACAGATCCCAGATCTTTTAATCGTGATCACTGATCTCTGGATAATTTGGTTCTTCAAACAAATTTGCGGATTGGATTAAAATATCTGGATTAAGTTATCTGAGATTACTGCACGTTCTTGTGTTCCCTGAAGAGGGCAGATACTCAAAACCACGATCAGCAATGCAGCGATTGGCTGGTGGCAAGACAGCAACGTAATGACATCATATAATTAAAAAAGCCACCTGGCTTTTAACTGTACGTGTGTAAACCTCTGATAAAATGATAATATATTCCATCACAAATAAATCTCTCAATCAAGTGGCTGTGTGTATAGTACTACTATACACAACATTATAGTATTATAATATTTTCAAATACTCATTTTTATATGATTTTTATATTCTTATTATTTAAAATTATTATTGCCCCAGGTTCAGTAATGAACTCTTGAAATAAAGTAGCAGTTGCTGGGACAGATTTTAAGTATGCAACCTAATCCTGTTTACATGAAATAAACCGCTCCTGAGCAGGTTTGAGTTTCCGGACCTGTTGCTATGACAGCAAGTCCAGGGGCCAGTTGCATAAACTAAGCCATTATGTTAAGACAGTGTCTTAAGATCTAGTATGAGTCACTAGCAGTTAGGCAAGTGGCATTCAGTCTTACTTTTCGTATCAAATTAAGCCAGTCTATGTTTTTATGTAACTGATTAAAAAAAAATTATGAACAGTCTTAAAGAAAAAAATGTATGTCTAACTTGTAAGACTAGTCTTAATGGTTTATGCAACTGGCCCCCGGATGAGCTTCGAAGAACCAAACAATCCAAGATCATGCCAAATCGGCAACAATCAAGTCCAGCTAACTGAGTTAGCCACATACGAAGAGCAGACCCCTGATAGCGACAGGGTCTCATCATGTGGTTCCACTTTCCCTGAAGTGCTTGGAGAGACACCGCACCGGACCATGAGACACCGGAAAATGCCCTGGAACTGGCCTGCAGTTGGATGTTTATTCCATCCCCCTAAAAACCACACACACACACACACACACACACACACACACACTTAAGAAATAGTTCACACAAAAATTAAAATGAGCTGATAATGTATTCACCCTAAGGCCATCCAATATGTATATGTCATATAAACATAGATATATATGTCATATCTTGGCCAGCAGAGTTTCATATTTGGGTGAACTAGAACTGCACAATTCTGGATGAATCACGATTTTTTGCTGTAATCCTACTTATCAAAGGTTTTAATAGAAATAGCAGAATAATTGTAATTTAAGAATAAGATGATGTAGGTGTTTGAATTAATATTCTTTTTACAATTAATCATGCAGCTCTTCCTTTAATACAGATATTGCCTCTTTTCAGATTATATTTTGATATCTGAAATCCGTACCTGATGCTCAAATTCGAGCTCTGATATCGTACCTCTTTGTCTGGGAAACCTTCAATGTGTGATAAAAGTTAGCTAGGCAACTAACTTAACTTAAGTTAACTAACGTTAAGAGTCACAATATGTCAGTCGCCTGTCATAAAAGTCTTTCAAAAATATATAGATGAATCGATTTCAGGAAATTTAATTTATAATATAAAATATAATATAAGCTAAAACTATAATATAAATCATGTCAACTCATGTCTCAACTTCCACAGCTAAGTAGCGACATCGCTAGCTATTTTAGTCTGACTCTGGTGACCAACTAACGTCACTACTAATTATATAATAATATAACGACCAAATACAACCAGAAACAAATGTTCAGTCTTACTTGTGAAAGGTAATTCCCCGAGAACTGTTTCCAATTGTGCGGTGATTTGTACAGCCCCGAGCAGCACACGAAGCATGCATTTTTCTCAATTCCTGTTATTAGAGTTATTGGAAAGTTGCCCTCCGCAATATGGCGGCGTCGTTGACGTGCGGTCCAGCGGCCAATAGGGCGTCTATGTATTTATTATGTCTATGCTTCTAATCTGGTTAAATATAAGCCTATTGTGAATGAGAAGTAGGATAATCTCTGTTTTTTTAGTTATGAGAAAGAACCATATTCATCCTCACAGTCACGCGGAGCCGAAGCACAACCAAAACAATGTTATTCCGCAAAATGCTTGCCCTATTGTTTTTAGGGCCAATAGTTGCACAGTGTACCTTTTAAATGACAAAGGCAAACGTAAGAAAAAGTACAGTGGCAAAAATAAATTTGAATGTCCTTGTATCTCAAGTTATAGATAATTTAAAGACTCAGTGTGATCATCACATTGCTCATTCCACCCATATTGAAAGTTCATGTGGAGTGAATCTCCACAAGTGACACCAGAAATCACACAGAATTACAGCTTCTCTCCAGTCTCCAGGCCTACACATGATTGTATGGTTAAAACATTGAAATTCGTTTGATCAAAGAGCATAGAAGCTTATATGTAGGGTGAAAACTCGAAAAAAAACTATTCTAGGCCAAATTGTTGTTCAGTGTCTGGATGAATCTGCAATAAGAGGACTGGAGAGAAGTGTTATGTTTAATGTAAAGTTTGATTTTTCGTGTGGAATGGAGAATGTTCAAAAGAATACATGATCAAAGGGCAAGAGAACCAGAGAAGTTTCAAAAGCAGATGGGCTGATCTTGATGTCTACAAACAGGGCAGTTTCAGTGTTCTCGTGTCAGTATAGTGCAAACATTTATTCATTTTAAAAGCTAAAAAAAAGACTCAATACTACGAAATAGACACAATGCATTTTATAACATTAGCCTTAGTCTACCTCACGAAAAGTAGGATGGTAATCATCGCTTTATAAATTAATGCATACAATCACCCTGAAACCTTTTCACAGTGTGAAAGAGCTCAAATTAGCCTATAGTGATCTGCAGTATTCTATTTTTGGCAGAATCTAGCAACCATGGTAACTCATGGGGTATATTTTTGTGTAAATTAAAATATATATTTGAAAGAAACAATGGCTAAGATTAGTCATTTAAAACATTACAGTTGTGAATGCCATGCATAACATAAATTCTTTTTTTTTTTATGTTCCCCGTGTGGGGATCGAACCTGAGTCTGGGATCTGAAAACAGATTATTTTAAAAGCTGATCTTCCCTAAACTCATCCCATTCATTCTCTATGGTAGTGCTAATCACTACCGATGCGATATATTTCTGGCCACACGCGAATTTAATGGCGCTGTTCCGAGTTGGTTTTCCTACCTCGTGTTTCTATTTAATTTAGCAGAGCGCATAAATCATAAACAGCGGATATCTTCCGCCCTGAAAGAGCTGTTCTCGTTTGAATAAAATATGTTGTATGTGTTTTAGTTTAAAATTAAGAGTGTTTAAACTACATACACGCTTAGTTATACATGTTCGTTTAAAATTTCAATAAAGCGCTTAAAACTATAAACCCGCTTAGTCATGTCAAACATGTTAAAGCCGTCGCATGGCACGATAACGCGGAGAAATTAAGGTGAAAAAAAAATTGATCTCCCCGTCGGGGAATCGAACCCCGGTCTCCCGCGTGACAGGCGGGGATACTTACCACTATACTAACGAGGAGTGGGAAACGGCGTTTTTTGGACGTTTCAAAAATGTTGCAACTACGTTCGGCCATGCGAAACAATTATATTCCCTCATAAAAGAAATTCATAACTTCGAACTCATATTTTAGATTCGTTATAATGAAATTTTGTCAGTCAAGAAGCTTCGTCTACGGATTTTCGGTGAGAAATTCTCTTACACCCTGGTGTTGAAAGGCTTTTCTTAGAAAAAGTAATACAATAGCGCCACCTGCTGGATTGTAAAAAGTGAGTTTTCTAGGTTTCTCGTGACAAAAAAAGCATCAGAATATACACAATAATGATCATGTTCCACTTTATTGTAACTGTCTTCACATTACAGAGAATGGCTTGCATGTACATAAGGCCAATATTGACTGTGTTAATGTGCAGAAAAAAACTTTGATGAAATAAACAAGCAGACTCCAATGGAAATGCTAAGAAAACTGAAAATTATTGGTGGTGGATTGTGAAAGATAATCACAATACAAAAAAGAGACGACCGTCCATTCAAGACTCATTTACAGTACATGTCATGTTTGAGATTAAAAGTTCATAATAATAAACATTCAGGGGTACGTGCAAGGTGATCTGTACAAATATTCTGTGGAGGGTTACATAGAGTTGGGAAGGATATAACCATTGGTCCTTAATCTGTAAGATTTACCTAGTCAAATTATGTCCAAGTGTGTATGTAGTACATCGACTCCAGCACCTGAACGTAAAGCACTTCACGCATTTTAAAAATAAAGCACATCAAAGGCCCTCATGCCTATAGTAGCTCGAATACATTAAAATCGGAACAAGGTGATGCATGAATGCCCGCTACAGGTCTTACTGAGGCTCCAGTCTGCTATGTACTATCGTTTTCAAACAAAGGCTACGTAACCTCGTCCTGTCTGTGACACTTTACAACATCAGCTTCCTGTCTGGGTGCTCAGAGCGACCTGCCCTCTGATGCCTCACTTCCAGATGTTTGCTCTGGACTCGGTCGAAGTGCTGGAGCAGTTCACTGTAGTCGATGTGCGGCTGAGCCAATCGCTTGTCCTTGACGGGTGCCTTTGGGACTTCTCTGGAAAATGAAAACATTTGAGAATAGGCCGACTATTTCAGATAGAAGATCTCAAACTATTTACGAAGTATGAAAGAGACCGGCTCTGTTTGTTCAGTGTGGTTCTGGTACTTACACGGTCCTCATGAGTTCAGGGTTTGGCACACAGCTGAGCCGATGCGAGAGCAGCTGGAAAGCCTGGCTCTGAGGAAGCAACATCAACAGGCCATACAGAGCCTTGATGAGATATGGGTTATGCTCTACATCCAGTAGCTGCAGACGAAGGTCTGCAAAGAGAATGAGTGTTAATGCGGAGAGCGATCCTAAAACGATCCAAAATATGAGAAACAGTTTGCAGAAATGCTCACAGGTGAAGATGGGGCTCTCGATTAGCTGCACAAGTTTATCCACCTCCATGAGAAAGTCCACAGTTACCTCCAGATCTCCACTGATCAGCTCAAGTAAAGGAGATTTTTCGTAATTAAAAATTTTGAGTTTATACGATAAATACAATACGACAAGTTCATCCTTGTATTACTTATACAGTAGTTTGTGACATGATAGATTTTTTTTAACATATTATTTAAAAAAGTTACACTCTCAAAGAACAATTTCAAGCTCTTTAAATAATAATAAATACACACACACACACACACACTATATATATATACATATATTAAAAATTGAGTGACTTTAAAAGACGTTTATAAAAGATTGTGGTTACGAAATATTTCTATTTCCAATAGATGCAGTTCTTGAGAACTTTCTATCCATCAAAGAATCCTGTATGTAAATAATAATGTATCACGGTTTCCACAAAAATATTAAGCAGTACAAACATCAATAATAATAATAAATGTTTCTTGAGCAGCAAATCAGCATTAGAATGATTTCTGAAGGATCATGTGACTGAAGACTGGAGGAATGATGCTGAAAATTCAGCTGTCACCACAAAAATATATACAATTTTAAAATATATGAACACAGAAAAGTTATTTTAAATTGTAATATTTCACAATACTACCTTTTTTACTGTATCTTTCATAAAATAACTGCTGCCATGGTGTAGCATAAAAGACTTTCAAAAACATAAAGTTACTTTTGTGTGTAAATAAATACATACATAAACTAGAAATTAGCCATAAAAAATATGGAGACAGTCTGGAACAGAAAGATGTATTCTAGACCGTTAACAGCAAGGATACAATTTCTGTATGAGGTCGTAGGCATGCTGATAGTTCTGGGTCAGGAAGCAGAGGGACACAGTGGCCACTGGATTGTGACACCAAGAGCGATAGAGGCAGCAGAAAAGAGCACAGCTTTCCTGAAGAGTGAAAAGTAGAAATGGAGAACAATGATTATCAGCAGCACAATGTGACTGCATATCATGAGGCATTCTAAGTGCGTTGGATCGGTTTTAAAGATTCTAGTCCTCAAAGCAAATGTTACCTGGGTGCGCAAATCCTTGAGCTGGTTCCGCAGCTGGAACAGTTCGGCTGAGGTAAGTAGAATACTGTTTAGTGTCTGCACCATGGTGGAGGCAAACTTCAGATCTTCCTCCTTGAGTAAGATGTCCGCCATAGAGTGAAATATGTTCTCCGCGTGCAGGAGGAGACATAGCTGCCTGTTGGGAAGTAGAAGAAACTCGTTGACGAAAACAAATCTATCACTTTAAAAGATTAGTGATGTACTCACATTTACAGGAGTTTCTTCTTGAACTACTACAATTCGCCCAGGTTTAAATCTTTGAGGAACTAGTCCTCATTAAAAGGAACTAGGACGGTTTTACCTGATAATGAAGGCCCCTCTCACTTCTAGAAGTTTCCGCTCTAAACTGAAGCGCTTGAGCAAATTAATCATGAACTTGTAGAAGTATGAGTTCATGCTGGGAGTTGAGGGAGATAAGTCTGTCATCTTAGATCCTGTCAAAGAAAACATATGGTTTTGATTTCACAAAATTGTCATTGTCGTTTCTGGTTTATAACTACATATAAATAATACCAAGAATTGGTTACCCACCAACCACCATTGGCTGCCCATCTCTGACCCCACCTGGAATATGGAGCTCTGTTTTGTTATCCATGCTGTCGCACAACCCAGAAGTGTCTGTCTGCCCAGCAGGTGATGATGCAATTTCTGCTAAGACCTCCAAGTCTTTTAAAATCACCTGTGAGACATATTCGTTCTTTAAAATGGCTTTCGCCTTGGTAGATCAGCACTGAGATGATTGGAAGTTATGACGACTTACTTCATCAGACTCGTCGGATAGTGTCTTCAGTAACATGGGGAACAAACTATCTGTGTGTTTGAACATCTGCCATGGACATACAGGGGAATGAATCACTTTTAGCATTGCATGTTTTTAGTATTACCTGAAACTGCATATTGAAAGGGATAATTCACCCAAAATTTTAATTTCTGTCATCATCTACTCAACCTCACATTGTTCCAAACCTGTATGAGTTTCTTTCTTCTGTTGAACACAAAATAAGATATTTTGAAAAGTTCTGGCACCCATTGACTTCCATAGTAGGAAAAAAATGCTATGGAAGTCAATAAAAGATATTTTGAAGAATGTTGGTAACGTCAATTGTCTGGTTACCAACATTCTTCGAAATATATATTTTTCGTGTTCAAAAGAAGACAGAAACTCATACAGGTTTGGAACAACTTGAGGGTGAATAAGTTGTGACAATTTTCTTTTTCTTTTTTTTGGTGAGCTATTCCTAAAGGACATTTAAGAAACCTTGCGAGGGGTCTTGATGTATAAATGGTACAGCCACTTCAACACAGCGATGCGAGTCATCATTCCAGTGGATGAATCGTGTAAATGTCTGTCCAGTACTTGCACTATGCCATCCAGATCCAGAGTGACCGCAGACCTGTCAGAACTACACATCACAGAGTAATTCAGAGATCTTGCAGAACTCCTACAATGTCTTCTGATCTTTTAACCAGACAATTTGTTTTTGCATTTATTCTGAGGAGCAAACTAATCAGGTTTAAAGCTACTGGTTGACTCTTCTATTACAATTAGTGTTCATTTATTATTGCCTATGTTTAATGCGATAAATCATAAAACAGAAAGACGTACAGTATTTTCTAGTCAGTGACTGTTGAAAAGTACCTTGCTGGAGTGAAGAAAGAGATGTTGCTGAAGCCTACGGACTCCTGAGATTCATTTAGGGAATCTAAAACCAAAAACAGAGGTATCAAATCAAAGCAGGCAATGTTTTCCCAAAAAAGTTTGAGTATTACATTTCACATTTTGCATTTCTGGATCATTTAACTACAATAGGACTTTTACATTAAGAAAACAATGTTGAAACAATTGCTGGAACTATCAAGGGATCTTTATTTTATTGGCATCTACACTACCATAGGATCTCATAATCCTCCAAAAATCATTCAAATATCCTGATTTGAATTTCTTATCAATGATGAAAACAGAATTTTTGGTCAATTTAATGCATTCTTGCAAAAAAAAAAAAAAGACCCCAATCAGTGTAAATAAATGACCTATTTAGAAAATGTGAAGGTGCAAAGAGAAAAACATTGGATGCATTGGCCGGGAATCGAACCCGGGCCTCCCGCGTGGCAGGCGAGAATTCTACCACTGAACCACCAATGCTTTCCTGAGAATTTACTGTCGCCCCCTCGCTTCCAAAGTGAGGCCGCTATCATAGACAATTACCATACTTGACCACTAGGTGGCTTATTAAATCCATTCAATGGGCCTTCCTCCTTTTAACAGGCAGGGGGCGACAATGTCTTTACAGAAATGCTTCGGTGATTCTGTTACCATGCTTGACCACTAGGTGGCATATTTAAATCCATTCCTCCTGTTAACAGGCAGGGGGCGACAATGTCTTTACAGAAATGCTTCGGTGGTTCAGTGGTAGAATTTGGCCACTGTCAAAGACAATTACCATGTTTGACCACTAGGTGGCATATTTCAATCCCTCCAATGGCCCTTCCTCCTGTTAAAAGACAGGGGGCGATAGAGTCTTACCAGATATGCATTGGTGGTTCAGTGGTAGAATTCTCGCCTGCCACGCGGGAGGCCCGGGTTCGATTCCCGGCCAATGCAATCACTTTTTCATACCCTTGCCCCTCAAGTTTCTTCCACAAATATATATAAATAAGTAAAAATATAATTAAAAATATGTAAAACATATATATTTAAAAAACTTGCCATTCAGATCTCCCTCTTTCTTTAGGGTCTCCTCACTTGGAGGGGAAGTTTTGGTCAGTGATTCTTCATCATCTTCATCATCTTCAGGAGTCACCAGCTTCATCAGGCTGTGATTACATGCACTAGCAGCCTCTTTAGTACCTGGAGACGGTTTATTGAGGATATAGACAACCTAATATTAACAGAGCCACATCAATATCTTAAAAACATTTAGCTAAATAGCACTGCACACAAAAAAAACATCTAGCATAAAATGCAGAGTATATGCAAACACAGCGAAGGATACTCTTTTTGCGGTCATCATATGAAAGGCAAGGCAGCACTGCTGTCAGTATGCCGGAGGAATACGGCAGTACAACTCTCCCAGCAAGCTGGATGAATTCTCTCATCCATGTCATAGACGTCAACTGGATGAGATCATTAGCTGCAAAAAGGCAAAATAGATAATTACACTACTTACCTATACACTACTTATACATAGTTTTACATCTGACTCACTGGACTTTGATTCATCAGACACTTGACAGTGGATGACTAAGATGTTGGCCATTTCTGCAAATTTGACACTGGAAGGATTCTTCTTAATTTCTTTAAGAAATTCCCCCAAAACCACCTCACACCTATTGAACAGCAACCGTTAATGCTCTTTGAAAATGAGAAAAGGGAACAGAAAAAAGGAAGAGGGAGAGACAATCTAAGGTAAAGGAGAAGATGGTGAGATATACATCCGCCTGATCTCTTTGCTGCTGTCTCCAAGAATCTGGAAGAGTCCGTCTAGAAATTCTGGCAGATAATCCAGGAGGTTGATATCAGGAACTGACTCCAACACGTGGATCTGGAGCAGAGTCAAGCCATTACAGGAAGTCACAAAAGCATAATATATATATATATATATATATATATATATATATATATATATATATATATATATATATATATATATATATATATATATATATATATATATATATATATATATATAAGTGCTGGGCATCGATTAAAAAAAAATAATTAATTAATTGCATTTTTTCTGTAATTAATCACGATTAATCGCAAGTTTTTAATATTTTACGTTTTTAATATTTTGATATTGTAATAATTTCAGTTACTCTCCAAATTAATGTATAAACAATTTAAAGACAGCATATTTTAAATGTGTTGTACTGTCATATTTTTATGAATGAAGGCCAGTATCACTGATACTAAAGTGTCTATGAAACATTAATGACGTTACATTACAGTATAACTGAAAGCTCCCAATTTCAACATTTATTAGGCTTTAAAAAAAAACAACGTTTAACTTAATTTAAGTGAACTTAAAACAATCTTTACATAAACCCAAAATAATAAATGTTATATTTACCCATGGCCTTCCCTGTTATACATATAAAGAAATGTAATAGTTATCTTTCTTAACTGCATAAATAATAAATTAAATATAGATGAATCATTAAAGCTACAATTTTCTCTGTTCCCGTTGTTCTTTGATGAACATTAATGACAGGCATCATCAGTGCTACTGTCACTTTAAGAACAACCGCGGATCTCACGCGCTGTCCCGCGCATCTCATTTCCTCACAACTCTTTAAATTCATTTAAGACGTTATTTAACTAATTTAAGACTCCTAATATGAGAATACTCAAAATCCTCTGTGTTATTGTTTGTTCAAGAGCAAAAGAGAACTCGATGTGAGCAGGAAACTGACGTGAGTCTATCTATGCGTCGAGTGTGTGTGTGTGTGTGTGTGTGTGTGTGTGTGTGTTTGTATGTGTCCCTTGATTAGCTGACATGAGACGCATCCACACAGACAGGACGCTGACACTGACACACACACACACACACACACACACAGGACATTGGTATATATATATATATATATATATATATATATATATATATATATATATATATATATATATATATATATATATATATATATATATATATATATATATATATATATATATATATAATACTATAAGATTGATGAAAGTGCTCAACTCACCCAGGAGATAATGAACTGGCGGGCGTACTGGTTGTTAGAGTAAATCCTCTCACGCAACAGAGGGACAAATGCCACAAGGTCGAATTTGTTGCTCTCTGTTACGATGTCCTTAAAATAAAAGAGAAACGGAAGTCAGATTGTGTTACTGTTACATTTGATACCTTCAAGCTTGAACTGCTGAACCCACACGTTTCTCATCAAACTCACCTTAAGAAGCCGATCCAGGAGCTCAGATCCACTCTTTACGTTTGGATCAGGATCTGCAGCAAGCTATAAAGAGCAGATCATATGTGAGGTGAGTCTGTGGGTCACTCAACAAAAAACTGACTTTAAAGCAGGAAAAAATTATAATATAGTAATGATGTTCAAAATGTCAGTTACACAATTTAAACAAGCCTGTGTTATAACCTCTTGCATATGAAATGTCTTTTAGAACAGTATTAATAGTGTTATTTCAGTATTATTTATACACTATTGTAGCATTTAATATGTTTAATTTATTTTATAATGTAATTTTTCATTTTAGTAATTTTTTGTGCGTTTGACATTTTCATTATTTTAAGTTTGTTTTTAAATATTTCTATTTATCTTCATTTTTTAGTACTAGTAACTTCAGTACGTCAACTTATTTGCCAATGCAACATTTCTAATTGTTGTTTAAAGTCAAAAATGAAAATCATCATTTACTCAACCTCGCGTCATTCCAAAAGCGTAAGATTGTTGGTCATCTTTGGAACACAAATTAAGATATTTCTGTACCTCCACTGACAGCTACACAACTACCACTTTGACACTTGAAAAAGTTCATAAAGATATTGTAAAAGTAATCCATATGAATTTAGCAGTTTATTCCAGATTTTCTGAAGAGACACGATCACTTTATATGATGAACATGACGCAATAACTCTTGCCGAAGCTCAAATGTGCTGCATAACACAAGAATGAACCTCATTGGTTCTTGCACGTCAAGCGAACATGCTTGAGCTTCCGTTTGTGTGTGCTGATGAACGAATGTTTATATGAATAAAAGTAGGGATGTCCCGATCCGATATTCAGTATCGGTATCGGCTCCGATCCGCCATTATTTGCCGGTGTTCAGTCGATTTGTCCTACCTTGTCAGATTTTGCTACCTCCAGAGGATCGGGTATCGATCAGACAGTAACGATCCAAATCCGATACTGTGCATATAATATTCAGTGCCCCACAAAATGCACACAAAACATTATAAAGCGTCATCCACGCACCGTGCACTATAGCACCGTGTTCTGAAGCCATTCCATAGTTTAATGTGAAGTACAGATGAATATTTAAGTAATTAAATTCAAGTTCACGTGAATTCCCTCTGCTGCGTCTGTCAGCCATTTTCCATTCAGCTTTAAACTGAGTGTCGCGTTAGGTTACGACAGTCAACACGATGACACACTCTCCAAGATGATTCAGTGTTCCTGTTATTATGCTTGATCTGTAGATAACGCTCTATGGTTTTGCATAACTTGATTTTATCTTGCTGGAGTTTATTGCTGTAAACGTGTTGACATTACTTTCTAACGGGTGTCTGTTAACGATAGATCACAACACTGGACTAGAGATTGTATTGTTCTTCACGCTGGATTACTAAAATGTTAAACTGTTTAAAGAAACGGCTCGATAAAATATAGCATAGTTAGATACACTACGCGTCGATGTATCTTTCCATTTGTGTTGAACTTTTCAATGCGGACGGAGCGGCGCGCTGTGACTCTGTGTTGCGTCAAGCGCATCATCCTGCGCACGGGATGCGCATACGGCTTAGTCCCGCTCTGTAGCCTATTGAGAATGAGGAGATACGTCATGGTCGTGGGCGGAGTCTGGCCCGTACACCATTCCGGGATCCGACGCTATCGGTTGCCAGGGGTAACATTGTAAGAGCGAAACAGAGATCAGAGCAGGAAAGACGGCTCGAGGAATTATCATCGCGGCGTTTAAGCGGAGAAATTACGAGAAAACTTGAAATGGAGAAGAAGAGGTCTCGTACAGGGAGAAACTTACTACCAGCGCCAAGCTGAGGTATTTAGAGAAGCTGATATCAAAAACGTTGACCCATACGAGCTGCCACGGCAGAACTCTTTACCACCTTGCACTGAAATGTTTCTATAAATATATTTCCTGTGCATTCTGAATAATAAATATATCTCCCCACTATCCTGCAGCAGTCCAGTGCTCGTCATCCTTAGCAGTGTTTTTCTCTTACTGATCATATTTTGTACCTGTTGAGTTTATATTTTTAAATTAATTTGACTAAAAATTTAAATGATCGTTTGTGTGCGCTGGTGCTTTTATTCCAGCCTTCTTGAGTAGAATGAATGCTCGGTAAGTGCTTTAAATGGATGTAATGTTAACCATGTTAAATATTGAATTAATCTTAAACAGTGATGCACAGTAGAGGAAAATGACAGTCAACTAGGCCTACCTTGAATATTAATTAAGCGTTTTGGGCATAAACATGTTTATAGCATACAGTAAAATGACCGACAATGAAAAATGACAGAATAGTGATCAACATGTTTAATACAAATAAATAAAGGTTCGTATTGATCAAGTGTCTCACACTTCAGCATCGCGCTCACTAGTTAAGACCATGACTGACACCCTGTGGTGAAATAATGGCGTACGTTTACCAGCCGCTGCTTTCTCAGATCGGCTTGGGTGGATTAAAACTTAATGTTCAGTTGAGTTTGGAAAACTATGTACATAGTAATCATCAGAATATCTCTTCTCCAGTCTCTGTCCGAATTCATTACCTGGCGGGCAGACCCCCAAAATGGCGGAAGGGGGGCGGGGCGCTGTGTCGTGACGACATCTCCTCATTCTCAATTATAATACTTTTGCGCTATGAAAGATTATTAATAAGGTAAGGTTTAAACTGTTTGTCAATGGTATGTTATTATTTGGAGTGTTATACATATGTATTTCAGTGCCTTTTTGATAGTACTGCTGTGATTTGCACATAGCTGCACTGGTGAGGGTTTTGTATTTATTTGTTAACAATGCTGAATGCTACTGTTTAAATTGTTTTAACTTTAAGCCTGTTGGTAGCATTAAGTACTGAAGTACTCAAAGGGTGGCAGTCTTTTATAATCAACTGTTATTGTGGACTATATACTGGAGAAGTATTTGTTCTCCATTTGAATGAGATGTTTTTAGGTGGCTAATTGAGCAAAGTGCTTCCATTTATTTTATTATTATTATTATTGGTTCATAAAAATATCAGATTTATATCGGAATCAGCAAATAGCCAAAGCTGCGGCATCGGAAGTGAAAAAGTGGTATCGGGACACCCCTAAATAAAAGCCGAAATTAAATCTGTTCAGCGTATAAAGCGAACGTGTCTCTTCAAACTATTTGGACTACTAAACCTCTCAATTCATAGTTTTACAATCTCTTTATGAACTTTTTAAAACGTCAAAGTGGTAGTTGCGAGGACTGTCAATGGAGGGACAGAAATCTCAGATTTCCAAAAAATAAAAATAAAACGTTGTGTTCCGAAGATGAACGAAGGTCTTACAGGTTTGGAACGACATGAGGGTGAGTAATTAATGACAGAATTTTCATTTTTGGGTAAACTAACCCTTTAAGTTCTTTACCTAATATTTATATTTCATTTCAGTGAGCGAAAACAAGTTTCATTGAGAGTTATTTTAATTGTAGTTTTTTTTTAAATACATAGTTTTTATTCATTTGTATTACAGTTTTAGTTACGCCAGGTACACTAAATTAGTACATCACAGTAAACAAAAAGAAAATAAGAAATGTTATCGTTTCAGTTTTTTGCATTTCATTTCAGTTAACGGTTTTTTATTTTAAATAACAAAAAATGTGTTTTATGGTTTTAGTTTACTTTATTTGGTGACAACAACACTGCGTTTTACCCCTAAGAAATATTACTTTCTATTTAAATACTTATGGTACTGATAACTAAACTATTCAAAACTAGCAAATGATTCATTTTCTACCTTTCATGCATGCATCTAAACATGAAGGGGCATCAGTTTACCTTGCTTAGCCCATCAAACAGCACATTGAAGTGGGGCAGCACTGCTCCCCTGGCAACCTTCACTATATTGTAAAGGGCCTCACAGGCGTAGTAGCGCAGACGACTGTCAGAGTCATTGAAACAGGTAAGAACTGGATCAATGAGTTCTTTCAGGTACAATCCAGAATCCTGAGAAGCACAAACGATAAGATAAACAAGCAAGGTCACCATATTGGAATTTCATGCATACTAAGCGTCAATTTCAATGAGCACCAATAACTCAAAAACCTTCCGTTTTGCACAATTAGTTCACATACTTTTCCCAGGGCAATGGAGCACGCTGCCAGCCCAATAAGGCCTCCTTTTCGGCTGTGAGGGTGCTGGGACAGCGCAAACTCTGTGGCCAATATCTGGATGACATGTCTGATCTGTGCAGAGTTGTTCTGGGCTACAAATTCTCGTACAAGCCTGGCAGAAGATTGAGGAAAAGCATTCTAATAATTCATTTAAAAACACTGGCTGGGCTTCAAGAGTACCTGTATTTATGTAATAGATGCTGTTTGGACTATGGGCTATTGATCATAAGCATGACTAATGAGATCATGAGGCATGTCAGATGACAGGAGCAAAATAACAAATACCAACGACCAATAGAGAAAAACTATCTATGCATGTTATACTACTGCATTCAGTAGAATGTGTATCAGTGAGAAAGAATAAACACAGTCTAACAGGAACTGAATGTAAATACATGTTAATCCATTTAAAAGCAGATCCTCTTATTAATGAGTATTTTCACCAACTAAACAAGTTATGACTCACTTTTCAATCTCAAGAGCTGCCACCTTCCTCTTCTCGTACAGTTTGTCGTTGAGAGCTCTCACAATGTTTGGTGTCAGTGGCGAAAAATCCTTTTCTGTGTTCATTTTGTCAAAGTGTTTCAGAAAAAAGTACGCATAGAACACAACTATGAATGTTAAAACTGATCTTTGAATACAGCTCAGTGAGTGAATAAGGAGGATGTCTCATTAGATGTTCAGTTCGGTTTCTGAATAAATGTGTTAATGTGTCATCTTAGAGATTTTCCTCATCGCGCGCTTGTATTGTTACAGACAAAACGACGCTCTAAAATGTGTTTCCGAGGCAGACTCACATCACAAGCATCACTTATAAAATAACAGGACCTGCTGTCCACGACACTGAACTGAAAGCGAGGAGCAGAGGATGAGCAGTTACATGCAAAGCAGAATAAAAGCCTTAACACCTCTATAACTTAAATGATATACAACCGATGATCCGGGGGGGAAACGCGATTGCTTCTGTACAGAACATAAACCAGATGAATTTCTCCTCGCCAGTGATGACAGAAGCAGATCGCAGTGTTTTTCAATGTAAGAAATTGACCATAGCCGCCATATGTCCCGGCTCACATGACTTCCTACAAACATCGACGGCTGGTGAATCGAGCGCCGACGAATGGATTTGTTTTGATTACGTCAAAAGAGTCACATGTTCTTTGAAAACATATGACTGGTGTGAGTTCTACTGTAGCCTATACTAGCTAGCATACTACTTTTGCTATTTCTGCCATAGAAAGGTATGGTAAAAATAGTAAGATTAATGCTGAGGTTTCATTTCTTGAAAATAAATTAAGCTGTTGTGTGTACATTTTGTACATTGTATAGTGTATGTATGACCAAACATAGGCTATATATTATTTATAAATGTGTTGCCTTTAAGAATATGTTTATTAATCGCCACTTTAAATATATTTGTCATTATAAAAAATTGTCTGTCTGTACTGACCAATGTGTGATTTAACCTCCTAAGACCCAGGAAAACAAGGTCTTTTGAATTTAGTGTTTTTTTCATATCGTTACATTGTTTAGAACATAAGAAAAAAAAATGTTGTTTTGTTTTTTTTGAAAAATGATATTGTATTCATATGTTATATTATGTAGTGGACAAATAAAATGGCATGAAATGATGAATGACGGATGAAAGATATAACGGAATGTAGGGCTGCACGGTTATGACAAAAATCATAATTGTCGATTATTCCCTTGAAATTGTAATTGCGCTTATTAATTACGATTATTCTATAGCATTAAGCCTCAAAAGTCAAATATACATTGGTTTGGTTTCTTTAAATAAAAAAAAGTAAAAAATATGCATGGTATTATAATGTTATACTAAACATAAAAAATACTTAAGATAACCTGTAGATTAAGTACACAAAATAATATAAGTTGACTTTTTTTTGTAATTGCGATTACATTTTATTGAACGATTACATAATTGTGGCATCCGTAATTGTAATCACAATTACAAATTTGATTAATTGTGCAGCCCTAACGGAATGAATTGATATCCCATTTTACTTTATGCAATATGTGGATAAAATGGCCATACATGGGGTTTCCCATTCCATGCAATGTATCACTGTCTCTAATTTGCATATGAATGTGTTCTTGGAGCAACATGTAATGAAAAAATTATATTATCTAATATTTTATAGGAACATTGACATGTAATTTCTTTCCCTATTCACTTGTTGTGTCTCCCAAAATGCCTGATAAACATGATTTTAGTCTCGGTGTCCTCTATTGAGGACATGTATGAAATCAGTGCCCTGTTTTGTAACAGAAAGCCATATTTTGATTAGAACCCCATAACATTTTGCTGAGATGTTGATTTATAACAAAAAAATTAAATTAGTCGATTTAAATGATAATTACAAAATAATATCATATTTCCATAAGAGTGCTATATTTGATCATTCAGTCATTTTTAAAGACAGAGAAGTTGTTGTCCTGGTGAAACCTCAAAACAAATGGTATCTCTGAAAAGCCCTAAATGTCGCTTACAGGACATCCAGACTTAAAACCGTGACGTGGTGTCAGAGAAATTCACAAAAATAATGTCCTTGTATGAGAACAGTGGCACCCAGGAGGTTAATGTAGATGGTCTGGTTACTAAGGCTGAATCCAAAATCGCCCCCTAAACCTTCAATCACTTTTCCCTACTTTAGTCCACTAATACAGTTCACTTGAAGGAGTGAATGAAAACAAGTGACCGAATTCGGACAGCTGCTGTGTGCACATTGGCTGTACACTCGTTTTTGGGGTGCATTTTGGGATGGAATGAGTGCACTCAATAACGTCCACTATGGTCTCGGACACCACTACAAATGGCTGTCCCTTCAAATAGTGCCCTATTTAAGGGTATAGGGGGCGATTTCTGATTCAGCCTAGGTGTGTTCGCCTTGAAGCGGCGCTGCGCATGTGTATGATGTATAAATTATTGTGAGAGCGAAGGGGACACAAATAATACAGCCAAAATTGTATTTGTAAGTAGGCTATAGCGTTTTGGTGCACTGAAAAAAATATCTTAAGTCCATTTTTAGATTCTCTGTCATTTTATCTGGCCAACAACAACACAAAGCAATAGATGTTTAAATATTATAATTATCATAGGTTCACTACACGGTAATATATAGTTATTAAATTATCTTGCTGCTTCCACATATTACTGAGCAAAACCCAAAACAGCGGTAAATCAACAATATTAGCCTAATATCAGGCATATCGCCGCTGGTGACTTACAGCAATAATCGGTAAAAAATATCAGACTTTTTTTGTCATTGCTAATTTATTAATAACTCAGCATCGTCTTTATTAAAGAGAAAACAATCACTTCATCCGATGTTTAAAGTAAATAAAACAGACTGGTCTACTAGAGTTCCACAACTTCTGAACTTACAGTAGCCTACCACTTGTAGGTGAGGAGCGTGCTGGACCAAACCACTGTGAGGCAAGAGGGGGGGGACTCAAAATACAACGCATAACTTAAAACTTAAAAGCATTTTTTGCCCCGTTTGAGTTTTTATTGTTTTACTACTTACACAGTTATTCTAAGTATATATCAATATATTATTTACAATACACAATGTGGTTTTTAATTATATTTTTAAGGGGGGACAACACTCAGATAGGGGGTCCTGACCCCCCCGACAATTACGCCAATGGTGCTCCCTAATCACTCTCGCGGTTCTTTGATGTCATACAACGATTGGTCCTCGCAGCGCCGCTTGTATTCAGTCAGCAGGTGTCACTCATCAAATTAATTTAGGCCTTTGTCTCTGAAGTATTTAATCCATGTTTACTTCAGTAAAAATCTATTGATGTATAGCCTAGACAAGATATCAGGCTACTTATATTGAAATTGCTATTTTCTAAAACTATCAAAGAAAATAACTCTAAATAAAGAAAGATTTTGCGACACAAATGGCACGCTATCAGAAATTAAAGGTGAGAACGGTATTTTATTTTGGGTGAAATACAATATCAGTGTTTAAGTGAAAGATTTTAACATGTAATCTTTTCTCTTAAAGGTGTTTCTGCATCTTGCAGCCTTACTTTGTGCTATTGGGAATGTTTCTGGTAAGGTATTGTGATGGAAATGGTGTCATCTCAGTGAAGTGTATTTATTAAAGCATTTTATTTTTTTTTCATACAGGTGAATGTGAGGTATCACACTGTTCTGACCCGCCCACCTGTTCTATGTTGCGGAGGCAAACTTGTAAATGTGCAGTTGGGTACTTCGGAGATCTCTGTGAACAGGGTAAAGGACAGTCAGTCAGCCTTGCTGAAAGAGGCTGCTTAAACTATTTGATTTGCTTAGCTGGCTTGAACTCATCTTCCAGCCTTGTGTTTAACTGGTTGACGAGCTGGATTCGCAAAAAGCTTAAGAGAATTTTTTCCTTAAATTAAGAAATTGCTAATGTTAATTTGAATAATCCTAAAAGAAATATTAAACCTTGTGCGTTTTGAAATATTTCCTATAATATTGAGATAGTAAGTATAACATGACTGGCTCTACCTTGTAGGTTATCCTAACAATAAAGGCACTAAGTAAGATTTTTGGATTAAAATATCCCAAAACCACTAGAACAATGTTATATATTTTGTTGACTTGTGTGCTTGCATTATCCCAAATGTTTCCAAGAATGTTTAAATCCAGAGAAATAAGCAATTTTAACCAGGACATGGACCGTGTTTGTTCGTCGCCTATCAGTGACATCAGACCCGTGTTACCCTCGATTTCCACCTCGAAGACACTTTAATATATTTTGTTTTATTAGACCGGTTGGCAACTGTTTGGATGCATTCATGGACCGAAAACTAATCCTTGTTATATAGCTCCCATTTTCTTGATTTGAGAACCATGTTTTACCATGCTTAATATCGATCTAGCTTACTGCAGTGTGCAACAAGTGTCTCATAGTCTAAGAATTTTATTCTTAAGAATGTTTTTTGAATCTGGCTCGGAGGCCGGTTGAATAAACTGCTTGGTCTAGTGACAAGTAAGTCATCCAATTTTTTTTTTTTTTCTAGACTGCTCATAACTTGTTTTAAATCTGTTTGCATAATGTAGATTGGTCTAATTTGAATCCAGAAAGATTAAGACCGTGTTTACGCAACTGGTCTCTTTACCAACTAAGTACCAGCTAATAAGCCAGCTGTTTTCTTTGTCATGTTGTTGGTCAATTTTAATCTGAATCAAATCATTCATTTTCAAGTCGCAACAATGAATGTGACGTGTGGCAGAGACTTCATTTCCATCTTGGTGGCCGAAGAGTTCTTCAAGTACCACAGTGTAGGAGTAGAATCAGTTCATTTGAATAACGCCAGCTGCCGTGCACATAGAGAGGAGATCTCTGGATCGGCCTATTTCACAGTGCACACACCAATGGACCAGTACACTGCCTGTGGAGGTAAACCTCTGGAGGTAAAGAACCATTCTTTTTCTCATTTAAAAAATCTTTTATCTATTAAATATTCCTAAATGGCATCTACTCTTAACAGAAGAACATAACGCACGTTATTTACTCCTTAACACTGATGTCTGACCCAACTGTCTACGGAAACATTGTGAGAGATCCGGTTGTGCAGATTGAGTACAAGTGCATCTATCCGTACATCCGCAGACTTAGCCTGGAGTTTCCAATCCTCTCGTTCTCTAGGTAATGATCTGATGTTAAATTGATATTGTTAAAGAATGTGTATTCCACCAATTTGTGTTTTTGTGTTTTCAAGTGAACGAATGTTCAAGGTGGATGAAGTGGATGCCACGGTGGAAATGAGTTTGTTCAAAGATCACACATACACCGAGGCTTTCACCAGCCCACCTACTATTAAACTCGGGGATAAAATCTACGTGCAGATCCATGTGCCGGAGCCGGAAGACTTCTTCCATCTGAAAGTCAATGAGTGTTGGGCTACGCAGACTCCTCAAGCTAATGATAAGTCGGGCTTTACCCACACACTACTGGCAAACGGGTGAGCTAGTATTCGGAATCGTCTCTAATTAGCATCAACCAACAGACTCTCGTGGCAGTTCGTTACTTTATTTATTGTATCTACTTTGTTTTGGCGAGTTGGTAAGGTGTGACCACATGTAACATTTTGTGGGCAAATCCATTTGTCTATTATGAACAGTGTAGCAACGCATGAAGCACCACTTAATGTGTGTTACAGTGACATTTCAGTAACATTTAAATGGTGGGGAGGGGGTCTATTGTCAATAGTGAAGTAATGCATGAAACGCTGAAGTCCCTTTCAAATCAAGCAGCTTTCTGTCCAACTTGGAACACAGGCGAGATCACAATTTTTGTACACGCATGAAACTCCAGATCATGCACATTTCTATTTAAATTACTTGATATTGCATGAGACCTTTTGCTGATCAGTGAAACGTGTGACTGGACCATTCCTCAAAGGTCACTTCAAGTAGTTTTATATTGTGTAAACGGCAAATTTGTTTAATCTTCATCCTGTAACAAACCCTTCAGTTTCTTAAACTTCTAGTAAACTTAAATTTAAAATAACTTTCCAATACCTGCAATGCAGCTCGAATAATATCAAAATATCTAAATGGCCTTGGCTCTCTATGGAGCAAATTAGCTGTTCTGCTGGGTCCTAAAGTCAGTAACTTCAGTTTTTCTCTTCAGTATGCATTGATATTATAAAATAATTTTTTGGTTAAGTTTGAGCGTTTTTAGGGTTTTCAGTGTATAAAGATTCCATTAATTCCTAAGGGGGTCAATTTGACCCGTGAGGGAAGGATTCGTTACTTTTTTTTCTTACAACAACGTACTCCTCGAATCCAGTCGTATTATTATTTATTTTTTTGTGTGTATTCGTGGTTGAAGTGTGACAAGTCCTGAGGTCTTGGACCACTCAAACATTATTATTATTATTATTTATTTTTTTTTTTTAATAAATGAGTTTCGGAAGGTAGAATCCAATGCTAAATCTGTAAAGGTAAATGTTTCGTCTTGTCCCTCATGCAAAAAAAACCCTGCAAAAACTGGTAAATGTGACCGTACTCTAATTCATTTGAATTTTTTTTTTTTTTGTACAAGTTGCATTATACTAGTGATGGTTGGGTTTAGGGGTCCGGTTTGGAGTGGACCTTCATGGAGAGCCGTCTCCCTGCAGAGCCATGGAGTGTGAAATCCAGCTCCCCCTGTCTGGATGTAATTGGGTCCAACCACACCCTAACGGCCTAACCCTACATATAACTATCCTTTCCCCCCATTAGGTCCACAGAGGTAGAGCTGGACTAGGTCAAGCTCAACCCATGACTTCCAGAGAGGTGGAGCTGGATGTCATTTGGCTCTGCAGTGAGCATCACTTGCCTTCATGCTTGCTTTTCTAATAATTGTTTCCATTTGAATCGCATTGTATGATTCTCTACAAAATCGCCTCCATAAGTTGTTTTCTCATGAGATTAAGTTGCAATATCTTCCAAATAAATATTTCACCCTTCAGAATATGCCTTAACTTTTTCCTATTTGTCTTTTTTAAGGTGCATAAATGACAAAACAACTTCATTTGGAAATAGTACGCCGCACCCTGCAGGAAGAAACGGTGAGGGGTCGACTGTCCGTTACTCGTTTGATATGTTTCAGTTTGTTCACGAGCCCTACAGTTTCTACCTGCACTGCACTGTGCATCTCTGCACACCTGAGGATGGACGGTCTTGCATTCCTGTAAGCGTTTTCTTAACCTGCTAGATTTTGGACAATCACATTTTTCCATTTTTAACCTGACCTGATTTATTTTTAGGAATGTAAAAGTATAACCAAAAGAGCGGTTGTTGTGGATGAGGAGGCTCAAGGCCTACTGTCTTATGGACCAATCAAACAAGAGCTACCAGATACCAGCCCAAAGATGAGTGCGTATATTATATGGCATTTAATATAAAGATACCAATGCTTTTTAAAAAAAAAAAAAAATCATGTTTGAACTGAATGGATTGTCTCATTTCAGATCTCCTCGCATTGGCGCTTCCATTGGGAGTCATTTGGACTCTGGGCATCTTCCTTCTCATCCTTATGGGCATCACTAAAGCTGGATTCAGACGACACCGGACAAATACCTAAATAAAACATTTTCAACCAAACGCACAGTGGTTTGTGTCGGATATGAAAGCTACCTTAAGTGCACAAGCTATAACTTAGATGTTAGCCCTGAGTGAACGCTCAACGATGGGCCATTAAACATATGCTCTGTCAAGAGAATTTTGTTTTTGAATTAAAATAAGCTTGAATGTGACTTCCGGAGAGAGGCATATTGATCAATCAGGGCTGCGATTATTGTTTTCTTGCGTTTAAACCCAACTTTATATGTACAGTACTGAATATGAACAACAGGTGGCAGTGAGAACTAAAATTTGAATAAATTTGCTTACTTTTTTCGATCTGTAAATAAACCGATTTCAGTACAGTTCCCTTCATCTGGATTTTCTTTTTAAATGTATGGATTGTTTATTATAAAACCAAGAATGGCGTGCGTAATATCACAAAGGTAAACCGAGAAAGTGGGCTGGGAATCGGGTGCGGCTGCGTGCTTGCAGATCAGCAAAAGATCCTGGTGAGAGCTCATGCTCATATTTGGTGTCCTGCAAAAAAAAAATTGAGGATCACTCCGAGGACGCGCCGCCTGGTCCTCGACATTCCTAGATGGGTTTATCCAGGCGGCACTTGCATCAACATAGGCAATGCAAATATCAACAAGTAGTCTTTTATTCAATATTTAATGGGTAGCTGCTGCTCGTGCTAATGTTGTAGTTTACAAGCGTGCCGCGCCGCTCAAGTGGAGACCTTGAACTGTTTGCACGAGGGAGAGCTTGACGGGAGAAGAGAAACCTGCACTAAGTTGGTGGGTTTGTAGTCTGAGAAGAACAATGACCGTGTTTTGGTGGTAAAAGGCTACAATATCTCAGGTTTCCATTTAAGTGGTTCCAGGGTGTGGGAGAAGGTTGTGTTAATTTCTCATTGCTGTCCCGGGAGTGGAGAGATGTCAGCCCGCAGGAGTAGACCGCATCGGTCGGTGAGACCCATTAGTATGATGTTCATCCTTTTGTTTGTCAACATTCCCGAAACGGCTGCAGACGGGGACGCTTTCAACGCAGAGGTTTGTAGACTCCTCGTTTTGAGTGTACAAAAACACAGTAAACTGTGTGTGGCCTTTTATATTTGTTCATGCGGAGTTGTGAAATTCTCAATCTGCTTGGCTACATTTTGTTTTTGTCGCTCAGATTTGTAAAATGAGTTTTGAGTTCTGTTTAGGGGGGAAAACATCACATTTAATTAAACTTTACAGATAGAGAGAGTGCTGTGTTTTTTTATTTATTTTTACGACATTTACTCTTTTCAATCAGTTCTTTAATATTAGGTTTATTTAGATAAATATGGCACCATTCACAGATTAACTATTTATTGTATTTAGATAATTAACTCTTTAAGTAGTCATTCACTGTAAAGTGAGCAATTTACAATTAGACAAAGATGAAAATATATTTATGGTCATCGATAAGTTCAACTTTGAATAAATATGATACCGGATAAATAACTAATTATCATTAATAAAAATATATTTGGATATTGCCTTTTGTGTCATTGTATATTGATCTATTTTTGCATCAGAAACATCAATAAAATGGTTCCACATTGGTTATTGGACACATAACTGATACAAAAAAGCAGTATCTGTCATAAAATAAGTAATGTAAGTGTGTTTCTCTTTACAATTAGATCTTAATTAAGCTTTATTTATTCATTTTTAAACTCAACCGCTGCAGAAAAAAGGTGTAAAAAACACTGGGGCAGAACCCTTAAAATGACATCTTTGTACCTTTATTACTCCTAAAAGGTTTATTTTAGTAGTACAAATACCTACCTTAAGGTACTCTAATGAACCTTTTTTGTGGTAAAAAAAAAAAAAAGGTACAAACATGTCCTTTTAAGGGTACTGTCCCAGTGACATGTAGTTGTACCCCTAAAGATACAATTTTGACACCTTTTTCTCTGTGTAGGGTTTCATTGGTTTACATGTAAATATGGGACTGTATCACAGAAACATCCTAACTCAGAATCATATCCTCTCTGTTTACTAACCATGGTCATTTCAAAGTCAAGAATTAAGATAGGAAGTTTCTGTAATACAACCCCTGGTGAACATCTCCAAATGTGTAATATGGTGTTTACATCTGTCCTCACTCATAGCCTGACCATGTGGCAGGAGTCTTAACTGTGGATATATTTAGATTATTAATATTCAGTGCTTAACCAAACATTCAAAACTTGTCTCGTACCTCCATAACATTTCCCGTTGGATTCTAATGGATAGTTGCGTAATATAAAGCATCTTGTCTATTATTGTCTTCCTGATTGGTGCTTTATTTTTCCTTTCTATTGTGTAATCCCATCCTCACAACACTACTTGGTAGTAGTTGTTTCAAGACATTGTCCACTCTTCTCCAACATTTTCTGTGTCTGTTGTTCCTTAAAGTCATGGCTGAGGATGTATGGCTACCTGTCCCAGGCTAGCAGACAGATGTCCACCATGCAGTCAGCCCAAATCCTTTCTAGCGCCATCAAGGATATGCAGCTCTTCTATGGCCTGGAGGTTACCGGACACATGGACTTGGCCACTCTGAAGTATGATTTCCTCTTATTCAACTGCCCATGAAACAACAACAAGAGCTCAGTCTGTTTTAATTGCATGGAGTGGATGTAGATGATCCAGAACACTTATTAATGTTACTTATTACTAATTATTAATAAAATGAGTATCTTTAACAACAATAAAAGTTGTATTATTATTCAAATATTTTATTTTAACATATTTATTTAGATGTATTGTTGTTAATATTGTTAAAGAATAATATTTATACCAGTGTTGATTTTCTTTCTTAATTAAGAAATTAATGGAAATAAAGCTGAAATTAAATTAAATTAAATATGAATGTTAGATGAAAAACCTAAATAAAAATAACTGAAATAAAGTAAGTTTAAGTTATAAATTATACTAAAATAACAGTTGTATACTCATTTTAAAATAATAGAGGTAATGATTTTAAATAAGTTTGAAGTAAATTTTAAAATTAGTATAAAGTATTAATACTAGTAATAATAATGATATTAGCAACAACAGCAATTATTCTATATAAATATATATATTTAAATTAAATATACAATTATTTGGAAAATATATATATATAACTTATAATGTTAAAGTGTGTGTGTATATATATTTTTATTTATTACATTTTTTTCCAGAGCCATGAAAAGACCTCGCTGTGGAGTGCCTGATCGTTTTGAGGAGTCAACGGAGCAAGGTGCTCGGCGTAAACGGTACGCGCTTACTGGCCACAAGTGGGATCAGGTCAAGCTGACATACAGGTGAATGAAACATCAACACAAAAACAAACTTTTTTCAACTTACATTGATCAAGTTTATGATGACCAGAAAAATGTCTTTATTTCCTGCTCAAGTATTCAGAACCACTCACCCAAAGTTGGCCAGGAGCTGACCCATGAGGCTATTCGTAAAGCCTTTAAGGTTTGGGAGAACGTAACGCCTCTGCGGTTCGAGGAGGTCCCATATCATGAGATAAAGAATGGCAGTGAGGGGCCTGACATAATACTACTGTTTGCCTCTGGGTATCATGGCGATATGTCTCTCTTTGATGGGGAAGGAGGGTCTCTGGCACATGCTTTTTTCCCTGGTCCCGGAATGGGAGGAGACACACATTTCGACATGGACGAGCCATGGACCTTGAACCAACGGGAGGGCTCAGGTGCGAACAATTTTCTGCAGTCATTTTCCTACTTCCAAGTAAATTCACTTTTTTCAGTGTATATTAGCTAAGCATTTACTTTCTCATAGAACCTTTAGATGTTAGCTGCATTTAAATGTCTTAAAATCTTCACCAACAGATTTGACCCTTTGTTTTTTCTTAGTTTATGGTTTATTGTTTTTGTTTGTGGTTGTAGGTGTTGACTTGTTTCTAGTGGCGGTTCACGAGTTGGGTCACGCATTGGGGTTGGAGCACTCCAACGACCCTTCCGCCATCATGGCGCCTTTCTACCAGTGGATGGACACAGAAAGCTTCTCATTGGCTGAAGATGATATAAATGGCATTCACCAGATCTATGGTAAGCTCTAATATACTTCCTGTTTCAGTTAACTTATCTTACTATCCATTATAGTTAGTTCAGTTTGATCTATGATATGAATTCACATTCATTTGTCTGTGTGATACAGATTTTACACAACAGTTTAATAAACAAGAGGTTAATATTGAGTTACATACATTTGAGACTTAATATTGGCAGTTACTTTGTCTCTTATTCCGCCAACAAATTTAGTTCCAAACAAAGCAACGTCAGAACTGTTGTGTGTCTACGAGTAACACGCAGTGGTGGTACGTTGTTCCTAAACAAGTGAATTATTCAATTTACTCAAAAAGACAGTTTTAAAAACACAGACAGCAGCAGGAATATTAGGCTGTTGTCACTTTAAGACAATCCAGCATACTGATACTGTTGCACATGCCTTGTTTTTCTTGACTGTTTACGTTCGCTTAAGACATAACCGACTATGTTTACTAGGATACTAGCCAAGGCAGGCATGTTGACATAATTTTGTGTGAAATTGTCCGTTCAAGTGCAAGAAGACGTGAAAGACAAATCAATTTAGTATTCGCTTGCTCTCAGACGTGGCTTCCTGGGTGAGTGCTTCCTGCAAATGATCATCATGATGTGGCACTGGCCCGATCGGGACAGTGAAAATTCTGTCGACTCTTGCCCATCGAGCAGTCCTTATTGTCGAGCCCTGCATTTATATCTAGTCTCAGTTCATGTGTACACCTCTATCTTTCTCTCAAGTTGAGTTCGCCAAGTGACGGTTTATAAAGCTCAGCAGGCAATGAAATTATATCAGCGCTAAACTTGCCTCTAACTGAATCACAGATGAGTGAAATCCTACAATTTACATTAAGTAGCCATTGGCTAGGGGTGTAACGGTACACAAAACTGACGGTTCGGTACGTACCTCGGTTTTGAAGTCACGGTTTGGTACAGCAGTTTTAAAAAATGGCTTTTTATTTATTTTCAGTGGTTTACTGAAAAAATTGTCTCTTTCGTTAAATGAATTAAATTATAACTAAAAGTTTCTTAAAGATAATGCTGTAAACTATATAGGGAGCCCTTACTTGCATATTATTACTATAATATTAAAGGTTAACAACAGAGCCCAAACTATGAGCCTATATTCAGCTGAAATTCATGTTTAGATATAGGATAATCAACACTCAAATAACACATTGTGTGCAAACATGTAAACTTCACATAAGGCAGTTTTTGCATTAACTCCTAAATCTAATTATAAAATTATGTTTTTTCTTCAATTCGTTGTTGAAATATAATCTTAATGACTGTCCTTTTCATGACAGATTTATCTAAACATAGCATTAAATAAACAAGACACCACTAACAGGTTAAGTAGAATTTTTTTATATATATATATATATATATATATATATATATATATATATATATATATATATATATATAGGCTAATATAGTGCATATATTTAGTGAAAGAGTTGATTTCTCTTGTGAATTAACAACTGTGGACACTGAATGACTTCTGACTCAGAGGTAAATGATGCTGCGTGACATTGTTTACAAGCTGTTTGACGTCTTTCCGCGATTGAAACACTGATTGAGCGATTACACGACATATAATACATTTCAGTAAGTGTTATCCTCAACATACCTTAAGATATTAATTCATGTTTATTCTTCTGGAAGAGATGATCGATCGCGTTCCCTCGCGCGCACCGCGGCCGCTTGAATTGACGTGCCTATACAGTGATCAGTCGTCACATTATAGAGGCATTTATTGTTTGAATTTCGTGATAAAATGGGCTGAATACTTAATATGTGGGAGCTAGGATTGAAGTGTGTGCCGCGCTTAAAACAAGCCAACTGTTAACTGTTAAAGATTGCTTTCGGAACCGTTTGGTACACACGTACACCGAACCGAAAGCCCTGTACCGAAACAGTTTGGTACGAATACGTGTACCGCTACACCCCTACCACTGGCTAATAAAAGACACTTTTTAGTCACTAAGCATGAAATTTGGTCATATATGCGAGTGATTTACTCGCATTGTAGAGGGTTGATTGATTTGGTTAACTGAATGATTCAATGATTTACTCATGAAGAAAGTCACTTGTTTTGTTCAGTGTTTCTGAATGAATCGTTTGAGTGAAGATTCAGTGTCGTTTGTCTGGTGGAACAGTGAAACCTGCAGAAAGTGCCACCAACACAGACAAGCAACTGGGAATGATACACGTGGAACGCCACATTAATTTTCAGTGAGAGTTGTTGATTCAATTCAATCGCTCTCATCATGAACGTCCTTTATTCAAAAGTCCAGATGACACTTTTGCAGTGAAAAATGTGAATCTGATGCAACTGTGAGTTCTCACATGTAGATTTCTTTAAGCTTTGCCACATTTCTAATATAGTTGTTATCCACATTCTGCTGTTTTATGAGCTTGAGACTTCAGTTCAGTTGCATTGGGTTCTGCACCAACGAATCTTTCAGTGTACTGTATGTGTCTTTGTTTGAGTCTGTTTTCTCCATTTGAAAGCCTTCCACTGCAGGCTGAATGAGCCTCATGGGCCTTCTGGTGCTAGATGGAAAAGCGTGACGCGTTCTGTGTCTATTCAGTTTGTGTGGAAAAGAAGATGATTAGCTAAGTGTGAAAATTCATTATGGTTTGGTATTTACAGGCCCTCCAGAGATTGTCATCACTCAAGCAACTCCCACCACAACCCTGTTTACAACCACTGCCGAGCCGGAGCCCACCACTACAGTTGCCCAACCGAAAACTACCAGACCCTCGCTACAGCCCACCAAGCCCTGGGTACCTCCGGTCAACCCCACCAGGAGACCCCAGCCCACAGCACGCTCGGATCAGGATGCACCTGACATCTGCGAGGGGAACTTTGACACAGTCACCATGCTGAGAGGGGAGATGTTTGTGTTCAAGGTTAGAAAGAGCAACTGCATAAAAACATTGTATATCTTTTGTTTGTTTGTAATAATAATTTGGATCAGGTGTCTGCAAGAAGTCGGTTGAACTTTTCCAACAAAGCATAAATCTCCACACATCTTTCTGTTGAGTGTTATGATTATATGAATGCTGTTTTTCTTTATCAGGGACGTTGGTTCTGGAGGGTTAGAAGGAACCGGGTTTTGGATAATTACCCAATGCCGATCTCCTTCTTCTGGATGGGGCTTCCAGAGGACATAGACGCTGCCTATGAACGGCATGATGGGAAATTTGTATTCTTTAAAGGTCTGAGTCATAAATTAAATATTGAACTTAATTTTAGTGAGGTTTATTGTTTAAAAAACAGTAAAAATCAAACCAATGGTGTATTATTTGTTATTATTTCAAAATAATATGTATTATTATCATTAGAAAACAAGTCCCACTATCTTATGTAGTTTTGCTTCTCAAATATGTATATTTTTAAAGGGTTAGTTCACCCAAAAATGAAAATTCTGTCATTAATTACTTACCCTCATGTCGTACGACACCCGTAAGACCTCCGTTCATCTTCAGAACACAAATGAAGATATTTTAGTTGAAATCTGATGGCTCTGAAAGGCCTCCATTGGCACAATGCACGGTACACTCTCAAGACCCTTAAAAGGTACTAAAGATGTCGTTACAAAGTCCATCTCACTACAGTGGTTCTACAATAACTTTATGGAGTGATGAGAATAGTTTTTGTGTGCAAAAAAACCCTAAATAACGACTTATATACTGATGACAATTTCAAAACACGGCATCATGAAGCTTCGAAGCGTTATGAATCAGTGAGTCGATTCAGCAGTTTGGATCGCCAAATGTCAGCAGTTTGGCGGTTTGACACGCGATCCGAATCATGATTCGACTCACTGATTCATAACGCTTCGAAGCTTCATGATGCCGTGTTTTGAAATCGTCATCACTATGTAAGTCGTTATTTAGGGGTTTTTTGCGCACAAAAACTATTGTCGCCGATTCATAAAGTTATTTTAGAACCACTGTAGTGAGATGGACTTTGTAACGACGTCTTTAGTACCTTTTAAGGGTCTTGAGAGTGAACCGTACATTGTGCCAATGGATTGCAATGATGGCAATGAGCCATCAGATTTCAACTAAAATATCTTCATTTGTGTTCTGAAGATGAACGGAGGTCTTACGGGTGTCGAACGACATGAGGGTAAGTAATTAATAACAGAATTTTCATTTTTGGGTGAACTAACCCTTTAAGGAAATTTACAGACTGAAAAAAAATGGAAAACAAGACTAAAATGCTAATGAGGTGTTTTTTTTCCCCAGTGAAGCTGCAAATTATGATCCAAAAAGCAGAGAATGTGCATCTTGTTTGTATGAGAACTATGACTTCTTTAAAAATGACAACACCAAAATCATTAAATATTTCCTAGATATCAATCCTCTTCTCCTTTAAACATCTGTTCTTGCTGTAACAGCATCTTGAAGTCAAATTATGTCACTTGTAAAACACTCGGAGAGGAGAGAAGGAAAGTCTGGCAGCTTCACAGGACTTTGTGTGCATTGCGTCAGCTTCAACTCCAGATGCTGACTGCTCTGTTTTCATTCTGAGAGAAGAAACCTGGAGACGTTGCAGTAGGAAATGTGTAGTGGAAAAAGCCACAGTTATTGTCTTGTTTTTATGGAGATTGTGCAACTTTATCTGTGCATTTGTTTGAAGGGAAATTTGCTTTCATGCAACACAAAACATCTTTTGTGCAATCTCACTAGTTTAATAGAGAGCTCTGTGATATCATCTCTCAGCCATGCAACCCCTCCCTTTCCCTCTAATGTGGCTTTTTGTCCATCCCCTCTTTGTGTTTTGTATCACTCCCGCAGGAAGTAAATACTGGCTTTTCAGAGAAGCAGACGTGGAACCTGGATACCCTCAGGACTTGTTTCGTTATGGTCAAGGCATGCCTGACAGAGTGGACACGGCAGTGTGGTGGGAACCATCTGGCTATACGTACTTCTTCAGAGGAGACAGGTAAACATGCTGGGGCCCTTGTGGAAAAGGCCAGATGTGTCAAGAAGTTGGGAGTTAGCCATCAATAGAACAACAGAATATTTAATTTGAACTTGCTAAAAACTGTTAATGTATAATTTTAATATGAATTAGCATAGCTTAAAGACAGGAATTAAAGAAAGAATAGCATAAATTAAATTACAGCAAATAAACCTATGAAATATACATTATCTATATACACGGATCAGGCATAACATTATGAATGTTATTGTGTTGGTCCACCTTTTGCTGCCAAAACAGCCCTGACCCGTCGAGGCATGGACTCCACTAGACCCCTGAAGGTATGCTGTGGTATCTGGCACCGAGATATTAGCAGCAGATCCTTTAAGTCCTGTAAGTGAGCAATTTGAGCTACAGTAGCTTGTCTGTTTGATCGGACCACACGGGGGAGCCTTCGCTCCCCACGTGCATCAATGGGCCTTGGCCGCCCATGACCCTGTCCCCGGTTCACCACTGTTCCACCACTTTTAATAGATACTGACCACTGCAGACCGGGAACACCCCACAAGAGCTGCAGTTTTGGAGATGCTATGTCCCAGTCGTCTAGCAATCACAAGTTGGCCCTTGTCCAACTCGCTCAAATCCTTATGCTTGCCCATTTTTCCTGCTTCTAACACGTCAACTTTGAGGACAAAATGTTCACCTGCTGCCTAATATATCCCACCCATTTACACGTGCCGTGATGATGGTCATAATGTTATGCCTGTAATATATATATATATTTAAAGGGGTCATAAATTGAGAAATCAATTTTCCCTTGAGCTTTTGATATATAAAAGGTCATGGTATTATAATATCCTCTAAGTTTTAGAGCTGAAAACTTCCTTGTTAGTCAAAGAAAAGCTTTTAATGACAGCTGGCTCAGCAAACGATCGATCTGCGAATGTGCTTACCTGTGACGTCAGAGTTTAGTGAAACGCTGCCTTAACCGAAGAAGACGAACGCCTAATTCTGTAGCCCCGCCCACCGATTCGTGCCTGGCATGTTAGATAAATAACACAGGCCTACGTGGAGCTAAACCGGATCGAACTTCCAAGCAATAAAGCTTATAGCATGTTTCAAACATTAAAAAATGTATGGTTGAACTTTATTTTTAACAAAGTTCCAGCTCACGTGAGGAAGACATTGCATTTGTTAGCTTCATTTCACCGGATTCGTTTGTAAACAAGAGACTGGATTTGCAGACAGGATGAGATTAAAAAACAATGCTGTGACTTCTGGATCTGACAGGAATGATGCAACACAATTATGTGAGTAGAATTTGTGATGGTGTTGCTTCGTTACATTTGATATCTACTGATTATTTATAATATAACTAAACATAACTTCCACGCTGTCACAGGCTGGAGTTTCCTTTGTATTTGAGGTGTTGTTGGTGATCAGACTCGGAACATGTATGGGGCAGGGCTCGCACTATTTTAAATAGTGAAATACGCGCGCGTTTCTCCACATTGGGAATTTTCAAAACAATTCCTCACATGTAAGCGAGCCGAAGCTCATTATTATATGCAAAACTCAATCCAATCATAGCAGTGGGCATTTACTTCAATGTCTTCAATGCGGCATGCCCATAAAAATAGAGCGTTTTAAGAGCTAGGCTCAAAACTAGGGTAGAAAATAGATTATTACTTATTCATTATGATGTTTTTGAATGTGAAAAAACATGCAAACGTCATAAGTTGACTCTAGACAACAGTATACATTTAAAAAAAAGGGGAAAAAAAGCCAGTTCATGACCCCTTTAATACATTTGAGCTTTTTCCATTATGATGATTATTATTAACAATAATACCACAATGCAAAACTTGGAAAAGTAAGCTTGATTTTCTGTAAGCAAAATATACATTTCTAGTTTCTTTCTTTTGATTATGGAATGAAATATGATCTGGACAGACAATGCACCATAAAATTTGTCCTTATGACTTACATTTTTTTTTATTAGTAGAGCATAGAGATAGAATTCAAAAAGAGAAGTTCACTTTTTTTTCTCATTATTGCTTTCTCTTCAAGATATTGGCGGTTTAGTGAAGAATCCCGTGCAATGGATAAAGATTACCCCAAACCAGTGAGTGTGTGGGGTTCCATTCCTGGCTCCCCAAAAGGGGCCTTCCTCAGCGATGATGGAGGTGAGTCAGGCTAGGGGGACGGCTGCCCGAGTAAATGTCACAGCTGAATGCAAGAAAAAAGAGAGACAAGTCCATTAATCCAAAACTGAGAGGGAAAATGTGACCTCATTGCTGAAAAACTGGGGCGCAATAAGAACTTTGACTTGAAAATGTTCTGCTCTCACTTCTAATTTCACGGCGTTGTACATCATTTTATAGCTGTGGAATTCGGAGCCTGCCAATGATTGGCTAGAATATCGTTTGATCAAACATTTGGTGATGATGACATGGAATTTTATGTCATTTTAGTCGCTAGTGTATTTATTCACACTAATTCACATTTGAACTCTTTTCCATACAGCCTACACTTACTTCTACAAAGACACCAAGTACTGGAGGTTCGATAACAAGCGAATGAAGGTTGACGCTGGATACCCGAGATCAATTTTAAACGATTTCATGGGATGCCGGGTGCACTTTGATGTGGAAACGGATGTAAATCCCGACCACCGATCGCCGGAGACAACCGACAACAACAAAGACCCTGACAACAACAAAAATGGTAATGAAGAAGATACCGAGGACAGAAATGATGGCAAAGAGGGCGAGGAAAAGGAAGTAGATGTTATTCTAAGAGTGAATGAGACCGATGAGCACATCATGACCCTCATCTTGGTGACTGTGCCTCTGGTTCTGGTGCTGTGCATTCTGGGAGTGATATACATCATTATTACCACAGTCCAGAGGAAAGAGACGCCCAAAGTGTTAGTTCACTGCAAAAGGTCCCTACAGCAGTGGGTCTGACAGAGTTCCCACACTTTCGCTACCCAATAGCCAAATATTTCTGCACATAGATTTTCTAAGAGACACACACCTTGTCATTCGATTGCTCGTGGTGCTCATCCAATCGAAAACCCTGTTCCCAACATAGAATTTGCACTTTTGATAGTATTTTGATTGTTTTGTGGTCATTTTACGGTTGTGTGTGATGTTGCAAGTGAGTCGTCCGTCTGCGAGGTTTCTGTTTTCCTGTTGAGCCTGAACTGTTCGGTTGTACACTGTGGGAAACAAGGATGTATGAAAACAAGCGCAGATCAGCACATTTCTTTCACATCCTCTGCTAACCAGCCTCAATAATGGAGGAAACCGCAAACTCTGTGTCGAGGTCTTGCAGAATGTGCAGGGTTAAAAGAAAAGTCAGGCTTAATAAATCGTCTCACGCACATTTAGCAGGGTTTATAGTCTCTTCCCTGTGGAGCCTGGCTTGCATTACACAGATGTTGCTGATTTTGGACTTTATGGAGAGTAAAAGAGGGGGGATGGGGGCTTGTAGCCTGCCAGCATTTCCTCTGCCTGAGTTCCACTGAGCGTGCCAAAGACGAGGAGGAGGAGGGGGAATAGATTCAAGGCGTGGCTGTACCGTCATTGTGACCTACATTAGCGCGCCCCTACTTCTTTTTCCCCCCTCAAAGTTTGTCTTCCAGTGGGACTTTCCTTTGTTTTCCCCGCCGCACTTCCAGCCTCCCCAGTTGTGAAGTTTTGTCTTTGAGAGGCAATTCTGCCCTCGGATTGTGTCCCATGTGTGCCTTTCAAGGCTGAATCTGTGCCTTAATAGTGCAGACCATCACCACTGTGTTGGAAATGTCTCTTTTTTTACTGACCGCCGCAGGCTTTTCGTAATAGCGTTTTGAGTGAAAAGCACGAATGCTTTTCTTTGTTCACGTGGCCTTCTGTGTTTTAAACCTGTGTCATTTTTGTATTTTTTTTTGTTAATATGAATGTCTTTGTGCTTTTTGTAGTGCCAAATGAAAAACTCCCTTGATTATTAACTTGATGTTTTATTTGATTTATTTTTAATTTGCATTGTTTTATATTAACAGTTGAGTAAATCATGCAGGGCATGTATTGCTTTTGTTCACAGATATTATCTGGTATATAGCTTGCTCACAATAAAATGGAGTATACAGCTGTAAGTTTTTTAACTTCCTCTACTGATTTTGTACTTCCTTTGTTTTGGTTTGAGTACAATAGCACTTTTAAATTGAATAGCGTGCTTTTTTTTATTCTAAGCATATTGGTTACATATTGGTATTGTTGTGTCAGTATTATTTTCCTGCTATTGTGCTGAAGGTGCCACGTGTAGCTGTCCACCAATTTAAACCATTTTAGAAAAAAAACTACAAATTAGGCTGACATATTTGACATAAATTGCTTTCAGTTAAGTTTTAGTCAGGAACTAGACTTTGTCTGGGAAACTGGGCAAAAGTATTTAAAATTACATATACTAAATAACCCTAACTATAGATTGTGTAATTATTATTATTACTTGTTATTTTTAGCTTAAATTTCGCAAGCTAACTAGTGAGGATAGCAGTTTAGCATTCTGGTAGCTAATTAGCCTGCTAGCTTAACAGTTACCCTTTGCAAATGTTCAATTATAGATGTTTATATTATGCATTTTTGTTTGATCGGACATTAAAATGGCTACCAAAGCAACCCCTTGAGTGAACTATCTTAGCATACCTCTAACCAATTAGTCTGCTAGCTTAGCCTTTACCCTTCGTAAATGTTCAATTATGCATTTTTTATAAGTATTATACTACTTTGTTTGATCAGGCGTTAAAAAACGCTATCTTAGCTACCTTTTCAGTGAACTAGCTTAGCATACCGCAAACCAATTAGTTTGCTAACTTAGCCTATATACAATAGATGTCTCAAATGTTCAATTATACATTTTTATAAGAATTATATTATTTTGCATGTTTAAAAACAGCTACCCCATTTAGCTACCTTTTCAGTGAACTAGCTTAGCATTTGGTTAACCAATTAGTCTGCTAGCTTAGCGTGTACCTTTCACAAACATTCAAGTATGCATCTTTATATGTATTACTTTTTTGTTTGATCAAGCATTACAAACAGCTACTCTAGCTACCCTTCAAGTGAACTAGCTTATCGTACCGTTGGCCAATTAGTCTACTAGCTTAGCCTCTGTAAATGTTCAATTATACATTTACTTTTTTGTTTGATCAGGCATTACAAAGGGCTACCCTCAAGGGTTGTAGGTGGACTTAAAGGGATAGTTCACCCAAAATTGAAAATTAGCCCATAATTTACTCACCCTCAAGTCATCCTGTATATCAAATTCTTCTTTCAGACGAATAAAAACGGAGTTATATTACAAAAGTCCAGGCTAATCCAAGCATTAGAATTTGATTCATAGTTGCTCTGTTTTTGAAGTCCATAAAAAGTGCATCTGTCCGTCAAATAACTGCTCCACGCGGCTCCAGGGTGTTAATAAGGCCTTCTGAAGCGAATCGACGCGTTTGTTTAAGAAAAATATTCATATTTAAAACTTTATCAAGTAAACTTTCGGCCCACCGCCTTCCGTGGAAAAGTGTTGAATTTTGAAAGTGAAACTCAAGATGCATACCTGGTCACGTTAGTCTTTCGATCGGCAGGGGAACTTTCAACAATTTTTCCATAAATTGAACAGGGAAGGTGGTCGGCAGAAAGTTTACTTGACAAAGTTTTAAATATGTATATTTTTCTTACACAAACACATTGATTCGCTTCAGAAGGCCAACTATGAGAGCAACTATGAATCCAATTCTAATGCTTGGATTAGCCTGGACTTTTGTAATCTAACTGAAAGAAGAATGTCATATACACCTTGGATGACTTGAGGGTGAGTAAATTATGGGCTAATTTTAATTTTGGGGTGAACTGTCCCTTTAATGATTGGATTGAATTTTTAATGATGACACCATCAATCATGAAAAGATGCTTGTTAGAGCCTGATGGTGTAGTTACGACATCTACCAGCAGGGGCTAACTGGATCCCTGGTTGAGGCTGCAGCATTTTTGGTTCTTTTTTCTTGATGTTACCTATCAAATGAGGCAAATGCACCACAATATCCCCACAATAAGCTCAGATATTTAGTATTTTCCTCTATCTATGGGTATCTTAATCTTTCTCATAATTTACTTTAAAGACCATTAAACCAGACCAAACAAGCTACGCCCTTCATTTGTCATTTTAATTTCCGAAACAAACTCACGGGACCCCTAGCTTCACTCTGTTCACCAGTATCCTGTTAGAGGATTATATCTCCCTTTAACTCTCTTCTACATTTCCTCCAATCACATTTGAGGACACGGTGGTGACACTGGCCCGGTGGTGCTGATAAGAGATATGCTTTAGGGGCTTACCTGAGATCAGTTTATGGTTTGCTTGAAAACGGCTGTGGTTTGTGTTTGCAAGGCAATAGCCCGCCCTTGATCAGTTGCATTGGCCCTTCATTGGTTCAGAGCTTATCCTGTCTTTATCTCATTATTGGATCTGCTGTCGTTTAGCTGCTCAGACCCGGCATAGTCATGGCATTGACTTCCGAAAGCAACAAGTTAGATGCGCTCACGCTCAAAAGTCAAAGAATCACAGTAAACTGTGTTACTTGTGTTGCACTTGATGGACCAAGAATAGTTCAGGTGCAGCTAACAAAATTAGTATGTAGCATGAAATAGTTGTTTGGATGCTACGTTCTGCTCATTTCTTTCGCTGTCAGCTCTGATTAGTTAATTACATGAAACCCAAATCTTACCAATTGGGTGTGAGAACGTGTTTTCTCTTTGTCATACTTTTATCTGTACCTTAGCTACGGGGTTAATCTCAGAGAGGGGAACTGATGACGCAGGCCCGTGTTAGCCCTCATACTGACACAGAGATAATTAACTATTTTACATGAAGCTCCATCTAAATCATGTAGTTTACTTGGATCCACTAAATAAACTTTTGATATCGGCCGATGATACACATTTAGGGTTTAATGTTTTTCCATTTTTGAACTGTGGCAATAAGCATAATCACATGGAAGCCAATCAGAACACCCTAGCAACCACATTTTCTTGAGGAAAATTTAGATATTTTGTCTGTCAAAACTGTGCAAAACAATATAATTTTATATATATTGTCATTTCAAAGGGAAAGATTGTGGCTTGCACACTTACATGATTTAAAAAAAATTGTAATTAGTAGACAAAACAAGATTTATATACAACTTCAGCATTGTCTTCACATTGACTGTAACTTTAACTGTACCTGGTTAACAGCTCCCATTGTTTTTAAGTGTAATCTTATGTGGGGTAGCACTGTCCTTCACGATTTAATCCTGTTTGCCCAGTCCTGCCTCAATCCTAATCCTCACAGACTGCTGAATTCCGCTCTGGATGGTGTCAATCCCTACGGAATGTCCAACCACTGCTGAGCATTCAGGTAAGAAATTTGGTTTTTGATAATGCCTGTTTTATGTAGCATAATACTGATGTTGCTCTAGAAGGGAGCAGTGATGAGAAGTTATTGTAATACTTTTTAGCATATGAAAAATTACATTTCTAAAAGCTTTAGCAAGTGGACTTGCTTTAAATATACGATAAGGTTATAGCCTGTATCCAGGGAAAAAAATGAATAAAAAATCAGTCAAGCCCAAAATGGCTAAAGCTTTTAATTGTCTTAAACACAAATTATTGGTCGAGTAATTAGCAAAAATTAAGCAAATGCACTCCTTAGAAAGCTATTGCTGTCTCAGAAAAAAACATAAAAGATAGAATTAAGTTTTTGGCAGAATATGGGAAGTTGTGTGTGGAGTGATGAATCACAATGAGACACAAGTTACATGGTAACTTGGACAAGAAATCTAATAATAAATGCATCTCTAACACAGTGAAGTATGGAGGAAGAGGTGTCACTGTGTGGGGAGCCTTTTTAGCTGCTGGTATTGGGGAACTACTTCACTGTGTAAAGTCATTTAAAGCTTTGGAGTACAGGAGAATATTGCTTGATTCCTAAAGTTATCTGGATGTTATTTTGTTAAGACATGCTCCTGCCCAAATTGCAAAGACAACCAAGAAGTGGCTTGAGAACAAGTCCACCCGACAGTCCAGATTTGAACCCTATAGTGAATATTCAGTCTCACATTTAGCTCAAACGAATGGGGGACATTTTTCAACCCTGCATATGAAGCCATTGACAATGATTGGAACAACACTGACTGTAAAAAAACGTTTGCAAGTAGGGAAAGACTATTCTGCGCTATTAGCCACTCTTTTGCTAATTGGTCATTGCTAATTTCCTGACCAGTGATTTGTGATTAAAATGGTTGAGACCTTTAAAAGACTTTTAAAAGCTTTTCCAAGGAATGTACTTAGCACAATAGTAACATGAACTAACAAAAACAACAGTTTCTATTCCATTCCAATGTTTGGGTCTGTTTTCAATGTTTTTTAAAGTCTCAAGTTATGCTCACCAAGGCTGCATGTATTTGATGAAAGACAGTGAAACAGTAATATTGTGTTTTATTACATTTATTTTAATTTAAAAGAACTGTTTTCTATTTGAATATATTTTAAAATGTAATTTATTCCTGATGTCAAAGCTGAATTTTCAACATCATTGCTCCAGTCTTGTATTTACACACAGAGAAAAAGGGTGCCAAAATTGTACCTTTAGGGGTAGAACAGCTTGTCACTAGGGCAGTACCCTTAAAAGGACATCTTTGTACATCTTTATACCACAAAAAGGTTCATGGTAGTACCTTTAGGTACGTATTTGTACTCTAAGGTACTAATATGCACCTTTTAGGAGTAAAAAGGTACAAAGATGTCGTTTTAAGGGTACTGCCCCAGTGACAAGCTGTTGTACCCCTAAAGGTACAATTTTGGCACCCTTTTTCTCTGTGTGTACAGTATTTTTGACTGTATTATTTTAGATGCTAACACAAAGTTAGCATCTTGGTCTTCTAGGCTAAACCTGATTGGAGTGTTAATTTTGCTTTGTGTAAAATATTTAAGTAAATAAGAGAAGGATCGAGTCCATTTAGACAGAGTGAAGATAAAGGGAAGTAACTTTCCTTGACTTCCTGTCCCCCTTGCAGTGCAACTGCTGACTGCTAATCGTTTTAATGGCTGCCTGAACAATCTTACAACTGTGTCCAAATCTGTCTGAGAATTTTAGAGCGAGTCTGTCGTGGGAATTTGTATGTAGACACATAAAAACTACTTTCAGTGCTCATTAACAAGCTTATCAAACCTCTTATGTTTGCTAAGGGATGTGGCAAACATGACATCATTCTATTTCTGAAACTGTGTTGTGGGGTTTCCCTCTATGAAGACACCCTATATGTTTGGATACACAGGAACTTCATTGGGTTTTCCCAAAGATGAAATCATTGTCCTAGAAACGAGTCTCTTTGAATATTATCGACTGAAGCATATGAAGCAAGCATTAGCTCTCAGGGAGGGTCCTGGGTTTTAGGTTAAGCTTGATGAGGATGAAACATAATTAACTGTAACTTGTTTCAGGTTAAGATTATCTATACTTATACTCCATGTAGATTCAAAGAATGGGAGTTTATGCCATTATTCCATAGTCTATTCCATCATTACAGACACTGTATGAGTGTTTAAGAGATATTTATTGAGTTTTATCCCCTTCTCTCAGGATGTTTAACTGGGTGGTGAAGGTCGTGCCACATCCTCCTGATACACAGGATGATATGAGGGACGAGGCGGTCACAGCGGTAAACCCAAGCCCATTAACCTGCACTCACAATACACACCTCACAAATATTTGTTTGCGGTTTGAGACCCCTGGTGGTTAGCGCACATGTTCTGACATTGAGCCACGGTGCTCATGTAGGTAATGCAGGTTCAAATCTGGCTCGCAACATTTTATGATCCCCTTCCCCAAAAAGGCCAATTCTAAAATGAATCTGAATGTTTATTCTAACTTTGCAAACCCCTTCAATGTAAAAAAAAACATGAAATACGTTAAATCTCTGATTCTCTTATATCTCCCTTGGTTTTTCTCCGAAGAATGGGAAAACAACATTGAATCAAGGTACATTTACAGCACCCTTACTTCTTTAAGTGTTTTAACATAAAATATAACACTTCAGTACTATAAAATTAATCAAAGCATAGAAAGAGGCTCATTGTGCATTAGTATACTATCTTCTCATGCAGATAAGTTCAATTCATGCCAAACAGGCCGGGAGGAAGACCAATCATCTCAAGCCTCACAGGGCAGGTGAGTCTGGACTGATCTTATCCATAAAGTACACAAAAGACATTCGGTGAATGTTTGAACCTGAAATATTTTAAATAATTCTGTCTGTTTGTCCATTTCAGTGTTCAGAATGGCATGCTGAACTGGCTTTCCAATGGTTTTGTAAGTGCGCTGCCACAACCTGCAGGGAGTCCTCATCTTACGAGAGCCAACGCTGATGCTAAAGTATTGATTCATTTTCAACTAATTGATATTTAATGCCATTTAATGCCATTTTAACACCAACTCTTCTTTGAACCATCTTTCAGTCACTGCAGGAGGAAGGTTCTGCTGACAGGTAAGGCAATAAACAATATTCTATCGGCAACATCAGTCCGGTGAAAAATGATTGTGCATGAAGTGTCCTTACAGTGAGCTCTCTCTGTCCGCCAGGGCTAGAGTTATTGGCTGGATCTCGCAGGGAATTGGAAAGGTGGTTCCGCAGCATGAGGAGAAATACATACAGGAAGAGACTCCAGAAGAAGTAACAGAGGTGCAAGACAGACTATTAGAAATAACGGAATCAAATAAATATCATCTTAACCTTAATATATGCAATAATTCAAATCTTAGATGCAGTGAAAGTGTTTAAAAATGATTTATATTGATTAAATATTAATATATTTAGGAAAATAAATATTACAAAATACATGTTTTATTAATATTATTCATTTGTAAACCAACTATTTAATAGTAAGAAAAGAGCTAGAAAAGGTTAATCAAGGCAAACTTTTTTTGATTTTTTGCTTGTCTGAAACTACACTCTAAAAAAAAAAAGGTTCTATATTGCACCAAAAATGGTCCTTGGCTCGTAATCATAGGGGAACCTTTTTTAGTGCTATATAGCACCAATTTTGGTGCTTCAGTGGTTCTTCAGCGGTTCTTCAGAGGTTCTTCAGCGGTTCTTCAGAGGTTCTTCACCGGTTCTTTGACTAAGGTGCTATATAGCACCTCTGAAGAACCGCTGAAGAACCACTGAAGCACCAAAATTGGTGCTATATAGCACTAAAAAAGGTTCCCCTATGATTACGAGCCTTTTTTTTTAGAGTGTATATATTATCAGATATAATTAATTAGAATTATAAATAGTAACTTTATATGTGATATAAAAACTTTTAAAATGAATAATTTTCTGCTGTTTCCTTTGCCTATTTGTTGTTTTCTTTTTCTTTCTATTTACTTCAGATCTATTATGTAGCTACATAATTAAAAGCTTAGATAAAGTACATAAAAATGTTTTTAAGATTTATAATTCTCAAGTTAATTTTGTTGAGAATATATTTCAAATGTAAAAAGAAAATCATAATGCAATTGTTGATGTTATTATTAATTTGTAAACAAACTATTTAATAATATATCTGGAAGTGAAATGGAAACGTTGTTCACTTACATTTTATTAGATATATAATTATTAATTAGAGTTATGAATAGAAACTTTATCATACATGTAAAAAAAAAAAATCATGTTTTTCATTTTCATGTTTTCATTTTTTTTCTCCATTTACTTCAGGTTCATGATGCCAAGGACCTCCCAGGTGTGTATCAGTCAGTTTGCATTATGGAAAACAGCAAAAGCATGCGTTAAATGAATAAGCTCTATGTTGATTTAATATTAGTGAGTTCATGCTTGTGTATCTCTTACACCAGATGAAGAGCCTTTGCCACATATACCAGTAGTAGAGCTGGTGTCAGAAGACGAGGTGTCTGAGGTGGAAAACCCTGCTCCATTCCCTCCAAAGTAAGTGTCATTCTGTGTTGCTTGAACACAGTTATTTTGATTAAAGATTACGAGGGCACATTAATTTGAAAACAATAAAATAAAAATAATAGTCAAATATTGCCAAATTTTGCTATATTGCCAAAAGGATTGGGACACCCCTCCTAATCGTTGAATTCAGGTGTTCAAATCACTTCCATGGGCACAGGTGTATAAAATCAAGCACCTAGGCATGCAGACGTTTCTACAAACATTTGTGAAAGAATGGGTCGCTCTCAGTGGGTCGAGCTCAGTGAATTCAAGCGTGATACCGTGATAAGTTGCCACCTGTACAATTAGTCCATTTGTGAAATTTACTCACTACTAAATATTCTACGGTCAACTGTTAGTGGTATTGTAACAAAGTGAAAGCAATTAGGAACAACGGCAACTCAGCCACAAAGTGGTAGGCCACGTAAAATCACAGAGCGGGGTCAGCGCATGCTGAGGTGTTCTCTGGAGTGAGGAATCACGCTTCTCTGTCTGGTGTCCCGATGGACGAGTCTGGGTTTGGCAGTTGCCAGGAGAACGGTCCTTGACCGACTGCATTGTGCAAGTGTAAAGTTTGGTGGAGGGGCGATTATGGTGTGGGGGTTGTTTTTCAGGGGTTGGGCTTGGCCCCTTAGTTCCAGTGAAAGGAACTCTTAATGCGTCAGCATACCAAGACATTTTGGATAATTTCATGCTCCCAACTTTGTGGGAACAGTTTGGGGATGGCCCTTTCCTATTCCAACATGACTGCGCACCAGTGCACAAAGCAAGGTCCATAAAGAAATGGATGAGTGAGTTTGGTGTGGAGGAACTTGACTGGCCTGCACATAGTGTATAATAAACTCTGCAATAATCCATAAAAAAAAGAATTGTGAATTTTTATTTCACAGTGACTTTAAGTTCTTTTCAAAGTTTTTTTAAGAAACATTATTGCTTATTTTAATGTGTGAACAGTGTAATGGGCTGGATAAAGAGTGGCTTTCAGAATGCTATACCGCAACATGTGACCAGACCCCCAAATTCCAGTTCTTCAACACCGAGGTCATCACAATGCTCAAACAAAGGTATTGTTCAAACCATATGATACGGAAAAGGCTACATTTGTAAAGTCTGTAACTGTTTAGCTTCATATTTGGTAAAAAACAAAACACTATTTCTTAAATCAACAGTATATTCACCTCCTCCAGAGTCAGTAACCAGCTTGACGGAGATTGATTTAAAAACTCCCAGGTGAGTCACGTCAAATTTGATTCATTCTTTTGCAACTGCTTACAGGGCATAGAGGCTTTGATCTCCCATGTGATTTCTTGTTTTCAGTATGGTGGGCTGGATTGTTCATGGCCTGGGACTTTCAATGCCACAGCCGGTGCTTAAAAACAAAGAAGTATGTTTGGTAAGTTAGGCGCAATGCTTTGACGTTATTACCGTGGGTTTAATAGTTCTTTCTCCAAACTGACTCCCTCTCTTTTCACCAGGAGGACGGGAGGATTGTGCAAAATGGTGAGTAAGATATTCATCCTTCAACACTGTTTACGCTGTTTTTCATAACAAACTCAGTTTCTTTCCTGGAAACTCTAGTGTGGTTTCAGTAGAATGTGAAAACATAAAGATCATTGCATGCGTAACAACATGACCCTCTCTGTGAGACATCAGAATACAAGACTTCAGGGTTAGCGATTCTGTTGCAGTGTAGGACAAACTCATAATTCAGTCCATCTTCTCCTTCTGTTACAGGGGGGAGGACACTGAGAACCCCTTAAACAAAAGGAGAGAGAGCGCAACAGCTTTACACAAAGTCACAGACAATTGGACAGTGGAGACAGATGCATTTGAATAGTGGCTTTGTAGCTCTTTTGAAGGAGCAGGCAGCTATGAAAATCTACTGAATGTAATGCTTGACTTTCTATGTACTGTATAACTAACCAAGACTGATGTTTAACTTTAAAAATAGACTCTGAATATTGTATGAATAGCTGGCATCTCTCAGATGGGTGTTTGTTGTTGCTGCAGTGATCTTTCTGAATTGACGTTTAGATTGACTGTACATGTCTCAAAACATTTGTCATCCTCATGAGATGTAATTATTATTCATTTTACTGCATGTTTCCTTAGTTGACTAATATATGTTTTAAAAAAATGGAACGAGTAGCGTTATTTAAAAAAAAATAGTGCTGTCAAACGATTAATCGCGATTAATCACATCCAACACAAAAGTTTGTTTACATAATATGTGTGTGTACTGTGTATAATTATTATGTATTTATAAATACACACACCGGCAAGTATACATTTATACATTATACATATATATAAACATGCAAATATACATACATGCAAATATATATATATATTTTTTATATTTAAGAAATATTTGCATGTATGATTATTTGCATGTTTATATACAGTGAGGAAAATAAGTATTTGAACACCCTGCTATTTTGCAAGTTCTCCCACTTAGTAAGTAGTAAGTTAGTCTGCCTTTAAAATGTCCACCTCCACTCCATTTATTATCCTAAATTAGATGCACCTGTTTGAGGTCGTTAGCTGCATAAAGACACCTGTCCACCCCATACAATCAGTAAGAATCCAACTACTAACATGGCCAAGACCAAAGAGCTGTCCAAAGACACTAGAGACAAAATTGTACACCTCCACAAGGCTGGAAAGGGCTACGGGGAAATTGCCAAGCAGCTTGGTGAAAAAAGGTCCACTGTTGGAGCAATCATTAGAAAATGGAAGAAGCTAAACATGACTGTCAATCTCCCTCGGACTGGGGCTCCATGCAAGATCTCACCTCGTGGGGTCTCAATGATCCTAAGAAAGGTGGGAAATCAGCCCAGAACTACACGGGAGGAGCTCGTCAATGACCTGAAAAGAGCTGGGACCACCGTTTCCAAGGTTACTGTTGGTAATACACTAAGACGTCATGATTTGAAATCATGCATGGCACGGAAGGTTCCCCTGCTTAAACCAACACATGTCCAGGCCCGTCTTAAGTTTGCCAATGACCATTTGGATGATCCAGAGGAGTCATGGGAGAAAATCATGTGGTCAGATGAGACCAAAATATAACTTTTTGGTCATAATTCCACTAAACGTGTTTGGAGGAAGAAGAATGATGAGTACCATCCCAAGAACACCATCCCTACTGTGAAGCATGGGGGTGGTAGCATCATGCTTTGGGGGTGTTTTTCTGCACATGGGACAGGGCGACTGCGCTGTATAAAGGAGAGGATGACCGGGGCCATGTATTGCGAGATTTTGGGGAACAACCTCCTTCCCTCAGTTAGAGCATTGAAGATGGGTCGAGGCTGGGTCTTCCAACATGACAATGACCCGAAGCACACAGCCAGGATAACCAAGGAGTGGCTCTGTAAGAAGCATATCAAGGTTCTGGCGTGGCCTAGCCAGTCTCCAGATCTAAACCCAATAGAGAATCTTTGGAGGGAGCTCAAACTCCGTGTTTCTCAGCGACAGGCCAGAAACCTGACTGATCTAGAGAAGATCTGTGTGGAGGAGTGGGCCAAAATCCCTCCTGCAGTGTGTGCAAACCTGGTGAAAAACTACAGGAAACGTTTGACCTCTGTAATTGCAAACAAAGGCTACTGTACCAAATATTAACATTGATTTTCTCAGGTGTTCAAATACTCATTTGCAGCTGTATCATACAAATAAATAGTTAAAAAATCATACATTGTGATTTCTGGATTTTTTTTTAAAGATTATGTCTCTCACAGTGGACATGCACCTACGATGACCATTTCAGACCCCTCCATGATTTCTAAGTGGGAGAACTTGCAAAATAGCAGGGTGTTCAAATACTTATTTTCCTCACTGTAAACATGCAAATATACATACATGCAAATATTTCTTATATATATATATTTATATATATATATATATACATATACACACACAATAATTATACACAGTATACACATATTATGTAAACACAAACTTTTTTTGGATGAGATTAATCACGATTAATCGATTTGACAGCACTAAAAAAATATAAAATTGTATTGCCTTGACTTTGTGGCTGCTTTTAAGTCATATACTAAAGTTTGGGGATGGTAAGATTTTTAATGTTTTTGAAAGAAGTCACTTATGCTCACCAATATTGCTTTTATTTGATTAAAAAAATACAGTAAAAAGTAATATTGTGAAATATTATTACAATTTAAAAATAACCGTTTATTCATTTTTGTGATGGAAAAAATACATTTTCAAAAGCCATTCAGTCTTCAGTGTCACATGATCCTTCAGAAATTATTCTAATACGCTGATTTGCTGCTCAAGAAACATTTCTTATTATTATCATTGAACATTATAACATTATAAATATATCTTTTATGACACTTTTGATCAATTTAATGCATCCTTGCTGAATAAAAGTATTATTTTAAAAAAATCTTACTGACCCCAAACTTTTGAACAGTATGGCACATTTTATGTTTTGATTTATTGTAATTTAATCCTTATGTATTAAATGTATATTAATATTTAATATACTTAATGTTACAATTAATATTGTATTAATACATTGTTAATAAAGGAAAATGCATGATTGCACTCATGTGGGTTCAGTCTCTATTGGCTAAAATAAAATAAAATATAAAATAATTCCATGGAAAACCATGCTCTCAACCAAAGTAATTAAACATAAGTAGTAAAATAAATAATAAACTATTTGAAAGGGACATTTTAACTCATTTTTTAGTGAGCCCTCATTGAATCTGACAGATGTTTCCTATACATTTTCTAAGCACTCAAATGTATCCTGATGTTTGAAATGTTAAAAGTAAAGGAAAAGCTAATCATGCTTAAATTATTGACTTGGATGACTGTTCTGTTCAAAAACGCCTTATCACACTAAAGGAACAAAAACCAGAACAGTAATGAAAATTAAATATTGTCCCCCATAGAATCATGTGATGACATTTTAATTACCAGAGAATGTGAAGTTTTAAAAACAGTCCTCAAGCATGGTTGTCTCCTCAGCAGGAAGTTCTCGATCAGTTCCCGCAGATCTCATTCTTGAGGAGGTTGACTCTGAAGATGAGGCTCAAGCAAAGGAAACATGTCCAGCAGCCAACTCGCCTCCATATTCACAACCTCAGTCCCAGCCTTGGTCACCGGAACAATCTCTTGCACCAAGTGTCACCACACCCTCACAAGCACACATAGAGCTGGAGGACGCAGAGACCCAAACTGCACGATGGACGCCCATGATCGAGAACATCAGGCGAGAGGCAGAGGACACCGCCATATTAATCATGGAGGAACGGTAATAACTTTTATTCTTGAAAAAAGCACAGTGGCAGCATGGTGATCGAATAATTGGAGTAACTTTAGAAATAGGCTTACTTGTGGTGCTGTTCTCTGGTGCAGGTTGGTACAGGAGCGTCAAGCAATGGCCCGCATGGCAGAAGAAGTGGCACGGCAGACAGCTGAGATGGCTGTCAGGGAGTTAACACAAACCCGGCTCGGCATTCAGACCATCGCGGAAGAGCCCGAAGATGTTGATCAAGAGTAATTCATGCAAACTCATGCACAATAACATTAAATCATTCAGACCTATACTCTTTTTGTGACAAATGTATACATAGATAAATATAGCAAATGTATCCAGTGGACCCAAACTTTTAAAAAGTATAACATTTTGTTATAATATTTTAATTGTAATATTTAAAATATTATAATCAATTTGTTTTAATTAATTAATTTAACTATTTATTATCATTTAAAAAGTGGCATTTATCTGAAAGAAATGCAGCTGCACTTTAAGTACAACATTTCACAAAAAGAAGCTTTTAAAAGATGTATGCATTTCAATTAATAGTAAAATTCCATCAAATTGAATCTAATAATCCTTACATGTTTTAATTGAATAAATTATTAAGGATTGCTCAATTATTCAATTAAAACGTGTAAGGATTATTCTATTCAATTTGATGGAATTTTACTGTTAATTGAAATGGGCAAATCTTTAAAAAAAAAAGGCTTAATTTTTGAGTGTAGGTTTATAAAAATACATATTTAAAAACGTGTGCTGTCAAATCGATCAATAGTGATTGTCAATAGTGTATTTACATAAAGTACACACACATATACATGCATACACAAACATGTGTAAGGCTACTATATATATACACTCACACATATTATATTGATAAACTTTTATGTCTGATGCGATTAATCATGATTAACTTAATCGATTTTACAGAACTTTTAAAGTGTGACCTTTTTAGGGCACTTTTATGACAGGGACACGTCCCAGTATTCAGATTAGCAGTAGTTTGGTTTTTCAATTATTGGTTCTTAAAATTGTACCTTTTGTCTCCCTACTATTAAATATTTTGTAACATCATAGTCTAATAACTTGAATGTTTCTGTGTCACAGACTCCAAGTGCTACAGGAAGAGGACAGTGATATAGAAGTCATACGGAGTCAAATCACAGAGTAAGACATTTGAAATTATAATAAACATGGTGAACAAAAACTGGGATGTCTCTTTCAGCTGAGAAGACTATTTTTTATCATAGTTTCTATCATGCTTTCATTGTTGTTTGATCTGTAAGTGCTTTTCACATTGGTCTGTGTTTGCAATACAAAATTGAACTGAAAGAAGCGTCTGCGTGTTTGTAGACCTGTGTTTTATATCAATATGGCCACACATAATTACAATACACGCATTTCTTAGCAACATCATTGCATCCCATAGAGGCGCGCGGTGCCCCCTCTTCGGTTGTTATAGTTACTAATCCCGCCTCTGATGCTTGTTTTCTGTCTCGTCGCTGTGAAGGATGGCGCAGGCTCTTTACTTCCAGAATAAACATTTATGTCGTTCTAGTTAATCGCGTCAACATATCATAAAATTTGAATCGCGTTCATTTATAAACACACGCCACAAAATGGATGGATATGAAAACTGCACCACCTGATGCGCTCAGAGACCGCATCTGATTTCAAAGTAAGTTCATTATAATAAAACGATGGCGCGTGAAGCTCTCTTATATCTTTCGGTTGTAATATTTTGGAAACGTTTAAAATGAATAACCATACTATTTAAAGGAGATTTTTGGAAAACAAAACAGGCACATTTCGCTTCGTGGTGTTCCATCATGCGAAAAGTGTGCTTATGTGAGTGTATTTTAGCTGACACAGATGTGTTAGTTGCTTACCGAAGTGATTAGCCTGTTGTTTGTACCGCTGATATTCGCGTCATGCTGTGTGTATCCACAGGTGTCAAGCACCTTCAGTTAAGGAGTTTGTTCCAGAAGGACAGGAGGCAGAAGCTGTAGAAACCCCCGTGGAGGAGTTTAAGTCCTCTTCACCTCTACAGGAGGAACCAGAGGCTGAATCTGAACCTGAGGAGCTTCATGAGGAGGAGGAGACCAGGGACTCCAGTGAAGCTGAAGAAGAACCTGACCCGATCACTCAGCAACCTCAGTCCATTACCAGCTCCTCCGTTTCACGAACTGAATCACCGGTAATGTATTTGTACTGTCCATCTAACTATCGCCATGTTAGTCCTCCGGCTTTATATCAGTTACATAACAGATATAATTGTTTAATGATAAATGTATTGTTTTACGTCAATCTAAATTACTTTTCACAGGTATCCATTGTATACAACAACAAGTACATAAAACTCCCTTTGGAGTTACACTGAATAAAGTACACTAAGCTCAAGCACCGTACTGCATTGATCATATTTTTTCTTTGTACTAGTGCTGCTTTTTTCTTCTCTGTGTTACTGTGTTTGAAATAAATGTCTCATAATTCTGTAATTTTGCTGCATTTTAGGTGGAGAGTACAGCTAGTGGTGAGTGTTTATCTCAGTCATTGGGAATAGATCACACAAACACCTTGATGCTAACATGGTAAAGAGCCACAGAATGGCATCCCAGCTGACATATATTTCCTTCACATTTGTATTACTCAGATGGAACAAATCTCAAACAGTGGCTTCAAAAGTTGGGCACTTTTAGACATTTAAAGGATTAGTTCACCCAAAAATGAAAATTCTGTCACTAATTATTCGCCCTCATGTCCAAACCCGCAAGACATTCATTCTTCTTCGGAAGAAAAATTAATATCTTTTTATTGAAGTCTGAGAGCTTTCTGTCCCTCCATTAACAGCCTCTGACACAACTACCACTTTCAAGCCCCCAAAAGGTAGTAAAGACATTATTAAAGTAATCCATGTGACACCAGTGGTTTAACCTCAAGTTCATGAAATGACAGAGTGCTTTGTTTGCGCAAAAAAAAAAAACTTTCTTCAATACGCAATCACACAACAACGTCTGTTCTCGCATCAACTCAACATGTACGCGCCGTGGTGCTCTCTTGAACGCGAGATTAATATTTTGTAAATAATGTGCTTATGTGTTTTTGCTCAAACAAAGCACCCACATCGCTTCATAAAATCAAGGTTAAACCATTGCAGTTGCATGGATTACTTTTATGATGTCTTTACCTGGTGCTTGAAATTGATATTTGCATAGGCTGTCAATAGCTGACAGAAAGCTCTCGATCTTCAAGATGAACAAATGTCTTGTGGGTTTGGATCGACATAATGCAATTAATGACAGAATTTTTATTTTTGGGTGAACTAAGCCTTTAAGCCAAACTTATTAATATCATTGCATTGTAGACAATGTTTACATTAATTTGAGAACCAGAAAGTGTAATGTTTTCCAGCAAAAGTGTTATTAATTAATTTCTGTCTCGAAGTTTCCAGTAAAGGCCTAATTATATTAACAGTATAATTTTCAGCTAATTTAATGCAAATTTTTCAAGCTTAAATTGTTAAACAAAATTGTGTGAAAATGTATGTGTGTAATAGTATTTTTAAAATAATTAAAAAATAAATATTAAATAATTTGTTAAATTAAAAGAAAAAAACAGTTGATTAAAATGTACATTTATATATGTAAATAACAAAATGACAGATTCATAATTTTCTGTTTTGGGTCCAGTGAAAAGAAATCTGAACTAATAGCCGACTGGGCTAGCCGGGGAAAAAAAATGTGTTCTAATATTTTGATTTATTATTTTGATTTATTATTATATTATTTTGTGAATGTATTATGATTGAAAAGTGTGCTTGTGCTATTTTATTTTATTTTCTAATGGAATACTTTTTTCGGGCCAGTGTAATTGTAATTTCCGGACTTTATTCTCAGAATATTCTGTATGGCTTAGCATCAAAAACAAATCATGCAACATACAATAAAATTGACTGTGTGCTGCTCTTCCCACAGTCCCTTCCAGATGTGATGCGCTGAAGACCTGTTTCATGCGTGTACCATATGTACCACAGGCCCTCAACAGCTTCAACCAGTTCCTGATAGACATTGACGTCACCCTGCCCAAAGTGCCTTCCATGCCCAATTTGCCCCCTGCTCTGTCTGAGATCACTCAACAGCTGCCGTCGCTCCCTCCTCAGCTGGCACAGCTACCGCAACAAATTTCTCAGCTACCCCAGCAAATTTCCCAGCGATTCTCCAAAATAACCCCAGGTCCTCAGTTTAGTGCTCCTCAGTTTCCCAGGTTTCCCACGCAGTTATCCAGCCTCCCACAACAGCTGTCCAACATTCCGCAACAAATATCCAACCTCCCGCAAAAGTTGTCCAACTTTCCACAAAGGCTTCCCAGCATTCCACGGTTTTCCATCCTTCCGCAACAGGTCTCCAACATTCCACAACAACTCTCCAGCATTCCACAAAAAATATCCAGCATTCCACAAAAGATAAGCAGCATTCCACAGTGTGCCCAGCAGTGCTACACTAACATTCAGAGCCGTCTTAACAAACTTAAGCCGGAACAGGATGCCCAAGGAGCAACCGCAGACGAGTAAGGATCTGGAGTTGGACCGCCTTGTCCGCCAGTCCCCGCTTAATTTCCCCCGAACCCCTTCGCCCTCTTCCCCATGCTCCGTCCTAGACCTGCCCAATGTGCCCTCATACCCCCGTCTGCCACCCATCACCCCTTCCAGGCAGTTGTCAGGCGTCTCCAACCCTGCCTTCCACATTGAGGACGACCCCGCCTCTGCTAGACCCTCAGGTGATCCACATTGTCGCCTTTTTCTTTTAGATTAGTCTGTGCTATGCTTTGCTGTACTATTCCTTGCTACTATGCCAAGTGTGACTTAGAGAACATTAGATTGTGGGTGCCTGTGGTGACCAAAGTGACCTCTTTATGTACCAGTCATTGACCTCAAGCTCTAAGGCCCCTTTTACCTTGAAGAGGTAAGTCTTGAAGAGGACGCTACTGAAAGTGTCAGTGTCAAGGTTTCTTTTATGTTGCTTTAACAAGTTTTGTCTAATCTTCAGTGAGCTCCAGACTGAGTGTGCACCCGGCCGTGAATGTGGAAGATGTTGATTCCGACCGAGGGAGATCTCGCATCATTCCCCCTATAATAAACCCACAGGATCCCAACCTCAAAACCCTTACTGTGCCTGGTGCCCGTAAAGCCAATCGGACCAGGTAAATCTGCCTTGTTTTCATTAATCACAATGAATGTAGAAAAGGTGTGGTTACATGCAAAATTGCCTATGAACCAAAGCTCACATGGAAGTCACTTTGAAATCAAGCAGCTTTCTGTTGACCAACTTGAATTCGTTGTCAATATGAAAATCTGGAGACCTGACTCCTCGGCATTAAATGTGAAACATATCATTGAGTTCACAATTTCAACTGTGAAAAGCCTAATTGATGTACAAATATGCATTTCATGTTTTGTTTCTTTTTTGTTCTGTTGTCTGTGCACACACTCACTCACACACATACACACACTTAATTCACTGGATTCAAACAGTGTATGCAGAGACAGAAAACCACAGACAATTTGGACCAAGATGTAAGAATCTTTAAATAAGTCTATTTCAGGACTCATCACAAACTACCCCATATTCCTCCCTTCATTCTGTACATTTGTGTGCGTATCATTAATTGAGTTTGTGAAAACTACTCATCATTATCATATCAAAATGTCATTTGTCTAAAGCATTTATTGTAACTTGTTGCTCTTTATTTTCTGAGGTCCATCATAACTTGCTCTTGACTTCCTCTTACAGCAAGAGACTTTACTCACAAGACGATGAGGAAGAGGAGGAGTTAGAAACCTCAGTCCGGGCCTGGCCAAGCCAGAGTAGCATCTCAAGCGCAGATGACGGGTAACAAATAAACGCATCATTTTCATGCATTTATGTTAATTTCACATTTTATGTATTGATATAGTATGTTGCTGGAATTTGGCTAAAAACACGTTACTGATATAAAATGGTTGCAAATCATGCATGTTCTATAATGTGCTGTGGGAAACCTAGCAACAATATATAAAAATATGATTGTTTTGGTGGATTTTTTGTTGTTGTTGCAGTAATTATCTAATTATTTTAATGCAGTAATTATCTTCTGTCTTAAGGCTTAATCAACGGCCATCCTCTTCTGCCAGCCAGACTAGTACCGCAGTAAACGAGAGGTTACAGGAGCTTGTCAAGCTGTTCAAAGAGAGAACAGAGCGGGCCAAAGAGAAACTGATTGATCCGGATCATTCAGATGATGAGACTCCTCCTGCCTGTGAGTTAAGCCCAAAATAACACACCAATAGCATTTATTTTATACTGTAGATATACTAGGGCTAATACAACTAACCATATACGATTTCTGCTAATTTCAATTAAATGAGCATAATCATCTGAGATATTGGCCCGCTGGTTGTTTATCCTTACAGCCTTTTTTCATTTGACATTTTTACCAGTTTTGAGAGTATGGTAGTGTAAATTATAAACTTAATAAATGCATATTTATAATAAATGCTGACTTCTGTTGATTTGTGCTTATGTGAAAGTGCAATAATCCTGATTACAGAAATTTTCAAAATGAGAGCTAACAATCGTGATTACAATTTTTGAGCAAAATAATGTGATTATTGTTTTTGCCAAAAGTATTGGGAAACCCTTCCAAATCATTGAATTCAGGTGTTCCGTCACTTTCATGTCCAAAGGTGTATAAAATCAAGCACCTAGGCATGCATACGCTTCTACAAACATTTGTGAAATACGGGTCGCTCTCAGGAGCTCAGTGAATTCAAGCGTGGTACCGTGATAGGTTGCCACCTGTGCAATAAGTCCATTGGTGAAATTTACTCACTACTAAATATTCCACAGTCAACTGGTATTACAACAAAGTGGAAACAATTGGGAAAAACAGCAACTCAGCCACGAAGTGGTAGACCACGTAAAATCACACACCAGGGTCAGCGCATGCTGAGGTGCGCAGAAGTCACCAACTTTCTGCAGAGTCAATAGCTACAGACCTCCAAACTTTGTGTGGCCTTCAGATTAGCTCAAGAACAGTGTGCAGAGAGCTTCATGGAATGGGTTTCCATGGCCGAGCACCTGCAGCCAAGCCTTACATCACCAAGTGCAATGCAAAGCGTCAGATGCAGTGGTGTAAAGCACGCCGCCACTGGACTCTAGAGCAGTGGAGACGTTTTCTCTGTAGTGACGAATCTCTGTCTGGCAATCTGACAGACGAGTCTGAGTTTGGCAGTTGCCAGGAGAACGGTACTTGCCTGACTGCATTGTACCAAGTTGAAAGTTTGGGGGAGGGGGGGGGTATGGTGATGGGTTGTTTTTCAGGGGTTGGGCTTGGCCCCTTCGTTCCAGTGAAAGGAACTCTTAATGCGTCAGCATACCAAGACATTTTGGACCATTTCATGCTCCCAACTTTGTGGGAACAGTTTGGGTATGGCCACTTCCTGTTCCAACATGACTGCGCACCAGTGCACAAAGCAAGGTCCATAAAGACATGGATGAGTGAGTTTGGTGTGGAGGAACTTGACTGGCCTGCACAGAGTCCTGACCTCAACCCGATAGAACACCTTTGGGATGAATTAGAGCGGAGGCTGCGAGCCAGGCCTTCTCGTCCAACATCAGTGCCTGACCTCTGTTATAGCTGCAAATGATGGGCCAACTCCATATTAAACCCTACGGATTAAGAATGGGATGTCATTAAAGTCCATGTACATATAAAGGCAGGCGTCCCAAAACTTTTGGCAATATAGTGTTTGGGTCTTAATCAAGACTTTGAATTTGCACACTGGTCGTCAAACGTTAGTTAATAAACTTAGTTCCTAGTTAATGTGGAGATTAAATATAAATGGATGCTTTAGGATCATTTGTTTGCAGAATTTGATTTTGAATGTATTAAATGAAATTAAATGTATACATTTTAAGTGACTTCAGTGTCCAAATACTTTTGAGGCACACTGTACCAAATAATATGGTCTTTTATGAACAGCCCCAGCTAAGCAAGCTCCAGCTCCTCCTCCTCCTGAACCTGAACCTCCAGCAGAGCAGAAAACAGAGCAGGAGGTGCCCGAGGCCCCTTCCGAGAAAGAAGAGGAGAAAGCGAAGCTCCTGTGCTATAAAGTGAAACCTCAGTCCAGGATTGGTCGCCTTCTGCAGTACCGTTTTCCAACCAGCATCGACCCCTTCACTAGTGAGCACTCCTCTCTTCATTGTAATCCTGTGGACTCATCTAGACATGCCTACAGCTGTCTACATTTTAGCTGACTAGACATTCCATACTTGCACATAAATCCGATCAGTTACTGATTTTCCTTCATTCTTTGTTCTGTTCTCACATCCTTTCCTAAGCTTCAAATTCCTCTCTCTTTTTAAAACTTTAATAGGCATCAGGTTTAAAAATTACTAATTTTGCATAACTTACATTTGGTGCACATTGATGGTTTAATTAACTGAATTAAATTAAATTAATTGAGTTTAACTAAGAGTCATACTAATTGTTAATTCATTTAAATTTGTTTACTTAAAATAAATGAATACCTTCAGTATTAATTAAACATTGCAACTCAGAAATTGTAGTTTTGTTTAGATTTAAATCAAAATTTAGTGCCTCACAATATTTGCTTTTCACAAGCCATTTGAATAAAGCAAACGTTGAAATCTCACATTGCTCTGTGTTCTCTGTAGATCTGATCTACGTACTTTGGCTGTTTTGCGTGGCTTTGGCGTTTAACTGGAACGCATGGATGATTCCTGTGCGTTGGGCGTTTCCTTATCAAACACCAGATAACATCCATGTGTGGCTGTTGATTGACTACTTATGTGATACCCTCTATATTCTGGACGTCCTGGCCTTTCAACCCCGACTTCAGTTTGTGCAGCATGGGGACATTGTGGTAAATATAAACAGGCAAAATATTAGAATATGTGAAGTAAAATAAATGCTTTTTTTCCACCCAATGTTTTGCAAAATATTTGTTTTTAGAGCGGGAAGAAAGAAATGAGAGATAATTACATCAAAGCTGTACGATTCAAGGTAATCAGACATTGATTTATTTCCATTTTAAAAGTTGAACTTGGACCGCGTTCTTAAAATGCGTGAGCACAACGGTTGAAGATGGAGAAATGCGTTCTCTGTGAACTAAGGGTCTCATTTCCTGTGTTGCAGCTGGATGTTGTCAGTCTACTTCCTTTAGAGCTTCTCTACTTCAAAACAGGGATTAATCCACTTCTCCGCTTACCCAGGATCCTGAAGGCAAGCTGTTACTCTGACCATTTAACTGGGCTTTAGGAAGATCAGTCCATGATGAACTTTGTTCATTCTTTAATGTGTCTTTCCTCTGTGCAGTTCATGTCTTTCTTTGAGTTCAACAAGCGTCTGGAAGCTATCCTGACCAACGCTTACGTTTACAGGTTAGCTGTTAGTTTCTATTAACCTTTCTATTGGGCATTTGTTTAACATGGAATGTTTATCTTGTATAGGTGTTCATATCTCTCATTTCGTTTATCATGTATGAGTGTTCATATCTCTCATTTCGTTTATCATGTATGAGTGTTCATATCTCTCATTTCGTTTATCAGAGTCGTTCGAACCACCACCTACCTCCTGTATGCGGTCCACTGTAATGCCTGTTTGTACTACTGGGGCTCTTCCTATGAAGGTCTGGGTTTCTCAGAATGGGCATATGATGGGACGGGAAATAGGTATGTGAATCAATTTTATTATTAGCTTTCATTTACATCAAATTACCATTGATCTTTCACATTATAGTTAAAGTCCCACTTTCTTAGCTTAAAAAAGTTTTCTAATTTTTTTATTTACATTAATTAAAATTAATTATGCGTGTGTGCTTGTTTGTTAATATATACTTCCATTCCACTTACAATGTTAGTCCAGGTTTCTGCACTAAAAACAGTTTTACATGGCCATTTTCCACCTCCTCTCTGATGAACAGTATTAAACTGATTGTTTTTGCTCCTGTACCTTTAAGAAATGTATATTTAAATGACCTCTGTTATGACTGACTAGGATTGACACATCAACCTAATATTGTTGTTCATCATAGTAGGCCAACCTGCTGGATAGGCGTTAATATTAAAGGGATAGTTCACCATTTACTCACCCTCAAGCCATCCTAAGTGTGTATGACATTATTCTTTCAGACTAATACAATCAGAGTTATATAAAAAAATGTCCTGGCCTTAACACATTCCGGCGGACCGCCGTCCGTATTCAATTTACGGAAAAAGCATAAGTGGCTTTACAACGTCGGACGTAGCGTTAGCGTTAGCGTTTTGAACTCCGAGAGGTGCTACACTTTCTCCGCAAGGTAAATATGGAAGACGGTCCACTGGAAGCTAGATATTTTACTTTATAAAGTGTTAAATATGGATATTTTTCTTACAAAAACCCATCGATTTGCTTCAGAAGGCCTTTATTAACCCCCCGGAGCTGTGTGGATTACTTTTATAATGGATGGATGCACTTTTTTGGTCTTCAAATTTTACGCTGCCATTCACTACCATTATAATGCCTGGATTAGCCAGGACATATTTATATATAACTCCTATTGTATTCGTCTGAAAGAAGAATGTCATATACACCTAGGATGGCTTGAGGGTGAGTAAATCATGGGGTAATTTTCATTTTTGGGTGAACTATCCCTTTAATATGCGGGCGGGGATATGTTACTGTATTCACATTTATGAATGTGATATCATAATCAAAACGATTTCTGAAAATAAGATCCATGATGATTTTTTCCATATGACACCATTATATTTAAAAAGTTAACATTTTGAGATATTTACTATTTATTTTTGCTTTGTGACCTTTTCAGTTATATTCGCTGCTACTACTTTGCTGTGAAGACTCTGCTGACTATTGGCGGCCTGCCAGCACCCACAACACTTTTTGAGATTGTGTTTCAGCTGATCAATTACTTTATTGGAGTGTTTGTGTTCTCCATCATGATTGGTCAGGTAAGGCCATTATCATGGTGTGAAAGGGTTTTCTTTAGTGTTTAATATCATTGATTGAGGCTTGTCTTGTGTCAGATGAGAGATGTCGTGGGTGCAGCCACCGCAGCTCAGACAAACTATCGTGCCTGTGTGGATAACACAGTGAAATACATGGCCTCCTACCGCATCCCTAAAGATGTGCAGAACAGAGTGAAAACCTGGTACAGCTACACGTGGCAGTCCCAAGGCATGCTGGGTAAGACAGACATCGACATCAAAATACATTACAGACATTCATCCATAATCCCTCTGGCCATCCATTTTCAAAGATACAAATTTGACGTTTGTGGTTTCACACAGATGAACAAGAGCTACTAGATCAACTACCTGACAAGATGAGGCTGGATATAGCAGTGGATATCAGCTACTCAATTATCAGTAAAGTGCCACTCTTTCAGGCAAGTGCTAGGAATACACAACACAACACAACTTTTGTCCACATTTTTGCCCCGATTTGCAGTCTTGAGAAGACAATGCTAGTTACCAAAAGTCAGAGCCAGTCTGCAGATTTCAGGCAGTCAGAATTCTCAAAAAGTCACATAATGTTTGAATTAGTGCTGTCAAACGATTAAAATATTTAATCGCGATTAATCGCATTAATGTCATAGTTAACTCACAATTAATCACAATTAATCGCACATTTTTATTTATTCTAAATGTCCCTTGATTTCTTTTTGTCCCATTATTTTTTCTTATTTTAATGCTCTTATCAACATAGAAAAGTGGATCGGCTTGCTTTGTTCAAATGTTTGTTTTATTGAAAACAACATTGGCATACTTTAGTGTTCGATTTCACACCAACATTCTCACTTGGAGCAAATAATCGCTCACACAATGTAACACTGCCCATCAATAAAAGGGTGAAACAAATACTTTGTTGCACAAACAGCCCCTTCAACAGCCCTTTCTAAGGGATCAAAACAGGGTGATACAAAATAAAATTACAAAGTGCACATGCAAGGTAAACTAGGACTCCGCCTATAGTGCAGTTAAACCAGGGGTCGCCAACTAGCGGACTCCGGTCCGAATCCGGACCGCGAAGCCTTTTGACGTAATGAAACAGTTAACGTTGCAATGCTCAGTTACTACGTTCAGACCCAGACGCGCGGTCAAGCATGCAGTGAAGAAGAGACTGATGGTGCGTTCACACCGGACGCGAATGACGCGACATGCACGCCGCTTAATCCGCGCCGCAGAATGTCTATTTGCGTCTTTGCATTGACTTAAATCACTCGCGCAAGACGCTTCATTCGCGTCTGGTGTCAGAGCAGAAAGCAGCGCTCAAGACAAGCACTTTTAGTTGAAGACCCCTGAGTTAAACCATGGCTTAATACGTTTCTCATTTCGGCGTCTCACGCTTGCCATCCACGTCTAATCTTTTAATGGCCCAAACGAGTGCGGGCAGCCGCAGCGTGCCTGATGTTTTGTTTCCGGTCTAGCTACATCCGGAGTGGTGTTGTAGTTTTTCTAACGTTACTAGTTGTTGCAACAGCATGTGAAAAAACTACAAAGTTTGTTAGACCAAAAAGAACGTTAATCTCGCGATAAAAAAATTGACGCCGTTAAAATAGGTTTGCGTTAACGTCGTTAATAACGCGTTTAACTGACAGCACTAGTTTGAATGTATAAATATTTTAAATATATTAAAATCAAAAATTACATTCAATAGGCTAATTGAATAATTTGTTTTAAATATTATGTAATACAAATAAATATATATATATAAACTTATACATTGCACAATTCAATTAAAACATTATAAAATGTAAAAAAAACTATTTGGTTTTAAAATATATTTTTAGAAGAAAAACAAGAATTTATAAGAACAAACTAACAAGTAATAAATGTATAAATAAATATATATATAAAATATAAAAATAAATACATTTAAATAAGTAAATAATTAATCATGTGCACAAATACAAACGTTACGTTTCTGATTTTTAAATCATTCTAGTGTTTGGCCTTGTTTATTTCTATTGTACTTCATGTAACCACAATTGTTTGACTTCTTTATTGTGTGTTTCTCAGGGCTGCGATAGACAGATGATCTTTGACATGTTGAAGAGGCTCAAATCAGTGGTGTATCTTCCAGGAGACTATGTCTGCAAGAAGGCAAGAAGCATAAAGAAGATGTGTTTAGCCTACTTTTATATGTACTCGTGTTTTTGGAGAAACGTCATTGAACCATAGCAGTAAAGGAATATTAATCTGAAATGTTTGTCATGTTACAGGATGAAGTGGGCCGTGAGATGTACATCATAAAGGCAGGGGAAGTCCAGGTAGTTGGCGGTCCCGATGGAAAGACGGTTTTTGTCACCCTGAAAGCAGGAGCTGTGTTTGGAGAGGTCAGGTGAGGGCGGCTATATCTAATTTACTTGGTATACTGTGCATTGTCTTAAATCCCTCATTGTCAAATATTTATTGATATTTGATATTATGATATTTTGGTAACACTTTACAATAAGGTTGTATTAGTTAACATTAGTTAATGCATTAGTTAACATGAACTAACCATGAACAACACCTCTGTTCATCATTAGTTAATCTTTGTTAATGTTAGTTCATAAAAATGCAGCTATTCATGGTTTGTTCATGTTGGTTCACATTATGATTTTAATAATGCATTAGTAAATGATGAAATGAACATTAACAAAGATAAATAAATGCTTTAAAAGTGCAGTTCATTATTAGTTCATGTTAACTAATGTAGTTAACTAGTGTTAACTAACAAACCTTATTGTAAAGTGTTACCGATATTTTTTTGTATGTTTCCCCAATAAAGCTTGCTTGCAGTAGGCGGAGTAAACCGACGGACAGCTAACGTTGTAGCTCGTGGTTTTGCTAACCTACTCATCCTGACCAAAAGGGACCTGAATGATATCATTGTGCACTATCCGGAATCCCAGAAACTGCTCCGGAAGAAAGCGAAGTGAGTGCAACTGCTGAAAGGAAAAGCATCAAATAAATATTTCCCCTTTTTACTTAAATTTTCCACTATAATGATTCAATGATATTTCACAAAATGTTCCACTAGGTCATTTCCAGACTAAGCTTTTGTTCAAATAATGTGTAACCTGTTATTTTCCCTTTAGGAAAATGTTGATGAAGGATAAAAAGCCCGCTGAGAAGAAAGAGGAAGAGAAGGAGCCCATCCCGATTATTCCTCCTCGTGCAGAGACGCCCAAACTGTTAAAAGCAGCGCTGGAGATGACGGAGAAATCAGGAGTGAAAGGAACATGGACCAAACTGAAGGACAGGACTAACAGATCAAGTGTCTCCTTGCAGGTACATGCGTTGGATTTGACCCCCGAAAAATGTATATAATAATTTATTATTATACATGAATAATTTTAATGTCAATCTAACTAATATAACTATATGTATATTTATTTAGTTTTTTAAGCTGATTGGCCTCTGCTAATCCTGCTTGCTCAACATTTAAATAGTCTGGTTTAGTGTTTGCTATAGGCTAGTCCTCTGAAATCCTATACCTCCCCCAGCTCCACCTGTCTAGATCTGCTTCCGGATTTATGTATGTGTATTTATTAGAGCTGCGAAATATAATACTTTTTTTATGATGCGTCCCGATGCTGATGTGAATGATTCTGCATCAGTGCATAAAAACTAAATACATTTTTTTTTAATGTAATAAATATACTCTATATTGGCAAAAGTTTTGGGACACCTGCTTTTACATGGACATTTAATGACATCCCATTCTTAATCTGTAGGGTTTAATATGGAGTTGGCCCACCCTTTGCAGCTATAACAGCTTCAACTCTTCTGGGAAGGCTTTCCACAAGGTTTAGGAGTGTGTTAATGGGAATTTTTGACCATTCCTCTAGAAGCGCGTTGTGAGGTCAGGCACTGATGTTGGATGAGAGGGTCTGGTTCGCAGTCTCCGCTCTAATTCATCCCAAAGGTGTTCTATCGGGTTGAGGTCAGGACTCTGTGTAGGCCAGTCAAGTTCCTCCACACCAAACTCACTCATCCATGTCTTTATGGACCTTGCTTTGTGCACTGGTGCGCAGTCATGTTGGAACAGGAAGGTGCCCCAAACTGTTCCCACAAAGTTGGGAGCATAAAATTGTCCTAAATATCTTGGTATATCTTTCTCTATGTATCTAAGGGGCCAAGCCCAACCCCTGAAAAACAACCCCACACCATAATCCCCCCTTCACCAAACTTTACACTTGGCACAATGCAGTCAGGCAAGTACCGTTCTCCTGACAACCGCCAAACCCAGACTCGTCTGTCAGATTGCCAGACAGAGAAGCGTGATTCGTCACTCCAGAGAACATGTCTCCACTGCTCTAGAGTCCAGGGGTGGCGTGCTTTACACCACTGCATCTGGTGCTTTGCATTGCACTTGGTGATGTAAGGCTTGGATGCAGCTGCTCGGCCATGGAAACCCATTCCATGAAGCTCTCTACACACTGTTCTTGAGCTAATCTGAAGGCCACACAAAGTTTGGAGGTCTGTAGCTAGTGACTCTGCAGAAAGTTGGTGACTTCTGCGCACTGTGCACCTCAGCGTGTGCTGACCCCGCTCTGTGATTTTACACAGTGGCTGTGTTTCTGTTGTTCCCAATTGCTTTCACTTTGTTATAATGCCACTAACAGTTGACCGTGGAATATTTAGTAGTGAGGAAATGTCACGAATGGACTTATTGCACAGGTGGCAACCTATCACGGCACCACGCTTGAATTCACTGAGCTCCTGAGAGCGACCCATTTTTCACAAATGTTTGTAGAAGCTTGATTTTATACACCTGTGCCCATGGAAGTGATTGGAACACCTGAATTCAATGATTTGGAGGGGTGTCCCAATACTTTTGGCAATATAGTGTATGTTTTATAGTATCACACTTTTCACTTTTTTCCCCATGTAGCGTTCCATCTCTTCTTCTGCGGCACCCAACTCACCAGTCCATGAACCGCACTCGGAGCAAGACGCAGACACACTGTCTCAGATGTCAGACAGCTCAATTCAAATCCCCCCGACCCCCACCGGCACTGGAGAAGGGAATGTATTTGCTGAAGAGGGCCCAGCAGAGGAGGAAACCAAATAGCACAGAAGTAATCCAGCGGCTAATAAAGCAGAAATTAAATAACCCAGACAACTGAGAGACCATCAAAACAAATAGCAGGACACTGTTGTCCTCAGTGTTTCACCTCTGAAACATGTCGTGAGGTCAGGTATGGTCACGTAAGTGAGCATCAGGAATGCACAAAACTGTCTTCTCATCTAAAACGCCTGCACAGGAAGTTTTCTCTTTCAGAATATATACTAATGAATATAAAAAATAAGCAGAATATGGATGCTTACAGCTTTTGTCAGATATCATTTCTAAAATACTGTAGAGAAATGATCACTAATATAATTATTTTCATCTTAATAAAATAACACACATCAGTTACATCGCTAATGAAGGTGTTTTAATAAAACAGAGCAGAAATCTTCAGGTTTACGTCTGTTTGCTTCTGCTATCCAAGACTTAAGTGCCTTAATATACCCTGATCACTGTCAAGCACTACATACCTTTTAAAACCCAGTATAACCAGCAGTGCTTATTGCAATATGAGTTTGGGTTCATATATTTTTTGCATTTTGTAGCATTTCTGTAATGTGACCAGACGTCCCGGTTTATATAAAGTGTCCTGACAGTTCACTTATAAATGTATTGGTTTCGGCAGTGTGGACTGTTTAAAACCTAAAGATGATCAATATGATATGCACATCTCTATACTGTAAGACATTTTCTCTGAATGTAATAAAAATGCATATTTTGGAACTATTGTTATTCCTATCAGGTTGGTTAGTTTCTCTGTGCAACATCTGTCTGCTGAAGATAATAGGAGGGGTGTCAAGGTGTGAAATACAAGCTTTTGATGATATCCAGATGTAGGCAGGAAAGTGTTTTATGTATTTACAATGTTGAAAGATTTTGCTGCCATTAACACAATCAAATGGTTAACAGCTTTTCAGAATCAAGAGCAGATGGGCAGAAGGTTGGAAAATGAAAACGGCCTTTTTTATATAAAAACAACTTCTCTGATGACTGGTTTTCCTTGATGTAGAAGTAAACACTGGGAAGTTAGTTATGCTTGTTGGACAATCACATGTTAAGAGAATATATACTTTAGAGCTAGCACCTGAACATTATGCACAAGCTTTATTTATTTTTAGTATTTATTTATTTTTACTTGTGCAAATGTTGTTGTATTATATTGCTGTTGCAGAATGTTTAATATGTTCTAAATGTTTTAATGGCCTGAGTGGCTACTCTGTAAATAATTCAATAACTGTAAATAATACTAGTACTGTAGATCAAAGTTGAGTGATTTGAGTGGCATGGCTAGTGTAAAATTGTGTCACATAATTAAAGTAAATGATTGCCTGTCTGTCTGTTTATCTGTCTTTGGTCCGCTGTCTGCGTTTTTTAATACAGAACAAGAACACTTACACAGAAACATACACAGGATTTACAGCATACTACTGTTACAATAACAGTAGCATCAAAATAAATAAAAAATAACACAAATTAACCAAATAAATTATCCAAGGAATAACTTTTACAATTACAACTTTTAGACTCTCAATATACATTAATTTACAGCAATATTTCCATGCATAAATTACATAAATATATGACAAATTAAAATATAACAAATTAATCATCAAATTCTGTTCCAAACTCTTATTTCTATACAATAAAAATGAACAAAATCTTGAATTTTGTGTTAAATAGCAAGGCTATTTAGAGCAAGGTACCAGCTCCAAAAATGTTGGGTATACATACAGTCAAATGGTCACTGTTCATGGATTCTTCCTCTAACACATCTCAATGTCCCTAATAATCCAGCATCTGGAATACTAATTTGTCGCTGGTTCCTTCGATATTTTCCTATGGGGTTTTTCAATTTATGCGTAAAATAAGGTCTGTGTTAAACAACTTGAGTTTGATGTTTTGTTCTACAAATTACACACACCCACCACGTCTGTATGGACCTTTCTCTCTCTCTCTCTCGATAGGTCCTGTGGTTCTGGACTCTAACACAGCCAACTTTCACCTCGCAGTTTTTGATGATCTGATAAGTGTGTGGCATGAATTTGACATGAGTTATGAGGAGATTCCCAAAAACCTGGAGAGATTTGACCCTGGTCCCTGTGTGCTGGCTGGGCTCTGTGGGCTTTTCCACAGTGAAGAACAACGCGTCCCGGATGGTAGGCCTATAGGTGTCACCACAGAGTCTGTCCAAAGAAAAGGAACCAACGGCTTGCCCAGTGGAGTCTGATGTATCGGTGTATCGTGAAATTCTTAGTGTCACAAATCCACAGGAGTCACACATCCCACTACTTGGATTTGAGAAACCCATGGTAGTGAGGGGGAAACTGGACTTGAGATTCTCAGATCTTCTGTGCAAGACTGTCTATAACACTTCACACACAATTTCACTGAGATGGTCTTTCCATTCTTCTACACAGAGGCCCATTACCCTCTCACTATTTTGCCTGGGGTCAAGCCTGAAGAGATCTGAAATGAAGAATGTTGGCTGTCAGATAAAGGGTTCTTGATTTCCTTTTTTTAAATTGTTGCGTGTTACTGTTACTGTCTCTTCAGTTTGTAATTACTTTGAGGAGTATTCAAGGTTAATGTGGATTGAGTATGTTATTGCTACTGGTAGTTTTGTTATTTTATATAAATATTTTTTAAATTAAGTGTTTGAAATGTTCCTAAATCCTAAGTCGCAGAACCATATAGAAAAATTTTGGTGGAAAAAACTTTAATGTAGGAACCTTTTTATTTCAACATAAACCAGAATGATCCTTTGATTGGGGACAGGACCATATGTCTTTATTATTATTTCAAATAGTTGGTATAAAATTAATATGTAATACTAATGATTGCATATTCATTAAAATTATATATTTCTAATGTATTTTTTTTAAATAAAAATATTGCTGTACAAGAGCAATGAAATGAAGCGTGACCATACTCTTCTAATCTGGACATCTTGAGATCTTCTGGGCCGCTGCTGAAGACCCATTGGTTTTGTCCTCTAAAACACAATCACACACCATCAGAGAAAACAAACATACGAGATTGCAAAAATGCAGAAATGCTCAAATTGTATTGAGTGTTAATTAAAAAATAACCTTCTTGATTGTAACTCTTGATTAATGACAAATTAATTCAAACTGAAAAGGGGTGTTTTTGGTAGGGTTATAAATATACATATTTTTTTAAACACTAGATTAGGAAGACATTAATTACACAATAATAGCTAAAGTAATCAACTCCTCAATAAAACCCTCTCTGAACGCTGGTCAGTGGCAGGAGCCCTCTCTGGACGCTGGTCAGTGGCAGGAGCCCTCTCTGGACGCTGGTCAGTGGCTGGAGCCCTCTCTGGACGCTGGTCAGTGGCTGGAGCCCTCTCTGGACGCTGGTCAGTGGCTGGAGCCCTCTCTGGATGCTGGTCAGTGGCAGGAGCCCTCTCTGGACGCTGGTCAGTGACAGGAGCCCTCTCTGGACGCTGGTCAGTGGCTGGAGCCCTCTCTGAACGCTGGTCAGTGGCAGGAGCCCTCTCTGGACGCTGGTCAGTGGCAGGAGCCCTCTCTGGACGCTGGTCAGTGGCAGGAGCCCTCTCTGGACGCTGGTCAGTGGCTGGAGCCCTCTCTGAACGCTGGTCAGTGGCAGGAGCCCTCTCTGGACGCTGGTCAGTGGCAGGAGCCCTCTCTGGACGCTGGTCAGTGGCAGGAGCCCTCTCTGGACGCTGGTCAGTGGCTGGAGCCCTCTCTGGATGCTGGTCAGTGGCAGGAGCCCTCTCTGGACGCTGGTCAGTGGCAGGAGCCCTCTCTGGACGCTGGTCAGTGGCTGGAGCCCTCTCTGGATGCTGGTCAGTGGCTGGAGCCCTCTCTGGACGCTGGTCAGTGGCAGGAGCCCTCTCTGAACGCTGGTCAGTGGCTGGAGCCCTCTCTGGACGCTGGTCAGTGGCAGGAGCCCTCTCTGAACGCTGGTCAGTGGCTGGAGCCCTCTCTGGACGCTGGTCAGTGGCTGGAGCCCTCTCTGGACGCTGGTCAGTGGCTGGAGCCCTCTCTGGACGCTGGTCAGTGGCTGGAGCCCTCTCTGGACGCTGGTCAGTGGCTGGAGCCCTCTCTGGACGCTGGTCAGTGGCTGGAGCCCTCTCTGGATGCTGGTCAGTGGCAGGAGCCCTCTCTGGACGCTGGTCAGTGGCTGGAGCCCTCTCTGGACGCTGGTCAGTGGCTGGAGCCCTCTCTGGACGCTGGTCAGTGGCAGGAGCCCTCTCTGAACGCTGGTCAGTGGCTGGAGCCCTCTCTGGACGCTGGTCAGGGGCCAGAGCCCTCTCTGAACGCTGGTCAGTGGCAGGAGCCCTCTCTGGACGCTGGTCAGTGGCAGGAGCCCTCTCTGAACGCTGGTCAGTGGCAGGAGCCCTCTCTGGACGCTGGTCAGTGGCTGGAGCCCTCTCTGAACGCTGGTCAGTGGCTGGAGCTCTCTCTGGACGCTGGTCAGTGGCTGGAGCCCTCTCTGAACGCTGGTCAGTAGCTGGAGCCCTCTCTGGACGCTGGTCAGTGGCTGGAGCACTCTCTGAACGCTGGTCAGTAGCTGGAGCCCTCTCTGGACGCTGGTCAGTGGCAGGAGCCCTCTCTGGACGCTGGTCAGTGGCTGGAGCCCTCTCTGGACGCTGGTCAGTTGCAGGAGCCCTCTCTGAACGCTGGTCAGTGGCTGGAGCCCTCTCTGGACGCTGGTCAGTGGCTGGAGCCCTCTCTGGATGCTGGTCAGTGGCAGGAGCCCTCTCTGAACGCTGGTCAGTGGCTGGAGCCCTCTCTGGACGCTGGTCAGTGGCTGGAGCCCTCTCTGGACGCTGGTCAGTGGCTGGAGCCCTCTCTGGACGCTGGTCAGTGGCAGGAGCCCTCTCTGAACGCTGGTCAGTGGCTGGAGCCCTCTCTGGACGCTGGTCAGTGGCAGGAGCCCTCTCTGAACGCTGGTCAGTGGCTGGAGCCCTCTCTGGACGCTGGTCAGTGGCTGGAGCCCTCTCTGAACGCTGGTCAGTGGCAGGAGCCCTCTCTGGACGCTGGTCAGTGGCAGGAGCCCTCTCTGAACGCTGGTCAGTGGCAGGAGCCCTCTCTGGACACTGGTCAGTGGCTGGAGCCCTCTCTGAACGCTGGTCAGTGGCTGGAGCTCTCTCTGGACGCTGGTCAGTGGCTGGAGCCCTCTCTGAACGCTGGTCAGTAGCTGGAGCCCTCTCTGGACGCTGGTCAGTGGCAGGAGCCCTCTCTGAACGCTGGTCAGTGGCTGGAGCCCTCTCTGGACGCTGGTCAGTGGCTGGAGCCCTCTCTGAACGCTGGTCAGTGGCTGGAGCCCTCTCTGGACGCTGGTCAGTGGCTTCCTGCTGACCTGCTACAGCCTGAGACTCATCCTATAACACCTTTGCCCGGTGTGGAAACGTTGGCAATGCAGAGCCCTGTTCGTCTAACACAAAAGAACAGGAGCTGTAAAAAGAAGGAGCCGGTTAAAGACAAACCGCAAAAGCCAGTGAGACTCCTGGCTGTGATTTCCCGCCAGTGAGTGACTCGGTGAGTGGACTGATGTGCAGAATGGCTGCTGAGCAGCATTTAGAGCGCCAACGAGCAGCAGCAGGAGCAGCAATCCGCCGGTGAGCTGCCTGAGCAACAGTGTGTGGGTGTGTCCAACATTGAAAAGTGGAGCGCACAAGTTTCTGGTTGCAAGCTCGAATGGACTGGTGGAGTGGCGTTCACAGACCATAGACGACCACAAGACCCAGACAAGTCCTCTGCACAGACCCTATGAACAGTTTTAACTCCATTCCATCAAAGAGTAATGTATCCCGATCAGGAACTGGATGAAATATTCTGAATGATATCAATCCGCAATCTGACTCGTGATGCTGCCTGACCATGTTCACTCGTCTGGCCCATGACTGAGCCGGGTTCCTCTCAAGATTTTTCCCAGTTGGGGACGCTTAATATTCAGCGATTCGACTGCACTATTGGATGAGAGCTGAACTGAGCTGGAATATAAAAATCACTGTTTTCGCTGCTTTTTAAATGAATTGAACTAATTCCATAACTGATGGATTTTACACAGTTATTGAAGAGTTATCAAGAAAATCTATCACTGAATAAATTTTGTAATCTTTAATAAGACTCAGTGTTTATTTCATTCATACAGTGTGAAGAATATTTACATTTGATTATTCAGTTTCTTATACTTGAATGCTATTATACCTTACCTAAACATTTTAAAGCAGTTTATTTCTTATATTGTATTTGTCCTATAGTTTTTTCTATGAATAAACATGAATTAAAATAAATCAATATTAACTAGAGGCGTAAAGTTTGTAAACAAACTTTGAAGTTGGCTTGAGAAAGGTAGACCAGAAAATTTGAAAAAGTTAATTTAATGTTTAAAGGTTTTGAAGTCAATACAGTCTATCAGAAAACTGACAGACTGACTGACAGACAGATAAAGTCAGATGTAAGATAGATGGATAGATAGATAGATAGATAGATAGATAGATAGATAGATAGATAGATAGATAGATAGATAGATAGATAGATAGATAGATAGATAGATAGATAGATAGATAGATAGATAGATAGATAGATAGATAGATAGATAGATAGATAGATAGATAGATAGATAGATAGATAGATAGATAGATAGATAGATAGATAGATAGATAGATAGATAGATAGATAGATAGATAGATAGATAGATAGATAGATAGATAGATTGATTTAATATTATATTAGACATGACAATTATATAGTCGGGCAAACGGTACCTGGTGTCATGAAGGTACAGCTGTGGTGGTACCGGCACTGATCCGATGGAGGTGGGTTGAACCCCCGGGATGCCTGGATCCACAACAGGAGCAGCCTGAGTCACCACTGAGCCCGACTGCATGGCCTCCAGGCCGGGCTGACTCACAGGGAGACTGCTTTGAGTCACTGGTGGGCTGCTGTGTGGAGCTCCAGGGCTCGGCTCCATCAGCAGAGGACTGGGCTGTGTGGTGGCCGGGCTGGGGTGGGGCGCTGGTGGGCTGGGATGAGCCACCGTCGGGCTCTGCTGGGCTGCTGGGCTGGATTGAGTCTGAGGGCTGTGCTTCTGGGCCACCATGGGACTCTGCTTCTCCGATGTAGGGGCCGAATGCGCACCGTTTACGTCTAGGGCACAAAATGATTTTGTTTTCAAAGCAAGAAGACAGAAATCTTTCTTTATTGTAACACACTCTGACCATACCTTCCTCTGGGATGATGTGCAAGGTGACAGTGAGTCCAGCGTCTTTGATCAGCTTGACAATGTCAGCGTGAGGCATGTTGATAATAGACTGACAGTTGACAGCCATAATACGATCGCATAGTAATAGGCTATTTTCTGCCCTGGAATTGAGAGCCACTTGATTGAGAGATTTATTTTTGATAGAATAATTACTTTAATGTTATTGTTATTTGGTCGTTTGGCTGTTTCCTTATAATGGACCAGAAATTTGTGGGTTCTAAAATGGTTCTAAAATAACTTTATGAATCGGCGATAATAGTTTTTGTGCGCAAAAAAACCCTAAATAACGACTTACATAGTGATGACGATTTCAAAACAAGGCCTCATGAAGCTTCGAAGCGTTATGAATCAGCGAGCCGAATCATGATTCGGATCGCGTGTCAAACCGCCAAACTAATGAAATTTGGCGATTCAAATCGCTGAATCGACTCGCTGATTCATAACGCTTCGAAGCTTCATGATGCCTTGTTTTGAAATCGTCATCACTATGTAAGTCGTTATTTAGGGTTTTTTTGCGCACAAAAACTATTATTGCCGATTCATAAAGTTATTTTAGATCCACTGTAGTGAGATGGACTTTATAACAACGTCTTTAGTACCTTTTAAGGGTCTTGAGAGTGAACCGTGCATTGTGCCAATGGAGGCCTTTCAGAGCCATCAGATTTCAACTAAAATATCTTCATTTCTGTTCCGAAGATGAACGGAGGTCTTACGGGTGTCGAACGACATAAGTAATTAATGACAGAATTTTAATTTTTGGGTGAACTAACCCTTTAATTAATAAATTGACACTAAATGTTACAAGGCAAACCTTTCTTTGGGTATCCATGGGTTGTTTTGACCTGAAATTATTCTCATAATTTTTTTTTTAATTCAGTGTTCATATGAGTGGTAGGCTACAAGATTCGTACATTTGGCCCGTCATAGGACTGAATGGGAAATGGGGTAAAACAGGGAGGGTTTTTTTTATTGACCTAAAAAATACAAGTCTGGAACAATCAAGAGAACACACAGACACAAACGAAGGTGTGAAACTACAGAACATCCCTAATGCAGAACACGCACGCACACACGTACACACACGTGGTGCGCTATCTTCGTGGGGACTCTCCATAGACGTAATGGTTTTTATACTGTGCAAACTATATTCTATCCCCTTACACTAAGCCTACCCCTAAACCTACCCATCACACAAAACTGTATGCATTTTTAAAAGCACACACACACACACACACACCCAACCAACCAATGACAGAGCGAGTGGCACCAGCACCAGGCCAAGATGAAGACACCTGTGCAAAAATACTGCACATTAATGCACACAATTACTGTGTATTGCTGCAGAGGTACTGAAAATACTTTTTGTCAAATTGTGCATTTTGTAATTTGTATTATATGTAAACTCATTTTTGTGATATGTATATTATGTACACTGTATATGTGTGTCTTTTATTTATATATATTCTTATTATTGGAATAAAAAAAATATGTAGCCTATAATGATGCAAAAAGCATATATATATATATATATATATATATATATATATATATATATATATATATATATATATATATATATATATATATATATATATATATATATATATATATATATATATATATATATATATATATATATTTAAATATATATATATCATACATAGCCTAAGTGATTCGTATAAATGAGCTGTATATGGCTAACATATGTCACATCAAATGAATTACTGCGCCATCTGTCGACACAAATCCAAAGTTTGGTTCTGTCTCTCGTTAGACTACGTTTCCCAGGTAACGTTGCGCGCTTCTTGCACGTGATGTCCAATGTTGTTCTCTCTCATTTCTTTAATAATTTCTTTTGAAAAATGTTTTCCTGCTCACGTTTCTGAGGGATTTAGGATGTGGAGGAACGTGTTGTGGATAATGTTGAGGTTTGGTGCATCGTTTAATACTTTGTGAGGAGGAACAACGAGAGGGTCTTATCATCAGATGATCCCGTGCTCATGAATGTTGCACGTTGACAGTCCGCGACCTGCCAATTGGACGATAAACAACGTTGAGCTTAGTCAACGATTTAATATTGATATTACATTTATATAAATGATAATCAATAAGAGCAGATAACTGAGGTGAGCGCATAGTCATGGAGAGTCCATACCTACCCACTGAGGTGAGTCCGTCCATCCACACAGCACACACTGTAGGCTAGCCGCTAGTTACGTTAGTTGTTTAGAGCTGAAATGACAAGTAGGCTAACATGATTCCCAACTTGTATTTTCATTATCTTTCGGTTTATTCGACAGCACGGCCTTTCTGAAATGTACCATAGTTTTGATGTCTTTTTGACATAATACAGAATTGGATGTTAAGAATGAGAATATATCACATTTAATTACTAACCAAGTTTACAGCTTTTTTGAAAGTAATTTTCTCTATATGGGTGAAACAGTAAAACGATAGATAGAAAGAAGGACAGACATCGGCTTGCCTATATTAATACATAACAGTATAGGTTATTTTTATTCTCTGTATATTCTCTGTATATTCTGTATATTCTCTGAATTAAAACTATTATTTAGGGGTGGGCGATATAGCCTCAAAATTATATCACGATATTTCAAGAATATTTGCGATAACGATATTTATGACGATATAGAGAAAAAAAAAGTATGGAACAAAGTTTTATTGGTTATTGCAGCTGGTAGGCAGCAGCATTTATTAGTGCAAACAAAACCATAACATAACATTTTAGTTTAACAATAATGTCATTTATGCCATGGTCTGTCTGAATATTTGATTCTGATTGGCTGGAAGGTGTGCAATAAAATCGTTTAATGCACAGGTAGTTCCAAGTCAGATGAATCCTTGTTCTATATTAATGCACTGTTTTTATTTCAGGTGTGTTTAGACAGAGCACTGTAATCGGTTTAAAAGTCTGAAAGTCCGAATGAAAATGCTGCATATAAACACTGCTTTCATAAAGATACACTAATATTTCTAAAGAGTAAAACTTTTTATTTTGTAACAAGTTATGAAGATAAATGTTGGAATAATGACACAGACATAGCCTGTCTACGCCATCTCATCTGACAGCGTTTGTCCCAGGCACTTTCTACTTCAACTGTGCCTGACAGAAGAATTGATTTTTCTGAGGTGTTTCTTACAGCCACACCAGATCGGTTTAGATAAAGTCTCGTGTAAACTGTCCACAGAATCGTTCAATCGGAATGATTTTAATCGGAATGACATAAAAGTGTGCATGTAAACAGGGCCATTGAAGCTCACACGCAAACACACGCATGTCACTCGCATTCAGAGAGCAGAGATCGCGCTGCACATTCATGAGCACAGAAACTATTAACACCGCCCCGTGACTTTTAGCAATAAAATAGCTAAGTTACTGGATAACTACATTATATTTCTCAGCAACGATGGGGTTACATCGCTATTTTTCAGTAATAAACCCACATCTTCGTTAAGAGAGACGCTGAACAGACGCAGTCACACAGGTACGAATCTCTCTCTCTCTCTCTCTCTCTCTCTCTCTCTCTCTCTCTCTCTCTCTCTCTCTCTCTCTCTCTCTCTCTCTCTCTCTCTCTCTCTCTCTCTCATTAATCCAAATAAACGATATAATCCATTCATTCAAATAAATGTAATCTTACGCACTACTTTATCTCTGTGTCTGATTCAAAGAATGCAGAATGCTAGATCTAACGAGCCGTAACTGACGAAAATAACTGTCAATGTTACCCTTCCGGTCAAATATTGCGCTGAAAACATCAATAGCAGCTTTAAGTTGTCAATGTTTTGTCAGTTGTCAAGAGGACTGACCTCTTGTAACCAAGTAGCTCCCTTTTTAGGTACTAAGTCGTTATCGGAGGCTGACATGCTGCTCTTCGTGTACACTCTGACAGGTGGTGTTGTTGTGCGCGCTAGGGAACGTAAATGCGCCATACGCCATCGCGTCGCTATATCATTGATATCGCGATATGACACTTTTTTATCATGTAAACATTTATACCGGTATTATCGTGGATGGTATGGCACACCCCTACTATTATTTATATATATATATATATATATATATATATATATATATATATATATATATATATATATATATATATATATATATATATATATATATATATATATATATATATATATATATATATAATGTATAATACCCATATAATACACATATTATATAATTATAATATTCATTAATATACACGCATACATTCATATAAATCTTTATACAAACTATTAGTACATACAAATTGGTTAAAAACATCGCTTGCCTGACATCTATATTATATGTAAACTAGTTTTTGTGATATGTATATTATGTACACTATATATGTGTGTGTCTTTTATCTATATATCTTCTTATTATTGGAATTAAAAAAACAATATGTATAATGTGCAAAATGTTGCTTGGACCAATCATATAGACCAATCATATAGGATCATATAGTTGAGTCTTGCCTTGATATTTGCCCGAGAGAGCATAACCTGCCAGTTTTCTCCCTTCTGCTCCAGATTATCACCTACATATTGAGTTACCTTCATGTAACAGATCGAAAGGAGGCATCACTGGTCTGTAAGAGTTGGTACGAAGCAAGCCAAGACCACCAGTTTCAGGTTTTCATTCAACATTCTATTTTAACATTCATTTTTTTAGTTTAGCCCACTTCCCACTTTGATTTAACCCACTTGTAATGTAGACGCATATACATTTTTCGTGAAGCTGCTTTGAAACTATGTGTTTCGTGAAAAGCGCTATACAAATACATTTGAATTGAATTGAATTCCACAGTTGTTTAAATTGCCTTTTGGGTGCTTTAATCTAGAAAAATGCCACCTTCAAATTCCCCATTTCCACATCTTCACTGGACTTTATCCGTGCACTTGGTGCAAGGCGGCCTCGCTGTGGCCTAGTCATCAGTCATCTTGATGGGTCCAGCCTGTCAAGACAAGTACTTTCGGAAGTGGGGCTTCACCTCGGCCCTCACTTGGACAGTTTGGCTCTACCTGGCAGCAGTATCACAGAGTCTTCCCTGCTGAGCCTGCTACCACATCTGACCGGCCTCCGCAAGCTGGACCTTCACGGGCTGGACAGCCTCTTTATGTCTGGAGCTTTTTTGTCAAGACAGGAGCACCGTCGACAGGTTACCTCTTTAAAGAAACCTCTCAAAATTAATATTTATCTAGCCTAAATTGAAAAGTAAAAATGTTTGTTTTTTATATATATATATATATATATATATATATATATATATATATATATATATATATATATATATATATATATATATATATATATATATATATATATATATATATATATATATATATATATATAATTATTTATTAAAAAAAATATGTGTAATATTTTAGTTAAATGTATTCTTTTAAATAAATATTTTTATTTAGTATAATAAAATTATTATATAAATTATAACAAAATATGATATTATAATTAATTGTATTTTACATTTAACAAAATACTATACAATTTTCAAATAATTATTGCTTTATCTGTAAAAAACATTTTTTTTATGCATTTCTTTAAAAAAATATATATTTTAGAATATTTTGTACAATTTAAAATATAATTTTATTATATATAAATTGTAATGTTTTATATTATTATTCAACTATATTTTTATCATGAATAAAATGGTTTAATATATAAAAAAAAAGAAAGAAAATAACACGTTATTTGTCCAAATGATGGTGTATTAAGTTTAATCTAATATTTGTGCAATAACAGGTCGAGAACGCTTTGAGGAACCTGGAGGAACTGGACTTGTCTGATCTCCGCTACCTCTCAGATCTCTCTTTCAACCGGCTGACGAGTTGCACTCCTAGGTTACGCAGTCTAGCTCTGGCCGGATGCCACATTGCATTCGAGTTTGACCCGTACCGAGGTAGCCCGGTCGGGTCTGGCTCCTCTGCTCTAGTTTCCCTCCGTAACCTCCTGAATCTCTTGCAGAGGCAGGCCTCCACACTCCGCAGCCTGGACTTAAGTCGCACCAGCATCACCCCCGAATCCCTCCGCTCCATAGCTCAGGTGCCCGGCCTCCGTCTGGATGATCTGAGTCTACGCGGCTGTAAAGAGCTGACCGACTACTCCATGGAGATCCTCTGCAAGCACCAGAACGGTCTGAAGACGTTGGACCTCGGCGCCTGCACTGAGTTAACCAGTAGGACGGTGCTGGCTGTGGGCACTGAGCTGAAGGAGCTGCAGTCGCTGTCTCTCTCACAGGACTGGAAGATAACGGATAAAGGCCTGATCGATCTGATGGCGCTGCCTTGCTTGAGCACTCTGGATCTGTCGGAGTGTCTGCACGTCAGTGGTGCAGACCTGGTGAAGGGATTGTCCTCTCCACAGCCCAGGGCGCAGCTGCAGGCCCTTAGCCTAAGAAACTGCTCATACATAAGGGTGAGGCAAAAGTGCTGAATGGCACGCATGCATAAAATAACATTTGCACCATATCAGTTATCAGCCAATATTAGAGACTTAAATTATTTTATCAGCTGATATTAGATGTTTAATAGTGCCAGCTCATATCCCCTACTTTTAAAATTAACTAAAAAATTATAATTTAATAACTATTAAATGCCATCTTTAACAAATCTCAAAATGAATATCCCTTTTCAAACTGTAAATTATGTTTTCATGTCTAAATTCACAATTGAAACAGTTAATTAATTTTTTTATTTTGTATGTATTAACAAAAATATTTTAGCTGTAATATTTTCATATATATATATATATATATATATATATATATATATATATATATATATATTTTTTTTTTTTTTAATCAATACATATGATATCTGTATACTGTAAATTATAATGTTGTAACAATTAATTTTAGTGTTTTATTTTTCATTTATTTTTTAACTAAATATGTATTATATTCTATTTAAAATTGATAAACTAATATTATATATACATTTTATTGTTATAATTGAAATATTTTATATTATAATTTATTAATATTTACTATAATTAATAAAATAGTATAAAAATGTAAAATTACATAATTTAAGATGATATAAATATATCTTACAATTTTTGCGTTTATAGTTTGTATTAAAAATACCTTTAAATTAATATCCATTTTTCACACTGTAAACAATGTTGTGATGCCAAAATTCATATTTACAATAATTGATTTGAGCAATTAGTGTTTTATTTTTTCGTTTATGTATGACATTTTTTATAATATTTGTATAATTTATAATAAAATAATGTTGTACATACATTTTAATATTATGATGATAATTTGTAATTAACCAAACAGTATAAAAATGTAAAATAAAAAATGATTGGCGTATTTAGGAGAATTGGAATATACAGTTTTTGTTTTGCATAATTGAATTTGAATATTTTCCTCAAATAATTTTTGTATTGTCCCTATTCTTGCTAACCCCCTGTTCTCAAACAGGACGCAGTCATGTTCTCCCTGACGCAGTTGCTCGGCAGTAACCTGAGAAAGCTGGACCTCACCTCCTGCGCCTATCTCACTGACCTTAGTGTTCACGCCATCGCAAACTACCTGCCTGCGCTGGAGGTGCTGCGGCTCGGCTGGTGCAAAGAGATCTCCGATTGGGGGCTGCTGGGGATGGTGGAGCCCACCAAAAATTGTGAACCAAGAGATAAAGAGGTGAGATTGCCTTTGTTTTTTTTTAGGACAAATATAATGTTTTGATAATCAGTGCACACAAAATGTACAATATGCTGATAAATGCCCTAAATGTGAAGGATGATAAAGGCCCAAGCTTTACTAGGACATTTGGAAACATGGGCTTTTTCCAGCCTCCCAGCCTGCCTTTCCAGGAGAAGCCACGTCTCGTAACCGAAGAGGACCTGGGGGCGTTTAGAGATCAGGAAAGAGCATCACTGCTGGCCCTCAAGGGTCTTCAGGAACTGGACCTGTCGGCCTGCTCGAAGTTAACCGACACCAGTATCACACAGGTCAGTACATTATTAACAGTGCATGCATTTTTTGTTTTTTTACTCACAAATTGTAGTCCATTACTGAATATAACTTACATTATGAAAATTATAGCTGGGAACATAGGTAATGTAATCTGACTACTTTGTGATTACTTTTAACCTAACTTGTTTATAAGATTGAATAGGACAATCTTGTACCATATTGATTATATTAAAAAATATTATCATTGAGTTATCATCGACTACTTGTGTCATTTAGGTTTTCCCAAACAAGGGTTTGGGAAGGAACTTGAAAGAGGTTCGCTACTGATTAATTCAATCTTAAAAATGTTAAAATATTTAAAATAATAATTTTAAAACACTAACATTTTTCATTTTTTATTTTCTGTGGCCTCTTTATTTTCCATGTAATTATAGTCATGTGACTAGTGGCCCGTCTGTGTGTGCAATTCCACACACCTTTTAGCAGGGCTCTACGCTAACATTTTTCTTGAGGAGTACTTGTGCTCCTAATTAAAAAAAATTAGGAGCACAGTCAAAAATTTAGGAGCACTTTCTGATCAATAACACGTATACCAATTATAACTTTCCCATTGGATGATCTTTGTCCCTTTAAATTAATGTCCAGGGGCATTTTTACCATTATAAGAGCAATGTTTTCTAATCTTATTAAATGTATGCATCCTCTTTTGTCAATTTCTTCATTTAAAATAGAAAAGTTTTTTTTTTAAATGTTAATTTAAACAATAAATTCAGTTAGAGCAAAAAGACACAACCAGACTGTTACCAATCAAATTAAATCAGCTTCAAAAGTAGAAGTGGCACAGAAGCTCTATCTGAAATGGTGTTTAGATACATTTACATGCAGCTCATGGGTAAATAATGTTGTATAAATGTTTTAAATATAAGTTTTTGAATTTAGAAATAGACTATGTACAAGTTAAACTTAAACTTAGTTAAAATATTTATATTTTAAATAAATAGTCCATGCAAAGTATAAATATGAAAATAAAACAGCCAGTAGGTGGCGTCAAGTCTATGTGGGAGTCATTGATTCAGTCGTTCAAACGCAGATTCATTCGATCGAATCGCTTGAAGATTCACGAAATAAACAGTATTGTGGGAAAAACGTTGTTACTTAATATCAACTTGTCTATTGGACTTTTGTACAAGATCAGTATCACATTTGCAATCATGCCAATACTCGGAGCAATAGCAGTCCGTGACTTTAGGCGCTGAAGGCGTCTCGCGGAAGAACATTGCCGCCGGAGCTACTTCTCTCTGTTTATGTCTATGGCGAGTCACACAGGGACTGTGCTCCTCCGCAGCGCTGCGACCCAAACTGGAATTGAATAGTCAGAATAATAACACTTATTATATGTGTACCGTACCGTAGTGATTCAGGGTAAGATAAAAAGACGGTTTGGAAAATGGATTCATGATGTACTCTCATATATACATCTAGTAATTTTTAAACACAATAAATGTTATGGACTGCAGCTGATAAAGATTAAATCAAGAACTCATACAGGAGCGTTTTTAAATAATTTTTTATTAATTCATTTTTGGTGGCATTTTTGCCCCAAGCCCCTGTTAATTTTCGACCTTGTTTATGATAATCCAAATGTGGTATTTCTAGTTAAGTTTGGCTGCAAAGAAACATCAGCGCGAGGCGTCTGGTAAGTGCATGGCCGCGTCACACCCGTTTCACCCATAGACCGTGGTTTCAATCTGTGAAGTGTAGTCCGTCGCACACGTTTTTTGCACATGCTCTGCTGACAGAAGGCATGAAAAGCAGTTGATTGCAGCACGAAACGTAACAGTTGCTCAGTCAGTCAGTTTTTGTAGTTTTTATTCCGATTGTATTATACATCTATTCATGAGAAGCGATCGGGTCACTCGCACCGGTGCAGTCGCACGCAGTAATTTTCAGGCGCAAATGCGCCCAAAATGGTCGCTATGTAGAGCCCTGTTAAGACTTTCTGAACATTTAGAAGCAATAGGCCTTTTTAGAATAAGATAAAAATTATGAATTAGGGAGAATGATGAATGCTGACTAATTCACTGTCATTTTATGAATATAAAGCAATTGTGTGATTAATTAAAAAGTAACTGTAGTGTTATTGTAAGCATTTTAAAATGTTAAATAATCTAATCACAACTATTGATTTTTTTGTAAAATGATTACGTAATCCAGATTACATATAATCAGTTTGCCAGCACTGGTCAATCAGTGCTAAATAATAACCAAAATGTTCCTGGCCACCTCAGGTACTCCGTTTCCCAGACCTGCAGCGTCTCTCGCTTTCTATGCTGCCTGAGATCAGCGACGACAGCTTGGTGTCCGTAGCCCTTCACTGCCGCAACCTCACGAGCCTGGCACTCAACTTCTGTCCTCAGATCAGTGACCAAGGCATGGCGCGGGCCCTTCCGCTCCTCCACAGACTGCAGCATCTGTTCCTGGCCTGCTGCGACGCAGTTACTAACGAGTGAGTGACATCATGCAGTGCTGTTTTCATACTAAACAATTGAGCTCTGCTTAACACGGTCACTGTGTTCCTGCAGAACTCTTTCCATAATCGCACTGCACTGTGACAGACTCAGGACCCTCGATGTGTCCATGTGCAAGGACATAACTGTGCACCAGGTGGACCTCCTCCAGTCCCGGCTGCCCTTCCTTGAGAAAGTCCAGTGTCGCTTTGCCAATAGCACCGATTTCACTTTGGTAATATGAATCTGTAATACAGTGAAAGTGAATCATATGAAAATACTGTATATTTAAAGCACTTTTAACTCAGGTTCAAAAGAGTAATCAATTCCTAAATGCTTTATTTTTTTGCATAGGACTATACTTGTGTTATTAAAGTGGTGAATCACTGCTTTGAATGTAAAAGTTTCAGCTCTTGTGTTCACACATTTCAAATTATTCCAGTGTAAACATGATCTGCTATTGATTAGTAGATATAAAACGATACTTTCTAGGCTATATTCCAGACAGTATGTCAATAAATTATTATAAGAATTACATTTTGTTTTGTCTTTCTCATAATTTTTTCTGCCCCACTGTGATTTATGCTGTTTATACGGTGCATCCGGAAAGTATTCACAGCGCTTCACTTTTTCCACATTTCGTTATTCCAAAATGGATTAAATTCATTATTTTTCCTCAAAATTCTACAAACAATACCCCATAATTACAACATGAAAGAAGTTTGTTTGAAATCTTTTCACATATATATATTAAAAAAAATTTAAATTCACATGTACAAAAGTATTCACAGCCTTTGCCATGACACTGTCCTGTTTCCACTGATCACCCTTGAGATGTTTCTACATTCTTGATTGGAGTCCACTTGTGGTAAATTCAGTTGATTGGACATGATTTGGAACGGCACACACCTGTCTATATAAGGTCCCACAGTTAACAGTGGATGTCAGAGCACAAACCAAGCCATGAAGTCCAAGGAATTGTCTGAAGATCTCCGAGACAGGATTGTATCGGGGCACAGATCTGGGGAATGGTACAGAAAAATGTCTGTAGCATTGAAGGTCCCAATGAGCTAAGTGGCCTCCATCATCTGTAAATGGAAGAAGTTTGGAACCACCAGGACTCTTCCTAGAGAAAGGCCTTAGTCTGGGAGATGACCAAGAACCCAATGGTCACTCTGACAGAGCTTCAGCGTTTCTCTGTGGAGAGAGGACAACCTTCCACAAGAACAACCATCTCTGCAGCACTCCACCAATCAAGCCTGTATAGTGTGTGGCCAGACGGAAGCCACTCCTAAGTAAAAGTCACATGATGACAGCCTGCCTGGAGTTTGCCAAAAGGCACCTGAAGGTCTCTCAGACCATGAGAAACAAAATTCTCTGGTCTGATGAAACAAAGATTGAACTCTTTGGCCTGAATGGCAAGCGTCATGTCTGGAGAAAACCAGGCACCGCTCATCACCTGGCCAACACCATCCCTACAGTGAAGTATGGTGGTGGCAGCATCATGCTGTGGGGGGATGTTTTTCAGCGGCAGGAACTGGAAGACTAGTCAGGATTGAGTGAAAGATGAATGCAGCAATGTACAGAGACATCCTTGATGAAAACCTGCTCCAGAGCGCTCTGGACCTCAGACCGGGGGGAAGGTTCATCTTCTAATAGGACAACGACCCTAAGCACACAGCCAAGATAACAAAGGAGTGGCTACGGGACAACAGTCAGCGCCCAGACTTGAACCCGATTGAACATCTCTGGAGAGATCTGAAAATGGCTGTGGGCCAGCGCTCCCCATCCAACCTGATGGAGCTTGAGAGGTTCTGCAAAGAAGACTGGGAGAAACTGCCCAAAAATATGTGTGCCAAGCTTGTAGCATCATACTCAAAAAGACTTGAGGCTGTAATTGATGCCAACGGTATCGAGCAAAGGCTGTGAAAACTTGCATGTGATAATTTTTTTTTTTTCAACATTTCAAACAAACTTCTTTCACGTTGTCATTATGGAGTTATTGTTTGTCGAATTTTGAGGAAAATAATTAATTGAATCCATTTCGGAATAAAGCTGTAACATAACAAAATGTGGAAAAAGTGAAGCGCTGTGAATACTTTCCGGATGCTCCGTTTACACTTTACAACTTCTGTATTTTGTGAGCACTAGATAAGGGTGAACTCTATGACAGTAATAAGCTCAAAGGTCATTAGTTTTATAATATAGTTTGTTGCTATGTAACCTAAAAACGTTCTAAACTTGGATTATATATATCAGTTACCCAGAATAAATAATAACCAAAATGTTCTTGGCCGCCAGGATAGACAAACTATATATATTCCAGCTGACTTCTGACCCCCCCCCCCCCCCATATAAAGGAAACCAACCATTCAATTTTCTAATGGTTTTGTGTGTGAAATTTATCGGAAACATCTTCAAAAGGGAGATCCGACCCAGCCAAGAAATAGGAAGGACATTCCACCTTTCTAAATCCATCCGAATACATTCAAAAAGTGGAAGAAAGTTTGCCTTGTACATTTTTTCAAAGGAGGGGGTAACGTTAATGCCCAAATATATCAAACCCAATCTAAATTGAAAGGAGGGTATGGGGTATTTGTTTTAAGCCACCTATAGGCATTGCCACTGACATATAATAATTAATTCTATATCCTGAAAAGGTAACAAATTTGTTAATTGTATCTGTAAGAGCAGGGGTAGAGGTATTCACCATAAAAACCAAAATATCGTCAGCATACAGAGCAATCTTATGTTGGTTATTTGCTACCATTAACCCACAAATATGAATATTTGTTCTTATAGCTTCGGCCAACGGTTCAATCAACAAGGCAAATAAAAGAGGTGAAAGGGGGCATCCTTGCCTCGTCCCTCTCCCAACTCTGAATGTAGAGGAGCGACAACCATTGGTGAGCACGGCAGAAAGAGGTTCATTATACAATAGCTTGGCCCACTTAATAAATTGTTCACCAAGACTGAATTTATGTATGAAATAAGTAGGGCCATTCAATGCGATCAAATGCCTTCTCTGCATCTAAAGATATCACGAGACCATCTATTGACTGTTGTTTAGAAAACCGTATCACATTCAACAAGCGGCATATGAATATGAAAGATATGAAAGATGCAATACTACTCTATAGGTAACGTTACTCAAGATTGACATGAGATTGGATCACTGGACACTACCGTTTAACTACACACAACCGCCCTTCAAGCCGCCATCTTGAAAACCCCCTTGTACCCAATTTTACTCAAAAACATACTGTGTATGCTGTCAATGCTACTGACCTCCCAAAATAAGACTTAAGTATGCAAAACATTAACGTTGCTGTCAAATTATTATTTAAAAATTATTTAAGAGTGGGACAAGCAGGATAACATTTCAGAAAATAAAAACAAGGTAAGAGTGAGAGTCGAAGCGTACTTCAGTTTGTACAATTGAATTCCAGCGGGAAAAATAAATTTTGTAATTTCCTGAAAAAGATTGTAGTCTTTTTTGGAAGTGGAGCTAGTGCATACTAACAGGGTGGAAGATGACTTAAGGGACACGGTAATTTAAGAAAATTGTATAAAAAAATATATATATATTTATATATATAGTTTCACACGATTTATATGATTAGAGGCAGTTTAGCCTATTCTATAACATAATTAAAAAATATTTGGCGGTTTTTACCATTTTATGGCTTATAGTTCTTGTGGAAGTTGATTACTTTGCACTGAGGACATGATAAAATTGAATGCATATACAAAGATGTGTAAAATACAAAATAGTATTTTTAATGTCTATTAGCTATATCTGTTTAAAGGGTTAGTTCAGCCAAAAATGAAAATTCTGTCATTAATTACTTACCCTCATGTCGTTCGACACCCGTAAGACCTCCGTTCATCTTCGTTCATCTTTGAAGATATTTTAGTTGAAATCTGATGGCTCTGAAAGGCCTCCATTGGCACAATGCACGGTACACTCTCAAGACCCTTAAAAGGTACTTAAGACGTCGTTACAAAGTCCATCTCACTACAGTGGTTCTACAATAACTTTATGAATCGGCGAGAATAGTTTTTGTGCGCAAAAAAACCCTAAATAACGACTTATATAGTGATGACGATTTCAAAACACGGCCTCATGAAGCTTCGAAGCGTTATGAATCAGTGAGTCGATTCAGCAGTTTGGATCGCCAAATTTCAGCAGTTTGGCGGTTTGACACGCTATCCGAATCATGATTCGACTCACTGATTCATAACGCTTCGAAGCTTCATGATGCCGTGTTTTGAAATCGTCATCACTATATAAGTTGTTATTTAGGGTTTTTTTGCGCACAAAAACTATTCTCGCCGATTCATAAAGTTATTTTAGAACCACTGTAGTGAGATGAACTTTGTAACGACGTCTTTAGTACCTTTTAAGGGTCTTGAGAGTGAACCGTGCATTGTGCCAATGGAGGCCTTTCAGAGCCATCAGATTTCAACTAAAATATCTTCATTTGTGTTCTGAAGATGAACGGAGGTCTTACGGGTGTCGAACGACATGAGGGTAAGTAATTAATGACAGAATTTTCATTTTTGGGTGGACTAACCCTTTAAGTGATAAAGACCTAAATATATAATTTATAGAAAATATAAATAAATCAGAGACAGAAAAGTCACTTATGTGTTAAATTAAGTGTTACATATCCAGATATTTCAATATATAAAACAAATTACTCATGTTAAATTATTCACTGAATATGCTATTGTTATTTAATTAAGAGTTAATCAAGTGTAAGAAATTACGTTCAATTGCACTGTAACGCGTTTTCGTACGTATTATAGTAAGCTATGCGTATTTTAAATGAACATTATTCGTATGGCTACTTAGAATAATCATTAACCGACAGTTTGGGGAGACCCGATTTCGAGGGAGGGCCCGATTTGTCATGACACCGGCATTTACGAACAAACGCTGATTCTTCTTGTGAATCAAAAAAATGAGCGACTCTTGTTGAGACGTTTCTTTTAATGAATTGTTCAAAACGACGAGTTACAGGTTTAAATGACCATAGCGAATTCATCATCACTACTGAAAGACTGTCCATATATCGCTAAAAATACACATTTGCAACAGATTTCTAATAAGCAATGAAAACACACAATAAAAGACATTAAGGCTATTATGATAATATATATTCTTTTATTCCATACAAAGAATAAACAAATCTTGAATTAATACGGCCACATCATTGATCAAGATGTTACACAACACCCGAAGTTGAAGCTATATACAACACAGCAAATACAGTACATGGATTGTTTTTTTTTTTGCTAGATCAATGACATTAGATTTGTGACTACCACAAAAGAACACAAAATCAGTGGATTACACAAGTGTTGTTTTTCCACACATTAAAGTTGTCAGCTCCATTAATGCATTATACAAAGGGACCACAGAATGTTTGAATTATATATTTTTGATCTTGAAACGTATGTAATTTAAATCAACATACGATGAAGTGCTTGTTATGTAAGGAAAAACTACATTTAGATCTTTAGCCAAAACAGTCGTGGATTAAATGGAAATATGATTACCTCCCACACGAGCTACTGATGCAAAATCCTACAGGGATAACTGTATTTTGAACTGATGGGGAAAAGGGCTATATCAAAACGAAGTAGTTAAACCAAAAATACAATGCGAGGTTACGTACCTCAAGTGTAAGTTGAAAACATGATTATGTGACAAGGCTGAAAGTATCAAATCACGGCAATATACTCGTGCTGTGTTTTCAAACCATGCTTGGTCAAACTACTCCTCTAACACACAAACCAGCTTAATCCCACTTCAGTACCAAATCCTGTCACCGATTGAATCCAGCACACTGACCTTATATGTGCACCTAATAATGCAGCCTGTATGAAAACATAAATATACAGCGCATTGCAATAATGCCGATCATGCATCAGTATAAGTGAGTTGCACATTGTGCGTATCTGCATATGTACCTACATATTACGCCGTTCAATCTACAAAGGAACATAAACAGAAAATGTTCCAGGTACATCAATGATGAACTCCTAATCGGCGATTGTTTTAAAAGTTAAGCTCTATAATATCGTACCAGCTGAGTACCATTTCGAATATCAAGGCCATTGTGAAGGGAATCAATGAGGACGTCAACAGTATTATTAAAGCACATATCTTTATAGCATACATATTTTAATCTTTTTTCCCTCTCTAATAAGCTGCTCGATGTCATTTAATGCCTTTTAGTATAATTTTGGTAGAAGCTAAACATGTAAAAGGAAAAAAGGAGACAAAAAGTGTGCGTTAAGAATTTCGAACCGGTACGAGTTGACAAAAAAAAAAGGCACGTTAGATACATCATATTCATCGCAGGCACTTCTATTATAGCCTCAATATGATTGTTCAAAGTGCTCTTTCATATCAAGCCCTGAAATTTTAATCTGAGAACCTGCATTTCTGCTGCCACCGTGTGGCCATATTCAGCCTCAAGTTGTTTCCCGTTTTTGGCAGTGCAGTAACCGCTGTTGACCACACGCTTATGGGTCTCGTGTTATTGTTCAGCTTGGCTGAAGTCGTAGCAGAAGTTGAAGTTGCTGGGCGGTTTGGGGATTGGCGGGGCCGTGTCTGGGATCGGGACATTTTCCAGGTCCAGGAGGCGGAGCTTGATTTCCATAGAGAGGAGAATCTCTAGTTCACTGCGCATACTCTCGCTGCTCATCTCTTTCCCCAGAAGCACGTTAAGCCCGTCCGTCCACAGACAGAACTGTAAGACAAAAAAACAGGACATATAATACTCGAATTTACCCCCAACTGAAGTCTATTCAACTAATACCAGTAGAAGTGATTTAATATTACAATAACGGAAAGCTTTAAGCAGTTCAGTAGTGGAAAAACGAATTAAACTCACATCTGTTCTGGAAGAGGCGATGAAATTCAAGCTATACTCCTCAACGTCATACGTGATGCTGAAAGCCAAGTCCAACACCTCCTGCGAAACCAACCACAACCCAGGACTTACAGTAAAGTTTTGTTATCTATGGAAGCTGGTTTCCGCCACAAAATAAAACATTTTAAAAGATAAAAGGTATAGGATAAGATCAATAAAGATATAAACTCGCAATTCTGAAGAATTGTGAGATATAAACTATTTTTCTTGTAATTGCGAGTATATATCACGCAATTCTGACTTCTTTTCTCTGAATTGTGAGATATAAACTCGCAATTGTGAGTTATGAAGTCAGAATATCAAGATATAAACTCGCAATTTTGAGAAAAAAAAGCCAGACTCGCAAGTGCGACTTTATGTCACGCAATTCTGACTACATAATTCACAATTCTGACTATACAACTCACAATTGCAAGTTTACATCTTACAATTCTGAGAAAAAAGTTGTAAGATGTTAACTCGCATTTGCAAGAAAAAAAGTCAATTGTGAGATAAAATGTCACAATTACCTTTTTTTTTTTTAAATTCTGTGACGGAAACAAGCTTCCATTTTTATCTAATTTTTAGATTTTTATCAGTCGATATAAGACATTTCATTTTTAAATTGACATGATCTTTGCGTCTCACTTAAAACAAATCTCTAATTTAATAGAACTGTTAATGTAATCTTTAGCAAACTTCAAAGTGAATATCCATTTTTGTATAAATGTTGTGATGCCTGAATTCATATTTATTTGATTATTGACTTTCAGAATGAATACAAACTATTAGCATCGAACCTTGGTTTGTTTTCCCTTGTTCTCCTTCATATGAGGACAGTCTTTGCCAGTCACCACACTTTTGATATCTGCAACAGGAACTGAGGGGATATTCAAATGAAACAAATTTTTATTGACAAAGAGGTCAGAGGTCATTTACTCAAAAAGAGTCTTGTGCTCATTCTAGAGGAAGTGCACTTACTCTTTTCCTGAAGAGCCTCGATGGAGGGCATTTCCGCCTCCTCGTCCACATCTCCATAGTGCAGGACTTTGTGATTAGGAGAGAGCCGACAATACCACAGCTTGTCTGAAAGAAAGAAAAAAAACAACAACACTTACTCCAGACAGAAGGACGGTCCTAATAATAATTTTCTGGTGTCTTCCTCAGAGGGTCTTGGAGTCTCACCTTGCCTCCGTCGGCTGCTGATCTTCCGGAAGAGCGTTCCGTGACACAGACGGTTTAGTCTCTGCTGTCTGATGAGCTCCAGAAGCTCTGGCTTCAAACGTTCCTTCAGCTCACTGGATGCAAAGACAGCGAGAAAACACAAGTGATGTAGCGATATCGGAGCGATTGTGCAATCACGTTGATGACTTACAGCTAGTGATGCCCACGCTAGTGAAGCTTCATGAATCATTTTGTGAATCATTTGTTTTGAACCAGTTGTTCAGAGAGCGAATCTATGGAAGCTTGATTCCACCACAGAATAACACAATTAAATTAAATAAAAAGTTAAAGGATTAGTTCACTTCTAAATGAAAATTTCCTGATATTTTACTCACCACCATCTCATCCAAGATGTTCACGTCTTTCTTCAGTCGAAAAGAAATTACGTTTTTTGAGGAAAACATTCCAGGATTTTCCCTCCACATCGTAGACTTCCATGTCAACCAAAATGTTGAAGGTCATTTGAAGGTCAAATGATGGTTGCTCATCTTGCGCTTCTCTGCGACGTGCCAAGGACTGCGTAATCCCGTCGGAAGGGTCAAGCTAGACGTAGGCGGAAGTACCGCCCCAAGCGAACATGCGAGGACTAATACAAACGCCCTTTACCAAAAAACACTCCATCTTCAACTTCAAAATCGTCCGACATCGTTGTTTTACCTTTTTTTTTTTTGCTAAAGGACGTTTGTATTAGTCTTCGCATGTGCACTTTGGCGGTACTTCCTCCTACGTCTAGCGTGACCTTTCCGACGTGATTACGCAATCCTTGGCACGTCACAGAGCAGCGCAAGATGAGCAATTTAGGTTAAAAAGAATATACATTTTAAAATGACCGATCATTTCTCTAGATAAGACCCTATTCCTCATCTGGGATCGTGCAGAGCCTCTGAAGCCCTTCGAAGCTGCATTGATTTGGACCTTCAACATTTTGGTTGCCATGGAAGTCTATGATGTGGAGAAAAACTGGAATGTTTTCCTCAAAAAATGTAATTTCTTTTCAACTAAAGAAAGAAAGACATGAACATCTTGGATGAGATGGGCGGTGAGTAAATTATCAGGAAATTTTCATTTTGAAGTGAACTAATCGTTTAATTGTAAATCTTTGTCTCACAATTCTGCCTTTTTCCCCTCACAATTGTGTTTATACTCATAATTCAGACTTCTTTCCTCACAATTGCATGGTATAAACACGTAATTGTGAGTTTTCATCTTACAATCCTGAATTTTTTCCTCAGAATTGCGAACTGCAATTGTGAATTTACCTCAATCTCGCAATTCTGCTTTTTTGCTACGGAACACAAAATAAAAAAAGGTTATTGCTACCTTTTATCTCACAATTCTCACTCGGAATGTAAAGTTTCTCCCGCAATTCTGAAGAAAAACATTCTGAATTTTGATAACTGAGAAAAAGGGTCTAACTTTTTTTTGTTCACTTCGTGGTGGAAACAAGCTTCCATACGTATCAAACTGTCAAAGTTTCAGCAAAAGAGGCTTTGTGGTGTTTTAACTGTTTTGAAACAGTTGAACCAGTGTCTATATGGCTTTTACCTGATCTTGGATCAGTAAACATTTTGAAGTGACACATTTTTGTATAATGAAAAGCAAGTTAATAGTAGTCTCTTATTGGATGCTCTTCATTAAACAAACAAAACAAGCCCTACAAATTAATGGGATAACAAATATTATACAAACACTTTATATTTAAATGGTGTTTGAGCTTTTAAATTGTTTTGTTGAAAGTGCAATCTGTTCATTTCATTCTCAATTGGTTTGTAAAGGGTGTTTTTGTGTGTGTTTGGGCTGAATTTGCACTGTTTCGACCAGCAGGCGTCACCAGATGTCACTTCAAAGCAGTGAATCATTTTGCGACGCAATTGGCTCTTTTGAATCAAAGCTTCGTTTCTCCCATTTCTACTTACAGCACAGGTGGAGCGAGTGTCTCCTCCTGGTGGAGTCTCTCTGTCTGTCGGAGTTTGAGAATCTCACTGTAGTTCAATACGTTCACCTTATTCTTGAAGAGCTCCAGAGACGTGGGTTTACTGGACAGAGTCCTGGTGATCTGCTCCCGGACAACCTGCATCACCTTTAGAGAAAAAAAATCTGATATTATATTTTGCAATGTGTGTGATTGTCTGAAAAAGTCCCACAGTGTGTCCCATCTCCTCCAGTAAACCTTGATGACTCCTCACACACCGGACGCTTGACCTCACTCACCCCCGCCCCGCACAACACTTCTCTGGGGTTCAGGTCAAGAGAAATGAAGGGGAACGGAAAAGGGGAGATGGGGGAAACTCAAATAAAACAGCAGGGGAGGAGAAAAGAACAATGAAAATATGGGTCTCTCTTGAAGCGAGCGTCCAGCTGTGACAGACAGAACTGCAATGACACGCTCGGTCAACCGAAGAGAGGGAACGTTAGCCGACAACAACACTGCTCACTTTAGACTTTGAGGTAAATGTTCATATCTTTTACATGTTATGGTTCTGAGAGATACAAAACAATATGATATATATTTTTTAATGTTTAAAAGATTCAAGTATTGATGTTTTGGAAAAATGCAGTAACATACAAATACTTAAAATGTATTTATTGCCAGTCTAATTCTGCAGAATTTGGTCAAATATGTGTGCAGAAAATGTAAAAAATAAGATCATTAAAGAAAAGAAACTGATCATCTCTGGTCCTGCAAATGACTGAATTTAAAATATCAGATTGTGGGATTTTCTGCCCCCATCTGGTAAAAACAAATGTATCAAATGTTCTCAATTTTGAACAGTGGTGTATGTGATATATATTGAGTAATCATATCATTTTCAGATTAGTGACTCGCCAAATAACACTGTCCACCTGGTTAAATAACATGATTAATTGATTGTTTTTGGTTGGTTATAAGTAATATTGTATAATGTGTGTTTATTTCATTTCAGCAATTTTGTGCATGTGTTAAATTTGTGTGAAAAAGGGTTTTAAATACTTTTAAATTTAAAGTTATCCCTTCACTATTAACCATTTAATTTCCATCTAATATGCATAATATGTTTACAATGTAAAGAATAATGGATTGTCATCAACAATGCAATAGAAAGTTCAATATTATAAACGACATTACAACTTGTACATATATGCACAAGATACTGATAGCACCTCGCATCATTTACGTCTTTCTCAATATCTTGGTTACTGAAATAAAAGAAGAACATTTTTATTCTGTAACTAGTCCTACAACACAGAGACAAAACACCCATCCTACCTCAGCCTTAGTGAAAGCAGCAGCTGTGGTCCCTTCACAACCACAGCGACACTGTGTGTATGTATTAGTGTTTGGGTGTGTGTATGTGTTAGAGAGAGTGTGTATGGTCCCTCCCTCTAGATGCCCCCCAATAAACTCTCACATCCCTCTAAAACACCATCGAAAACACACACTTCACATCACACAGGCCTCAGCCAACAAGTTCATAGCACTATGCCAGCAACAATTAACTGTTGTTAAAGAGAAACAGCACAGTCAGGGTGTGTAGAGAAGGAAAAAAAGCAGTGAAGTGAGTAAGTTATATGAGAAAACACACACAAAATAAGAGCTCAACTTTGGCTACTTTTCTCATGTTTGACACCAAGAAAACAGTTGAATTGTTAAATAAGAGCCACTTGTTTCTAACATTAATTTAAAAAAAAAAAAACTACTTACAGGACAAAGACAAAAGTGGCAGGTTATGCACTAAAAATGCAATTTAGACATTAAAACACTAAGCTATTTTTGGGATGTGGTTTACTGTTGATCTGTATTTCTGCTAGGGAGCGGGATTCCTTTTGTTCTTCTAATACCCCTTTATAAAGTGTGCCCATGAGGTCGGTGTGGCGGGGGGCGACGGTCAGTGAAAACAAAAAGACAGGCCGGTCAGCTGGACACTCTCTCTATCCCAAAGGTCATGAGGGTCACAAGGTTTACGGCCTGAAAGCGTTTATTAAATGGAGGTCTGTTTTGCTGCACCGCTGAATAGTTTGGGCTGGAAGGAAGGACACTTTCTTTACCATCAGAAAAGGAGACGTAACAATTTAGGGAATGTTGATATACACAAAGGCACTTAAAGAAGGAGTCTGTCTCTTCGGTTTAAGAGCAGCATGCTTGTCATTCCAACAGCTTGACGTTTCTCAGACCATCCACATGAACTGATCAATATCCATTTGTTCAATAAACTATAAATCACTGCTGCAGCTGGTCACTTCTCAGATAGGTCTATTGTGACTCTTAGAAAGCTTTCAAGAATACATTTGGATCTTAAAATGATATGGCAATAATACCTTAAAAATGCACTAGTTTTCTCACAACTTGTTTGGATCTTTAAAGGTCACATGAAATAGTGTTCACAGACCATTTTACTTATAAAAAATATATAATATTTTTAAAAAACAATAATAAAATGCAGGTATTAAGTAATAAATTTGGTCCAATTAAATTTTATGTTGACTTTAATATATCACAGACAGCAGAATCTTTTTTGCTATTTTGAAATATTTTCTGGAAAATACAGGTTATTAAAAGGTTATTCAGATTTAACACAATCCCCACGTTTGCATATCTACACATATTCAGTTTTTTTAAAAACTTGACCCATCATGATAAATGACTGTAAGCTACAGTATTACATGAATCATAAAAGAGGCTATTTACATATCAAATTCAGCAAAAAAAAGCCAGTTTGGTGAGAAGGTGGAAAATGTTCCTATAAAACAAATGTGCAACATTTTCGTGCATCCTTTTTTCTCTCTCTCTCTCAAAATACACTAGTTTCAGTAACTGCAGACCAACACTTTTACACTTTGAAACGAAAGAGGATGTGGAAAAAGTCCTTATAAGCACAGAGATGGTAAATGTGATGATCTACCTTGTCAAAGTCCTCCTGCGTGGCTCTCATCTCCTTCCACGTCTTGTTGAGGAGCTGAATGCAAATGCAGAAAAGCTCCTCCAGCAGTCGGTCCTGAGCGAAGAAGACGGGGTGATAGTCTGAGCCGGTCTCAGAGGCTGCGAAAGAGACATGAGAAAGAGTATATGACAACTTATGACAACAAGTCATATTAAACACATATATACACACATACACACAGAGTTATTGACATCCCTGGTAAATATGATCAAAGATGGCTGTAAAAATAAATCTGCATCGTTTATCTTTTATTAAAAAAATTCACAAAAATTGAACTTTCATTGTTGTAAAAGAATTGAAAGTGGGGGGGTAAATCACATTATGAAATGCTTTTCTCCAAAACACATTGGCCATAATTATTGGCACCCTTTTATTAAATACTTTTTGCAATCTCCTTTTTCTCTCTTTTTTATTTTTTACTGTAATAATATTTCATCAAATAAATGCAGCCTTGGTGAGTATAAGTCTATAATATTTAATTTAAATACAAACACTTTTGTTATATAAAAATTATAGATATTAAAATAGGTCTTCTATTATTTTTATATTTTAAATATAATATATTTATATATAAACATTAAGTGAGATGAGTATGAGAACATAAGAGAAAATAAGAGTTAAAAATAGAAATAAAATATATATATATACACAAAATATAGATTAATTTATTATTTATATTTTATATATAAATATAAATGATGATAAAAAATACAAATAAAAAAAACACATCTGAAAATACCCTCTCGGAACAAGCCTATGTAGACATTTTTAAATTGAGGCAAATAAAATGGCTGTAAGAGATACAGTCTGCAAATGTTGGTTGGAAAATATGCCTTACAATAAATTTCCAGTATACGAGTGTTCCAGTGGCTCTCAAAACCATTTTTTTTTTCTATCAGGACATAGCCTGAGCTATAAAATCCTCATCTGATCATTGCCACCGAGATATCTCCAGTGTTGTGTCAGTTCACTCACGGGGTTCTCCGATGCGCAAGATCTCACACAAGATGAGCGTGAGCTGGATGCTGCTGCGGGCAAATGGACACTCGTGTTTGTCCTCTCTGCTGCTGTTCTCCAGCACAAACTGAGACAGTGAGACAGAGACTTATGGGTCAATGCATACTGATATAGTGATGTATACTGTCCCCAAAAAGTGTCTGCATTATATAACAAAAATATCCATATGTGCTCACTCACCCTGCTGTAAGCGTCAGGGTAACGGGAGGCAAAATACGCCATGGTGTCCAACGCCAGGAGACCCGGAGGACACCGGCTCAAGTCCTGACCAGGATTACTGTTATTCTGACACACAAAAAACATACAAAAAATGTGCCCTCGAGTTTTGTTGTTGTGCGGTATTGACACTTCACAATTCGTTTTTTTGACACTCACAGAGAAGCCGAGTTTCTTAAACTCTTTAGCGCAGAGCGAACGTCTACGTTCATTACTCAGACCGCTCTCGCTTTCTGTCTCAAACGCAGCCTGCCGTAGCCCGTGGAGCATGTCCCTCTGATCCTGAAGGATATGGGAGAAATTTGCGTGTGAGAAAAGTGCACAGAGTGACTCAGAAAACAAATGAAGATGCAGAATAAAAGTAAACCTGGCTGTAGGAGTCCAGAGGCGTCCTCATTCGGGGCTCCAGGTGGTTTAGACGGACCGTCTGCAGCACATAGAGGTAGTGGGCCATCTCATCTCCTACTAAAGTAGAGCTGTGGATGATGTTCTGCAAACAGCAACAGTTGTTACATCGTATTTGCTATTATACTTTTTCAGATGTTACCTTTCATGTAGTGTGTAATATAGCTGTTTGAGAACGTAAAAGGTCTGCAAAGTTTCAAAGATCAAAGTGCCATAGAGTAATTGTAATCCTTGAAATTGTCTCTTAAAAGAAAGAACCGATTCTGAACTGCTTGAAAAGAGTCATCAGTAATTCCAGTCTTACTTTCTGCAAGGACCTACATAGGTTTGTAACAAATTTGCATAATGCATGCCTATGATTTCCATTGGCTGTCAGCGAACAAAGAGTTTAGTTTGTGAAGTTGACATGTCGAGAAGATGCTACTTTATGTGCTGCACTTTGCATGCACTCCCAAAGGATAAGGACACAAGCTTGAATTGATGCAGTAAAACCAACGGCATCATTACTGTTTGTATCACTGAGTATCAAGTGCTGAGCTGAAATTCAGATATGGTAATGGACGTTTAGTTTCTGACTAAACGTAGACCATTCAAAACAGACTGGGCCATCTGACCAATCAGAGGAAAGTAGGTTCTCAGAAAGGAGGGGTTTAGAAAGACCGAATCTTTTATTGAACCGTTTCAGACACTGAGAAAAAAATTTGATGCTGCAATGCATATTATGAGGAAATGTAAGTGTTTTTGACCTTGGGTACATGTAAAAAATATTGTAAGGAGCAAAATTAGGAACCTTTAAAATAGCATAACAGAGGCATTTAACAGTTATATGTTTTTTTTTTTTAAAAGTCATGTACAGATTGTGATGCAATGGAAAATGTTTGTGACAGGACTTTTCAAAATAGTAAGTATCCTATAAACGGACGAGAGCTTCAAAACTTTCTCACCTTGTGAATATACTGTCGTAGGTTCCTCTTCTCAAGAAATTCAAAGAGCTCCTGAAATCATTTAAAATTTAAAATCAGAAACACTTTTTTAGAGTGCAATAGCCATTTTGAACAAGTACTATATCAGGTTTATTACAAAAATCAGTTCCAGTTTTTGCATTTTCTGAATCTAAAAATCTAAGTCCAAAAATCAACCGCCTGCCCATGAAGAGCGAATTGAGAAAATGTTCCAGCTATAAATGTTTTATCATCAGCCACTACTATATACACTACTCTTCAATTTACCCTAGATTCTCTAAAACAAGTCTCTCATGCTCACCAAGGCTGATTTATTTATTCAAATATAGAGTAAAAAACAATAGAATTGTGAAATATTACCATTTCAAATAGTAAAAAATAGCAAATAATTTATTCCTGTGATTCCAAAGTTGAATCAGACCTTCTTATAATAGAGCTTCCGCTAGCAAAATAGTTCTCAGACACCAACAATCCGCCTTTAACTACAACAAGGCTGTAATTTTGCTTACACTATTATAATCCCAAAAGACACTGACAGAAAAACCAAGATATCAGAGACACAGAACACAACCGGTCAACCTCTCACCTGTCTGTCTGACTCTCTACCAGCCTGTAACATTGCCATCAGCAGAGCCATGGCTTTAGTCTGCAGCTGCTGGTTTGTTCTACAGTACATTTGGACATAAGAAAAAAGGAGGGAAAATTAGAATCATTCATGTAAGAATGCTGATTTAAAAGGTACACCATGTTACTTTTTGTTCAAAATAGGCTTGCTGCGGTAGTTGGTGTTACTGGTGTTAATGTTTAAAAAAAATAAATAACACCACTACAGGGACAAAAGTTACATGGTGCATCTTTAAATATCCAACACATGTTAATATTGAACACGATGAACTACACCAAAATATATTTTCTGAATGAGGAAGAAACATTCACTTGCATGACAAAGGAAGTAACAGATTTATTATTATTAATAAAAAGAAATAAAAAACCTGTTTATTTTTCTATTTTAAAAAATTACAAAGAAATAAACAATACAAAATAATAATGTTATTGTTATTAATAAAGTTTGGTATTAATGAACAATATAATACAAAACTTTTGTGAAATTCATAACTATACAAAAGCTATTATTATTATTCCTAATTTTGTTTTTGTCATAATTATTATTCAATTTACTGTTAATATAATTGCAATAATCGGTTATCGAAAGCATTGAGAAGTTATTAAACATCTATTGAAATCTTGTTAACTAAAAAAAGTAATATTGTTGTTGTTGTTATTATTATTAAAGTTGAATCTGTTACTGAAAGCACTGAGAAGAATTGTTAAACATTTACTAATTGAAACTGTTAGTCACTGTTTTCAGGTTTAATTTAAATGTACCTCAATATAGAATCATCGTTGTCATCTACTTTCATTTATGTGGTGCATTTCAGTCTTCAGTCTTCACAGTCACACCCATAAAGTAAACTTTGCAATAATGCAAAAAGTTAAAACAGCCAAATAATACAGCACCCTTCTGTACTTACACCTGGAGATGTGAGAGGAGTCTCTCGAGGGTGACTACTAGTTTGACCTCATTGAACAGACTACTGCTGCTGAGCACCATGCTCTCCAGGATAGCCAGTGACACCTGCTGGATAGACGTGTCCATCGCCTTTGCATTCACAAAACTGGCGATCTGAAAAACAAACATGACTGAATAGGCAACAACAGAGAAGGTAACCAATTAAGACAAAAATGAACAGCAACACAACATCAGAAAAGTAACTATGGGAGCCGAAAAACACTTAATCCAATCAGAATCCAACATTTAGAAAGCTGTGTAATAACAGTGTCCATACTGCATTATGGATGTGAAGGGTGTATTGCTTAGTACCTTTTTGATAAAGACACTGGACAGATTCTCCCAGGACACAATGCCATGATCCATGAGCTCCATGAAGGCAGTGAGAGTGTGTGTAATTATCAGATTGTCCCTGGAGAAAGAAAAATCACACTTTCACCTGTTTGATATTTCTATTGGGCAGCGATAAAACACTCAAAGTTGGAGAAATGGGGCAAAGACAGGCAGGAAACTGACTCATGAGCGTCCTCCACTATCTTGACGAGCAGGGAGTGTCCATCACGACTGATAAACTCTTGGGCAAACGTGATGTCGGTGGAGACGGTGGCCAGCTGCTTCAGAGAGTCACAGAGCACGCCCGAGTCTGAACTTTGAATGCCTTTATACAGATCTTCAGCGCAACGGCCCTGACAAACACAGTGTTATAAATCCTTGAGCAAGCAAACATGGCTATTACATGGCACTGTGGCTGTGTACATTTTGATTATATCAAAAACTGTATCAAAATTGCGTGAACAGATGTGTTTTAGATACACTAAGATTAAGTTAAATACTGTCGCTGTCAAAATCTCACAAACACACTCACTGGTGCTTTGGTTAAACGCAGGATGCTGCCATTTTTGATGTCCAGGCGGTTCTAGAACAAAAGTCATAAAGCAGCCAACAGTCAGTGTACAGGAAGTGATATTATTAGACTTCATATATAGTATGTGTGTAGTAGAGAGACAAATGAAAAAGACAGCAAGAAACTAAAAAAACAATGATGATAGAAAGAGATAGAGAGGAAGATAGATGATAGAAAGACAGACAGAAAGGAAAGAAAGGAAAGAAAGAAAGAAAGAAAGAAAGAAAGAAAGAAAGAAAGAAAGAAAGAAAGAAAGAAAGAAAGAAAGAAAGAAAGAAAGAAAGAAAGAAAGAAAGAAAGAAAGAAAGAAAGAAAGAAAGAAAGAAAGAAAGAAAGAAAGAAAGAAAGAAAGAAAGAAAGAGAGAGAGAAAGAGAGAGAGAGAGAAAGACAGAGACAGAAAGAGAAAGAAAAAAAAGAAATTGATGATGAAAAGATTGATAAATAGCAAGAAACTAAAAAAAACAATGACCATAGAAAGAGATACAGATGGAGATAGATGATAGAAAGATAGACAGAAAGAGAAAGAAAGAAAGAACGAGAGAGAGAGAAAGAAAGAGAAAGAAAGAAAGAAAGAACGAGAGAGAGAGAAAGAAAGAACGAGAGAGAGAGAAAGAGAGAAAAAAAAAGAAAGAAATAACGAAAGAAAGAAAGAACGAGAGCGAGAGAGAGAGAGAGAGAGAGAGAGAGAGAGAGAGAGAAAGAAAGAACGAGAGAGAGAAAGAGAGAGAGAAAAAAAGAAAGAACGAAAGAAAGAACGAGAGAGAGAAAGAAAGAAAGAACGAGAAAAAGAAAGAAAGAACGAGAGAGAGAGAGAGAGAGAGAGAGAGAGAGAGAGAGAGAGAGAGAGAGAGAGAGAGAGAGAGAAAGAAAGAATGAGAGAGAGAAAGAAAGAAAGAATGAGAGAGAAAGAAAGAAGGAAAGAACGAGAGAGAGAAAGAGAGAGAAAGAAGGAAAGAACGAGAGAGAGAAAGAAAGAAAAAGACAGAGAGAGAGAGAGAAAGAAAGAAAGAAAAAGACAGACAGACAGACCGAAAGAAAGAAAGAGAAAAAGAAAGAGAAGAAAGAATGAATGAAAAAAAGAAAGAGAAAAAGAAAAAGAACTAGAAAGAAAGAAAGAAAGAATGAGAGAGAAAGAAAGAAGGAAAGAACGAGAGAGAGAAAGAGAGAGAAAGAAGGAAAGAACGAGAGAGAGAAAGAAAGAAAGACAGAGAGAGAGAGAGAGAGAGAAAGAAAGAAAAAGACAGACAGACCGAAAGAAAGAAAGAGAAAAAGAAAGAGAAGAAAGAATGAATGAAAAAAAGAAAGAGAAAAAGAACGAGAAAGAAAGAAAGAAAGAGAAAAAGAAAGAAAGAAAGAAAGAAATAAAGAAAGAAAGAAGAAAGAGTGTTTGAATATGCCAGGAGAAACGTCATGTTGTGTTTTGCTTATAGTATTGTATCATTAGTCCAGTATTCTCTGCAGCACAACACAACACAAGGCTTGCTGGTTTATGTGCACAACTGTAATTCAAGCCTTTGCCTCAACTTGTCTGGGAATTCAGTCTCCACACTCTCACTTTACACACACACACACACACACACACACACACACACACACACACACACACACGATGACACAAATGAATCACAGAATATTAAAACCCACCATCATCAGCTCTAGAGTCACATCCATACAGACAGACAGAAACAGAAACAGAGCAAACACAACATGAAGTGCATCTGACCACACCCAAGATCAACAACAAATACAGATAAGAGAATCACACCAGAACAACTGACATTATCGGATTCAAGTCCACACACACACACAGATGTAGTTATACACTGGAGATGATGGAAATGACCTACAGATTCAGTGATGTATGTCTGGATCCCATCTGCATACTGGAGAGCATAGTTGTCCGGACCCGGAAGATTCCACCTTCAAAAATAATAGGACACCCTTTACAAAAACAGCTATTTTCCATCATGGACATTTCAGCTATGGAAAAACACACACTAAATGACTTACTTGTCGCAAACCTCTTTTATGACGGCAATGAGGGGCTTTTTCTGAAACGAGATTGAAAAATATGATGTTTATTTACTGTACACTACATAGCAAGACAAAATGCGGGCAAGGGTCAATTAGGTGATGCTCTTTTTGTCTGGATCTAAAACACTGCCTTGACTGAAATAAAAGTACTAAAACAACATCAAAGATTCTCCAAAGTCAACAACTGCAACATCTCATCATATGTGGCAGCTCCTGTGGCTCACCGATTAGAAATTTCGGTGTTGGTGGTAGACCAATCGGTGGCCTGTAATTTGTGGTGAGCGGGCTGGCAGCGAGTGGAAGTGCTGGGAATGGCGAGGAAGAGCAGAAGGGAAGGTCATTGGGGGTTTGAGGCTCTTTCTAATCCTTAAGTACCCATCAGAGTCACACAACGGTTCATTCATATTTCAACCTAGTTATTTAGAAAACCCAAACGGAGAGAGCTTCTCTGACAATGGCTGGACTCTCAAGACAATAACACATTCTGTTAGGACGTCCCAAACAATGGGATCAAAGCCTCTGAAGATACTATGCGCAGCATTTGTCCACCCAATGTTTTGACCGGGTAGGCGGCAATAATAGCTGATTCAAAACAATTGAGGATGAACTAATTGGTTATGATTTGTAAGAAACAGGAAGCCCTTGATCATAAAGACCAAATCAATTCCAGTTACAAATGCGTTGCTAATTGAGTTTTTGCTTCACTTACAAATGTCAAATACAAATTATCCAGAGCGGACTCTGATATTGCCTATATACACACACACACACACAATTAAATCATTTATAAAATATAGTTTATAGGCTATATATAGGCTTCCATGCTCTTTTCAAGGGGACCTATTATGCAAAATTTGAACATAAATGTGACCCTGGACCACAAAACTAGTCATAAGGGTTCATTTTTTTTAATTGAGATTTATACATCATCTGAAAGCTGAATAAATAAGTTGTTAGGATAGGACAATATTTGGCCGAGATGCAACTATTTGAAAATCTGGAATCTGAGTGTGCAAAAAAAATCGAAATGAAGTCCTTAGCAATGCATATTACTAATAATAACAACACATTTTTGATATATTTACAGTAGGAAATATACAAAATATCTTGATGGTACATTATCTTTACTAAAGATTCTAATGATTTTTGGCATAAAAGGAAAATCTATAATTTTGACCCATATAATGTATTATTGGCTATTACCACAAATATACCAAATATATGCGACTTATGACTGGTTTTGTGGTCCAGGGTCACAAATGTGTGCCAACAGTGTGTGTACCCAACCACACTATAATGATAAAAATCCCCCCGCTCCTTTTTAAATCCCCATAAATCATAAGCAGTGTCTCAGAAAGAATACGCCGTTTGCAGTTTCTATGCAATGTGACATCACACTGCACAGGCCCTGCCCATGACTCCTGACGGACTCTGCCTTATTAGCATAGACCCCGCCCTGAGTGAGCTGTCCACCATGTTTATCTCCTCGCCAGAGCATTTAACAGCAACATTCAAGTAAGAAATGTGCCTATTCATTACCACCCCCAATGTCATACCAAATTTAGCATTTTAAATCAACAGTAAATTTTTTGCTAACTTTTTACCACGTCTTTGAGTATCGCAATAATATCGTATCGTGATATGTATCGAATCGTGACATGAGGGTATTTTTACACCCCTGCAATCTAGTGACCATCTCTGCATTCAAATTCCAGAAAGTTGCCATTACAAAACTTACAAAACAAAACTTCCACATGTAAGCACAAAATCAGTTTCTCAAAATCGAAACATACAGTGCTTATACATATAACTTCCTCATTTGCATAAAACCCTTGGTCTTTTTGTAATTTATCTGTGAACTTTAAAATGACACTGAATGAACAGTGCTGTTATTCCTCAAATGCTGACTAGCGACGAGTTTCAGACTTTTGCATGCACATGGGTCAATATCCCTTTTGTGACGGGAAGTGCGGGACACTCACCTGGTCTAGCTGAATGAGCTGCGGGTATGCACCCGGCATCTGAATGGCAATCTTTACTATATCCTTTTGCTGCGGCATTTTGAGAGATGAGCGTCTACAACCCTGAAAAAGAGATACAGGAGAAAAATACAGGAAATAACCACTAAAAACATTTCAAACGCATTCTGTGCAGTGCTGGGTGGTTTAATCGTACAATATCATTCGTTTCAAAGTCTGTAAAACTTGAAATTGTACCAACCTAACACAAGTATACTGACACATTTCAAAACATACCAAAATGCCACTGAGGTGAACAGACAGGCACTATTGGACGCTAAATGTGTCATCGATTCTATTTTCAGGTTGACTGGGTGTTCTGTGTTCTTCCTCTTTGAAAGGAGAACTTGTGTGTCTCTCACTTTGTGCTTTATGTTGCTTTAACTCAGCATACTGGGATTAATGGTGTACTACGTGCTCTCGTTTTTCAGTCAGTCCTATATCAGCAGACTATAAGACTATAGCCCGGTTTCACAGACAGGGCTTAGATTAAGCCAGGTTTAGTTAAATTAGCGCATTTAAATAGCTTTTATAAACGTACCTCAGAAAACAAACATTACTGGTGTGTAATGGCACTGACATATTTTAAGATATAAGTTGCTTTCAGTTAAAACAGCTCTAACATGCATTTTAGTCTGGGACTAGGCTTAAGCCTTTTCTGTGAAACCGGGGATATAAATCTAGTCCACTTTGCAGATAATCCTGGTCCAGAACGGTCCAAGAGTCATCTTAGATTTTGTGATCAGAATTTCTGTCTATCCTAGGGATGCGCGGTATACCGGTACTGGGAAAATACCGGTATATATTTTCTTTCAAACGGTACAATATCATGATTTTGCTCATTTCGGTATATGCTGCTGAAGTTACGCTACCCAAACTGACGTGAAACCGCCAAATGTGGCAACATAGAACAAAATGAATACAGCAGTTGAATCTCACTCAACACGCCCAAAACAATTTAATAAAGAAAGGAGTAGAAGTGAAATTTGGAATTACTTTGCTAATAAAACTGCTGAAGAACCATCAAACCTTGCCAAGCATCGGTCACTTGCTCAGTCTTGTACAAGACATTAAGAGATCGACAGGTGAGTGCATAATTCAAACGATCTCATTTAGACATTTATTTTCTTTTAACACTGATCAACGCACATACATAAGATCGTATCGTTTAAATATAATGAAATCTCCAACGTTCGATTTCATAATATTTGCACGCATACTATTGCACTATTTATTTTCGCGAAAGACATAAATGCAGTTGGTTATGTGACTACTCACTAAAGATGGACATTTTTGACATACTTTTGTGTGTATTTGACTAAGGAAAAACAACTTAATTTGGAATGCGCGAGCTCTTTAGGCTTGTGTGTTTGTTGTTGGTATGAGCACAAAGAAAACTCTCTCTTAAAGAGCTCCCATATCATGTATTACAAAATGCTATAAAATCGCTTGCATGTTCAAATTGGCAAGGTTTAAAAAGACGTGGGTAAGTGATTTCCGTCAGCGAAAGTGTTGAATCGGAGCACGCAGATTGCTTTTATAGTGCAGATGCAATCTTTTGAAGCCAGAAACAATTTGCAAATTTTGAGAGCTAGAGAAGGGAGACGCGCACTCGCGCAGTATTGCTAAAAATACTTCTCACAAGAAAGTTTCCAAATGCCTGATTTGATGTGATAAACTTTGTTGATTAATTTAATAATAAACATTTGGGGTAATTTCCCAGTTCATAAACCCCAAACTTGCGAGAGTGAATAAAATGATGTGGCAAAATTCAGACCCTGTATAGTTTCGATTTAAAGGGATAGTTCACCCAAAAATGAAAATCAGCCCATGATTTACTCGCCCTCAAGTCATCCGAGGTGTATAAGACAGTTATATTAAAAATGTTCTGGCTAATCCAAGCATTATAATAGCAGTAATAGTTGCCCTGTTTTTGAAGTCCATAAAAAATGCATCTGTCCGTCAAATAACATGCTCCACGCGGCTCCGGGGTGTTAATAAAGGCCTTCTGAAGCGAATCGATGCGTTTGTGTGAGAAAAATATCCATATTTAAAAATGCATTTCATTTTTTTCTATGGCTCTGCATCAGCCATCCCCGCGCCATCACTTCCGGCGAATAAGGTCAAAATACATGCAAAATACCGGCGCGATCATAGATATATACATAGATTCCTCATTAGTGCCTGCGCGGATCGGTCGAATGAGGCATCGACGTATATACAGTGAGGAAAATAAGTATTTGAACACCATGCTATTTTACAAGTTCTCCCACTTAGAAATCATGGAGGGGTCTGAAATTGTCATCGTAGGTGCATGTCCACTGTGAGAGACATAATCTAAAAAAAAAAATCCAGAAATCACAATGTATGATTTTTTTAACTATTTATTTGTATGACACATCTGCAAATAAGTATTTGAACCCCTGTCTGTCAGCTAGAATTCTGACCCTCAAAGACCTGTTAGTCTGCCTTTAAAATGTCGACCTCCACTCCATTTATTATCCTAAATTAGATGCACCTGTTTGAGGTCGTTAGCTGCATAAAGACACCTGTCCACCCCATACAATCAGTAAGAATCCAACTACTAACATGGCCAAGACCAAAGAGCTGTCCAAAGACACTAGAGACAAAATTGTACACCTCCACAAGGCTGGAAAGGGCTACGGGGAAATTGCCAAGCAGCTTGGTGAAAAAACGTCCACTGTTGGAGCAATCATTAGAAAATGGAAGAAGCTAAACATGACTGTCAATCTCCCTCGGACTGGGGCTCCATGCAAGACCTCACCTCGTGGGGTCTCAATGATCCTAAGAAAGGTGAGAAATCAGCCCAGAACTACACGGGAGGAGCTGTTCAATGACCTGAAAAGAGCTGGGACCACCGTTTCCAAGGTTACTGTTGGTAATACACTAAGACGTCATGGTTTGAAATCATGCATGGCACGGAAGGTTCCCCTGCTTAAACCAGCACATGTCCAGGCCCGTCTTAAGTTTGCCAATGACCATTTGGATGATCCAGAGGAGTCATGGGAGAAAGTCATGTGGTCAGATGAGACCAAAATAGAACTTTTTGGTCATAATTCCACTAAACGTGTTTGGAGGAAGAAGAATGATGAGTACCATCCCAAGAACACCATCCCTACTGTGAAGCATGGGGGTAGTAGCATCATGCTTTGGGGGTGTTTTTCTGCATATGGGACAGGGCGACTGCACTGTTTTAAGGAGAGGATGACCGGGGCCATGTATTGCAAGATTTTAGGGAACAACCTCCTTCCCTCAGTTAGAGCATTGAAGATGGGTCGAGGCTGGGTCTTCCAACATGACAATGACCCGAAGCACACAGGCAGGATAACCAAGGAGTGGCTCTGTAAGAAGCATATCGAGGTTCTGGCGTGGCCTAGCCAGTCTCCAGATCTAAACCCAATAGAGAATCTTTGGAGGGAGCTCAAACTCTGTTTCTCAGTGACAGGCCAGAAACCTGACTGATCTAGAGAAGATCTGTGTAGAGGAGTGGGCCAAAATCCCTCCTGCAGTGTGTGCAAACCTGGTGAAAAACTACAGGAAACGTTTGACCTCTGTAATTGCAAACAAAGGCTACTGTACCAAATATTAACATTGATTTTCTCAGGTGTTCAAATACTTATTTGCAGCTGTATCATACAACTAAATAGTTAAAAAATCATACATTGTGATTTCTGGATTTTTTTTTTAGATTATGTCTCTCACAGTGGACATGCACCTACGATGACAATTTCAGACCCCTCCATGATTTCTAAGTGGGAGAACTTGCAAAATAGCAGGATGTTCAAATACTTATTTTAAGTATTTGAAACTTAATACTAAAATACTGTAAAACTGTGATAACATTCTGTTTATTAATTGTAAGTCTGCCACTTTAAATACTCAAGCTCTTTAAAGCAGAATGGCATCTCATTGCATCATCTGGAAAAAAAATATTCTGTGTTGTTGTCCTTATTCTAATTCAATGAGAATAGTGAAGTCCACAACAATGAGTATTACATTTTTATTGTCATAGCTTTAGTTCTTGGTGTGAACGGCCCTATTCAAGATCTCTCTCTGAATCTCTCTCAAGGATTTGATGTCAATTATAACCTTGCAAATTCTGCTTCCTCAAAGGTTTATAGTAGCAGCCCAGTGCAACAAAACAGTTGATGGGCTCCATTGACTTCCATAGTATGGTCAATGGGGCAACTGTTTGGCTACCCTTATTCTTCAAAATACCTTATTTTGTGTTCAGCAGAAGAAAGAAACTCATACAGGTTTGGAACAACTTGAGGGTGAGTAAATGTTTTCATTTTTGGGTGAACTATCCCTTTAAGACAAAAAAATGAAAATGTTGTGATCATTTACACACCCTCATGTCATTCCAAACATATACGACTTTCTTCTTAGAACACAAAAGCATATTTTCAAGAATGTTTACTGTTACTACTGTCCATATAATGAAAGGCAATGGGGTCCAAAACAATGATTTTCATTGTTCAACACCAAGATATTTTTCTAAATAACTTGTTTTTTCAAAGAAAAAAGAAAGCCACAAGGTTTGGTACAACATGGTAAATGATCACAACATTTTCATTTTGTGGTATAAGTATTCATATCCTTTAGGTTTGACTGACGAATACCATCGGGTCGAAACGTAAATTTTACTAAATCGATTTTTGGGAGCAGCAGTGTTCAGATGCTCGCTTGTTTCTAGTGAGCTATCCCTTTAAAGCCAGCCAATCAGTATGAAGCTTGTGATTTCAGCCAGCTCTTGCTATTTTTTGCATATAACATTCATCAGATAGTCAGCGAACAGAGGGTGGGCGGCTGGTGAAAGCGACATCTGAGGCTGAGATGTACATGGCTGCTTTATTAAGGAGCCTCTGCCGAATTGTAAAACAGAATCAAGTACTTCCATATGTGTCCTCAGAAGTCTTCCCACTGGAAGCCAGGTTGAGTGAAAGACACTAAAACAGACCCAAAACAACATAACCGCTGTAACCTTCTTCGCTGTAACATATCTCCAGGAATTGAAAGACCACTTGTTAAATCAGTTTGATACTAATCTAAACCACATGGTCGAGAACCTCCACACATTAATGAGCTCTTTCAAGTGGATTAAACTACTTTTAAGACAAGGCCTTCCGTCTAGGCTTTGGATAAGAACTGCTGAGTCGGAGTTAGTGTTTCCCAGACTCCATTCCCAGCATGCCTCAGCACGCTCAGAGAGAAGTTGTGACAGCACAGCCCTCCCGACAGTATTTTTTGGGGTTGAGAAACGGCTGCAACACGAAAGAAATTATCAAAATGGGCTACTTTAGGATCTGCTGACAGCATTCCCAACTGATCTTTGCCCTGTGAACCATGTGCATGTCTGATACAGTCTGATCTCCAGTGGGAGTGTATGGAAGAAAAAAATCAGGCTGCCTGGAATTTCATCCGTGCCACCCTCTGACAGACCACCAACCTCCGAATCAAACATCACACACTTTTTCTGCCAGGTTTTATTCCGTTTTCTCAATCACACCCTCCTTCATTAAATCCAAAAGTTCTAGAAAGATTATTAGTCGCATGTTTGAAGATTTTGTGCGCGTGGCTGTGCATATTATCCAGTAATAACTGACGTCTGGAATAAAAGATGTAACGTTATAGGGAGATATTTACATGCAATTCAAACTTCTTTGCATATAAACCAGTTGTATATTACGCTGTTTTACAGTCTTGAAGTATCTCTGAAGCGTCGTTGTTCTATTCAGAACAATAATTCTGGTTTTAATACAAAACGAACGTGTGGAATGTAAACATTTACACTTTTAAATCTGTTCTGGCTTGTTTAACGTTAGAGAGAAGTAACAAAAGTTATTTTGTTTCGTCTTACCTGTTGGAAGCGGGAGAAGACAAAAAAATTCACACTCTGCGAGGTCGCGGAGTAGCGAAGCGGATACACATTTGCGCTTTGTTCGCGCGAAACACAGCGATAATGCTTTGGTTCTTTTCGATAGCTTGAGTGAGTGTTACATTTCGCTGAAAGTTTTCGGAGAGTTCTAATTGATCACATACACAGTTCCGGGTTGAATGGTGTCCCTCCCGCCCCCTGGAGGAGGGAGCGGAGACTCGGCGCTCCAAAAACTTTATGGGATTTTCTTTGAGGGACTGGGAGAGGAGACCAGAAACTTTACAGTCTCTCCAGCTATAATTAACCAGTTGCATTACTAAGTCATTGATAACTGTGATTTACTAAAAAAGTAAAGTAATTTTCTGTATTTTAATAACAGTTTCTGATGTAATTTCAAAAAAGACTAAAGAACTATTTATATGAAACAATAGTGGATTTAACATCAAAACATGACATCTACTGTTCAAATGTATATTTTAATGCTACCTTCTCAATTTGGTCAGTTCAAGAATAATTTATGGAATTTTATATTATTTATTTGAAAGAATTAAAAGAGCAGTTTCATGTAGGCTAATTCATTTATTTTTAGAGTAACTTAACCAACACTGTTTAACACAGCCGTTTGTCTGAATCTGCAATTTTACATATTGTATTATTATTATTATTCATTAACAAAACAGCATAGGTATGCAGAATTCAATGTTAGTTGCAAGTTTTCCCTGTGCCATAATTACAACTTAATATATGCTTTTTCTGTTTATTTCTATTTATGTATTTTAATTTTTGTTTGTTTTTCTTGTTTATATTGCATGCAACATTTTTTTTGCATTAGTGTAATTTATTGGTTTAATATATATCCTACATATTGAACAACAACATAAGTTAAATGGTTTGTTAAAAACAATTTTAAAAAAAAATTTTATTACTAAAATTATAAGACAGTTGATTGCTCTTCTGGGTCTTTTTAACAATTGCAGTTTTTTCCTATTTAACACAACTAAAACAGACAATACAAAGTAAAATATAAGTATTTTAAATACATTTTAAACAAAACGCTGACATTTTGTGATATGATGTAAACCTAACGAAGTAATAATAATAGTAGTAATGTTTTGTATATTGCTTTATCTTTTGTGCTAAACTGAAAACCCTTTTCTCCCTCAACTTTTTGTTTTAGACTTCCTTATAAAATAGCTAAACAATTTCAAGATTTCACGTATTAATTTTAGCAACTAAAAACCTACGGTTGGTGCCTTTATCAAAGCAGAATGGTAAAACCATTGGATCAGTCCTTGAGGGATTCAAGCATTCAAACTGTTGCCAACCCAAGTTTTTAACCACTACACTACAATAGGCCTATTCAAGTGAAACTTGAACAGAAATGCCTGGATCTGCAGGATATGACTCAATCACCTAGAAGCAGTATGACTGACTCCTAAGGAATTAAGTGAAGAAAAAAGGGGGAAGCAAATACCTTAAAATCATAGACAAATTCATCACAAATACAAAAACATCTTTTATTTCATGGGGAGGACGATTCCAGTAAAGAACCACGATTCTGGTATTTTGCATGACACAGTGACGACTTGAAAACTGCTCAAATTCCCTGTATATTGTAAAACTGAACCGACCAACCCATTCAATGCATAGGGCTGGAAGTTACCGGTGTGAAAAAACTGCTTTAAAGTGCAATGTGGAAATCGTTTCCTCTGTCGAGCCTTGCACACTATTTATCTACAGAAAAACAGATCAGTTGGAAATCTATCCAGTACAAAAATAAATGGTAAATGCTTACTGTGTACAAGCATAAAAATATTATTTAGCAGGTAGGAACAATAAGAAAACAATGTTTTTTTTGTGGGGCAAACCATTGGTACCAACAGTCAGGACTCAGGAGCCCACATAATGACATTCTTTTGCTCATTACACAGCATGTCGATACCCTTATTTGTTATATTGTGACTTTCTCTTTACTTCCCCAATAAACCCACATCCTTCTTTAGACAGTTTTTCTCATATACAGACATCACTTGCTTTCAAAAGTATCTATACATGTATATAAACGGATTACGGACAAATGTACTGTATGGACTGAAAACACAGGGAGGGACTGTTTTAAAATACAAAAATAGCAATTGGCATCTAATTTAACATTTGTATAGGGCTTTATGCGTGACTTTTCCACAGCAGTTATTTCATTAAATATTTCAAAAGGTTAAATTCATATTGTGAGTCAGACACAAACGTATTAACAATACACAACTGAAACAGACAAAGTAGGAATGGTTCATCCAACACTTTAAGTACGTTCCTTCACTTTTTCTGAGGATATACGCTATGATAAATATATTTTGCTTTGTTAGCACCAAACTGTAAAGATCCCACACAATATAGGCCTCCCCACTACGATCGCTGCCTCTTTTTATTAGTGTAACTTAATTACTTTCGCATTGTGTTTTCCGAGAGCTGGCATTAGCGGTAGAGATGAGAACAAACGTGCTTGTTTCTTATTGGCTGAATCACTTTATGCATTCTTCAAAAGCATAATTACGGAAGGCAAGCAATACACTTTTTCCATGAATAATCTGTATACTAGTTGCGTCCAGTAAATGCGCGGTGATAAAAACGAGAGGGAGAAAACGTGCTACTTAAGAACAGGAAGACCATTTAAAACGACCCATCCAGCTGGTATTTTCATTGAACCATTAACCATTGCTGGTGAATTTAGTCTATTTTGTGATGAACATGAATTTCCCCTTGTATCTATACAAAAGTAGTATAAAAACAATGGCCTTAAAAGGAGTTTGGGACTAATTGATTAACAAAAATGGTTTGCATGGACGTCCGATATCTTCATCCGATCGGAGCAGTTGAATTTAGCAGGGAAAGTTCATTTTCAGTCAGCCATTTTGGAGTTGGAGTAAATATACACATATAAAAAAAGCTTTATATACACACACAGAATCAGCTTATCATACATGTGGATCTGACACAGAGCCACGCTTTCTTTTCTCTCCTTTGAAAAAGGCAAAAAAAAAGAAAGTTCTTTAAGTACACTACTCTTGTTGTACGGTGTGTTTGGAGGTCAAAGGTTGGCAATGGGGACATCAAAAAGGTCACAAAGGCCCTCCGTTTCATCCAGGTTATAGATGTAGTCATGGTCACCCGGAGGAGGGGATAGACGAAGGAGCGGAGAGAAAACTATGAAAGAGAAAGAGAGAAGAGTGATACCGTGGCCATTTTTGTGTAACCATTTGAAACCGTGTCTAACAGTTGCTCATTTTATTTTTCATCACACCCATCGTGATATTCAATTGATGGTCAAATTTAAATTAGCTTTATTGATTACATAAACATGATATAATACATAGTTCATGTGACATTGGATTTTTTATCTACACAAACATCCACATTTCATGTTTAGTAATAGACTATGTGCAGGCGGGCTGACTCATGATCGGCTTTACCTTCTGATGACATCAGCTCCTCAAGCAAATCTGTACTCATAATTTCTGTAAGGAGGAAATATGACAAATATGAATAACCTTCTTCCTTGTGTTACTTCACTGGTTCAGTCAAGCACATTAGCAGTAGACTGTGATAAAATCAACAATGAGCAGCAAAGCTCAAGCATGTTAAACAGGTCCTCACCTTTAGGATCAAACATTTCTGAAAGTTCTTTGGGGAAGTCCAGTACTGAGAAAAAGAGAGGGACAACTGAGTCACAATTGTTTAAAGCAGCCAGATTCAATCTCACATCTCCCAAACAAGCACCAGTGTCAGCGGAAAATGCACTGCCAAATTTCATCTAGTTTACTTTTTATCATATAAATTAACACACTCTATATTATGACAACTGGTAAAAGAAGAAAATTATCTAATTTTCAAACGCATGGGCACTTACGATCTGACGGGTCTGTTTTGATTGGCTCAAAAACTGTTGATGAATCAGGAAGTGAAGAGCTGTCCAATGAAGCAGATGATTGCAGCTGCTGGGTGGCCGCTGAAGATGCCGGATTGGCTGTTGTATCAGAGGTGGATGTGGTTGAAATATCTACAAACCCAGAGGGGAAACAAGATATTATATTTAATGATGAATAACAAAAATCAGCATCTGCTGATACATGTTCATTTTTAATTTTAATGTTATCAACCCGATAAGTAAATTGACTAGCAAGCACAATCAATTTTGCTTTTGTGCAATAGTAAGTTGTAATATTATTATGATGTTTATTTTGTGTATATACATCCGATTTATCGTACAGGAAGCATTGGTTAAGTTAATAAAACGCGGTAGTAAAGCAATAAACCATCTTTAACATCAGTGCTCAAAGCTCAAACATGGCCACTTTGTATCCTTAAAAGTTTGTGTTGAATCAAAATATTTCCTTCTAAAGCTACTTTTTGTAATGAGTATTTAATGATTTTCTCATCTAACACAATAATGACAAAATTATCTTTTGAGGGGTAATTTCTCAGCCACTATATTGCCAATAGTTGAGATGCCTGCATGAACTACATGGACTTTAATGACATCCCATTCTTAATCCGTAGGGTTTAATATGGAGTTGGCCCACCCTTTACAGCTATAACAGCTTCAACTCTTCTGGGAAGGCTTTCCGCAAGGCTTAGAAGTGTGTTTATGGGAATTTGACCATTATTCTAGAAGCACGTTGTGAGGTCAGGCACTGATGTTGGACAAGAAGGCCTGACTCGCAGTCTCTGCTCTAATTCATCCCAAAGGTGTTCTATCGGGTTGAGCTCAGGACTCTGTGCAGTCCAGTCAAGTTCCTCCACACCAAACTCGATCATCCATGTCTTTATGGACCTTTCTTTGTGCACTGGTGCGCAGTCATGTTGGAACAGGAAGAGGCCATCCCCAGACTTGTTCCCACAAATTTAGGAGCATGAAATTGTCCAAAATGTCTTGGTATGCTGAAGCATTAAGTGTTCCTTTCACTGGAATTAAGGGGCAAAACCCAACACCTGAAAAATAAACCCACACCATAATCCCGTCTCCACCTAACTTTACACTAAGCACAATGCAGTCGGTCAAGTACCGTTCGCCTGGCAACCGCCAAACCCAGACTCGTCCATTTGATTGCCAGACAAACTGTGATTTGTTACTCAAGATAACATCTCCTCTGCTATAGAGTCCAGTGGCGGCGTGCTTTACACCCCTGCATCTGACGCTTTGCATTGCACTTGGTGATGTAAGGCTTGGCTGCAGCTGCTCGGCCATGGAAATCCATTCCATGAAGCTCTCTACACACTGTTCTTGAGGTGATCTGAAGGCCACACGAAGTTTGGAGGTCTGTAGCTATTGACTCTGCAGAAAGTTGGCGACTTTTTTACCACTTTGTGGCCGAGTTGCTGTTGTTCCCAATTGCTTCCACTTTGTTATAAACCCACTAACAGTTGACCATGGAATATTTAGCAGTGAGGAAATGTCATTAATGGACTTATTCTACAGGTGGCAACCTATTACGGTACCACGCTTGAATTCACTGAGCTCCTGAGAGAGACCCATTCTTTCACAAATGTTTGTAGAAGCGTCTGCATGCCTGGGTGCTTGATTTTATACATCTACGGCCATGGAAGTGATTGGAACATCTGAATTCAATGATTTGGAGGGGTGTCCCGATACTTCTAGCAATATAGTGTATATTAATATTATATACAAGCCTTCACTACCAACTGAGTAAAGATGAAAATCATAGTACATTATAATAAAGGAAAAAACAAGCGTTTTCAGACATTTCATTCATGACAAATTTTCATTAATTTCACCGAACCTGAGGCTGCTCTAGCAGCAGAGACAGTGGTTGTGTTGGGCGGGACGGTGGTGGAAGAGGTGGTAGGACTCTGGCAGGTGGAGGCGGGCGATGGCGTACTGTTGGCTGCTGGTTTGGTGGGTGCAACAGCAGCAGAGGTAGTTGAAGCAGGGGTGGACAGGCTCTGAAGCATGTCATCTGGCGGGGGTACGGGCAGCACCACAGGAGAAGAACTAGAGGGGTCCTTATTCACCAGGAGGACCTCGATGGGACCTGCAGAGCTCTTCAGGTGAATCTGGTACTTCTTTTGTCCATTGACATGCTGCAAAAAAAAAAGTGTATTTAGCTTCTGGATTGTGTTGGTGTTTTTCTAAAGGAGCATAAATTATATGAAAGAGACATAACACTAATAAAATGTATTTTTAGCTGCTTTATGTAGATTTGTGGGTACCATGGTGACGTGTGTGTGTGTGTGTGTGTGTGTGTGTGTATATATATATATATATAATTAACAAAATCAATCACTCAATCAGATAGTGGTTTTTAAGGGAAATGCAAGCAGCACTTACAGATTCAGGCACAGGGACCTCCAGCTGTGTTCCTGAGGGAGCTCTGATTGCTAAAAGAGTGTCACCTAGAGGCAGAGAAACATATAGAGTTAACCTTCATTAAGAAAACATAAATATGGGTAAACAGCTGCAGCTTTATGACTGGTAATATTTGTTGTTGCAGTGACACTGCTGCTTTGTTAGGTGTCTGATGGGAAAAACCAACCTTTGAAGCAATTGCAGAGGTCTTGATGCGTTACATATGCCAGAGTGTGTCAAGTTAAGGACAAAACGGCAAACAAAGGCTGAATTCGGAACTGCATACTACTTCCTAGCTTACAACTTCTGCCATAGAAAGATATGGTAAAAGTAGTATACTAGTATGTGGTTCTCAGCGTCAGACGTCACGCCCGCGGATCGTTGGCTCTACATCTGATGCATATAGCACACAAAATTCTGTTTAAAAAGTTGCCATCTGACTGATTTCTACAGGATTTCCAGATGCGCATTGCGTTTTTTAATGGTCCACCTGGAAACAAACCCGCCGTGACACCAAACCCCCCCATTAAAAAGAAAGTCACCATGTTTACAACTGTGACGATGCAAGCTTATCAGGATCAACTAAACACTGAATTTTCAAAAGTATTTGAAGTTTGCGACATATACTCTTTAAAACACGTCCTAAGAGTTTTACATTCCAGTCTGGTCTATTGTAGAGACATGGACATTACATTTTCACACCCCTAAACATGACGCTGAACAAAACGAACCAAGATTGGTTGCTTTACATGTCAATCAGAGAGCCTCTAGGCTGTGCTAGTCCAATGAAAGTTGCCATGGAGCCCAGAGTCCATATAAAAACTCAATTTAAATAATGTAAGAGCATGTAGAGTGAAAACAGTGGACTTAAGTGTAGTTAGAAGGATATGGGCTGTTTAGTGAGTCGTCTGTCACGTTCTTGATGCTCTGCTGAACCCAAACTCTCTGCTGGTCCAGTTCATGTTCCCTCCTGTCAAGATCTTCCAATTCCAACTTGAGATCTATCAGCTTGTCTGCAATTTCACGCGTGTTGCAACCAGGACCAACACCCCTACAAATGAACGAAAATAGAAACAGACATTTAGATCAAGTGAATTCGATGACATTTGAACAGACAGCTCTCGAAAACATAAATAGCCACAGCTTAATCATTTAAACAGTTGTCTCGGAAGAGCAATTAGCTGCATTAGGTCGGGTTACTTATTAAAACAAACCTTTTATAATTTGCTCAGAGGCACTTACTATGAATTGTTTCAAATTCATAGTATATCGTTTAAAGTTTGGGGTTGGTAAGACTTTTTAAATGTTTTTGAAAGAAGTCACCATGACTGCATTTATTTGAAAAAGAATGCAGTAATATTGTGAAATATTATTAACTTTTTATTAATTATAATTAATTTAATTCATTTCTTTGTTGGCAAAGCTAAATTTTCAGCATCAGTACTCCAGTCTTGTGTCACATGATCCTTCAAAAATCATTCTATTATGATGATTTGCTGCTCAAGAAACATTTATCATCATCAATGTTGAAAACAGTGGGGCTGCTTAATATTTGTGTACTTTTATAATACTTGAACACAAAGTTTAACAGAATTGATTTGTATATTATATAGAATATACTATGTAATACATATTTTATTTATTTAGTAACAATGTCTTTACTGTCGTTTTGATCAATTTAATACATCCTTGTTGAATAAAACTATTTTAAAAACTCTTACTGACCCCAGACTTTTGCATGATAGCATATATACAATAATATACGTATCATTTTAATTAAAAAAAAGCTGCTGTACCTATGCAATATCAAAAAAGAAATGTACTTATATACAAGTACATGCCTTATATTCTTATATGAACTAACAAGGAAAAGATGCCTGACGTTCTAAAATATTTAATGTGATGATGCAAAACAATTATAATGCAGTGACCATCAAAATAGGAATAAGAAGTATATCTTTACATTAAAAAGACACCAGAAAGCATCCGCATAATTGCCTTACTTCCACTGGATGCTGTTTTTGGATTTCTTTTCAATGAGTCCAATGCCTTCCAAAACATTGGTGATGTCGTAGATGCGCCGTTTCTGCCTAACAGCCAAAGTATCTGCAGCCTAAAATCACATTCACACAAAGCAAACCAGATTATGGATTCTTCTCATTACTCAAAACAAGTGTTTTGCACATTGCAAATGTTTCGCATACGAAGCCTTTAAGAACAGTGCACTGAAAAATAAACTCATTTACTCAGTTGTGACTATTTCTTCTGTGGGAAATGTATTAAGTAGAATGGGAGAGACTGACAGCATTGGTCACCGTTCTCTTGCATCGCATCTTTACTCCATGCAATGAAAGTGAATGGTGACTGAGGATGTCATGCAGCCTACCATCTCCTTTAGTGTTCCCACTTAAGAAAGGCTCGTCATTATGGGTTTGGAACAAAAATGAGGGTGAGTAAATGTTCATGTTTCTTTGAACTGTCCCTTTAAGACGTATTGACTAACAAAACAGCCCAGAAAAGTTGACAACTTGATGCACTCAAGTTCCATTAGGTCCTGCTCATTTTTAAACGACTTCAATACTTTGAATACACAACCCAACGTCATTCAAATAACCAAATTAGTATTTTAATACGTTTTAGACCCGTAATATCGTGTTTAAACCCCAATAGATGCAAAGAAACGCAACCCCCGGTCGCACAGGCCTAAACTATCCCAAACTCGAGAGCACGTGCTTGTTTTGAAGGCTTTTGTTTCAGTTTTCAGTCCGGATGGGATCCGCTTATTAATCGCAAGAAACCTCCGGGATACAATAAAAAACACCACAGGAGCGGCAGTGGTGACATTACATTTGCAACCTGTTAGCGGGCTCGCCTGGTTTAGTGGAGGAACTACTTTATTTAAGCCGAGCTGTCGGGTAGTTGAGAGAGGGGTTGTCCATGCACGCGACCCCCTCCTCCCTTACCAAAGAAACTTTATCAACTTTTCTGTGCTGTTATACGACCTGGAGAGCATCTGTTTGCATGCGAACATTAAAAACGATGCATTTGCAGCAGGCGCTGTCCGTCTTGGGCATCGCGCGTGCGATACTGAAAACATATCGCTCGTGACGGTGATGGTGGTAGTGATGATGATGGTGCTTACAGCTTTCAAATCCAGCACTCCGTCCTTCGCTTCCTGCAGCAGAGTCACAAATTTAGTGGTGAGCAGCCCGAGACTTTTCTCGTGGCGACTGGGGGTCTGCGGCTGCAGCGATTCTCCCATCGCCCCCAGTTCGTTTCTTCCGGTCTCTAAATCCATCAAGTGGCTTTTAAAGTATTGATAAATCCCCACAGGTCGGTTTGTGTTTGTATATTGATCGCTTTCTCCTGTTATATCGGTGACAGCACCGCTTCTGCCGCCCAAACGCTCGCTTCCCGTCAACGACCGGTGATTCCTAGAGCATGGACGGGGAAGTTCACCTCGAAATGAGAGAGTTAAGCCCCCGTTCAGGGTCTGGTCCGGTTCAGGACACAGGTTACCCGAACCCAGATGGCCTAACAAGAACAGGCGCTCTCACAAGCACCGGAGCTGAGCTGCTTGAATGACTGAAGCCGTTGATGGCGCGGTGCATCATGGGATGACCTGATAAAAAATGGAAGGCTCTGTCGAAAGGCCTGTAGGGGGCGATAAGAACAGCACATTGATCTGAAGCGGCCATGTGGGGGCCACAGATACCGGGGTTTGTCTTTGTCATGTGCTGAACTGAAAAATGCTCGTTTTTATGTGACTGAATTAATAACAATTTTAAAGCTGTAAATCATCAGTGCTTGCTTTATTTTCACTTGTTGCATCATAAGTTGAATAGTTTTAACATTAGGTGTTGGCTAACTTTTTAAGGCTTTCTGACTTACAACAGACGATAGATAGATAGATAGATAGATAGATAGATAGATAGATAGATAGATAGATAGATAGATAGATAGATAGATAGATAGATAGATAGATAGATTGTGTTCATGATGACTATATCATGGACAGTAGAATTTTCCTTTTTATTTAAGAGGTTATTCAGATTTAACACAATGCTGCATATCTACACCTATTCAGTTTTAAAGGGGTGGGGGGTCTAATGCTATTTCATGCATTCTGACTTATTTACACTGTTAAAGAGTTCGATTCTCATGTTAAACATGGCCAATGTTTTTTTTTTCTTCTTTTTTAAAATTTGTTGGACGTATGAGTATTTCTGTGCCAAATACACTCCTTCAGGATTCAAACAAGTTTCGGAACGTCGTTTTGCGAGTATGGCCCTGTATGACGTCATAAAGGGCAGAATTCCTTGTATGGGCACTTCTCCCGGATGAGTGCCTGCACATCAACCAGAGCAAGAGCACGGCCATCAACTAGCTTTGCCCAGGTTACATAAGCCGTTGGCAGCGCTGTCATTTTGTTTTTAGACCACGAAATCAATAATGTCCCTAAAGAAGTGTGTTTCTTGTTTTGAGGGAAAAATAACCATGTTCAGCTTCCCAAATAACCCCGTGTTAAGGAAACTGTGGATGCAGTTTGTCTTTCCGGAGCAGCAGCAAGTGTGAGTGAAACTGCATCAAATGCCTGTGTTTTGTTGGCAATATGGTAAGTGCATATAATGTACACAACACAAACGTATAGTGAATCGAAAGTTATCCAGGGATATGCCATTATGTATTGCGTGTGTGTGTGTGCTCATGAATCTTTAGCTCCGCCCACTGCACACCTCCACAAGTTTGGCTGTTTTCGGAAAGAATTGGTATAGTCAGTGTATTTGTCTTTTATAAATATGATAAAACAAAATACTCTTCAGAGATATGAAGGATGCAATACTACTCAATAGGTACTCAAGATTAACATTAGATTGGCTGAAGCTGTGTGTTTTATGTACCCTTTTTAAAGACTCATCATGATAAATGACAGTGTTAGCTACAATATTAAATTAGTCATAAAAGAGGCTATTTACATATCAAAGTCTTAAAGGTACAGTAGCAAAAAAAAAAAAAAGCCAGTTTAGCGAGAAGGTGGAAAATGCTCCTATAAAACAAATGCGCAACATTTTTTGGTGCAAACCGCCTGGAACATTAACTCTTTCATTGTTATATTGTGCTGGAAATGAATCAATCTGTCTTGGATTGGTTATTATAAGTATATTAATTGTGAGCCTACAGACAACGTTCAGTATTTGAAGTGGGAGGGGTTGGTGCGTAGTATCTTGAGTTTAAAAGTGAAACGTGAGCAGTTCACAGCTGGACATCAGTCAGCATGCTGGGCTTTCTGATACTGGTGTGGATATGCCTCTTCCTCGTGTTCCTCTTCATCCAGATCCCGAGGCCAAAGAACTTTCCTCCAGGACCTCGTCCTCTGCCATTATTTGGGAATTTGCTAGAGCTGAACATCAATAATCCTTTGAAAGATTTCGAGAGGGTACAGTACTACATTATTTGAACACTTCCTTAGTTTTAAATATAAAGAAAGAAATTAACAATAACCATACCACTTTGAAGAGTTATCTGTTAAAAAATTTGGTAATGTGTTGCTGTGTGATGTCTAAAAACCTTTTAGCTGGCAGATCGCTATGGAAAAGTTTACAGTCTGTACCTTGGAGCAAAACCTTGGGTGGTTCTTAATGGTTTTGAGGTGTTGAAGGAAGCTCTTGTTACTAAGGCTGTGGATTTTGCAGGACGCCCCCAGGACCTCATGGTCAACCGTATTACAAAAGGAAGCGGTAAATATACTTGCAAATCAACCTTCACTCTCATACCTATGTACAGACTATGGTTAATCAATGTTTTTGAGGTTGTTCACTTTGAGTCCAAAGAGCCATTTTCAGCCTTATCTGATATTACACGTGGTATCATTGAGGCCCGTAAATAATATTTACATATTATCGCAGGTGTAATTTTGTCTGACTATGGCCCCAGTTGGAAAGAACACAGACGCTTCGCTTTGATGACCCTGAGAAACTTTGGCCTGGGGAAGCAGTCAATGGAGGAGAGAATTCTGGGGGAGGTTTCCCATGTTATTGCCAAATTGGAAAAAATTGTTGGTAATAATTAAGTGCTTATTTTTGTTATCTTATTTTCAGTATCTCAAAGCAAACTCACACAAGAAGTTGACTTGACGTTCAGTGTGATGTGTTTTTTTTTGGTCTTTGCAGGGAACTCCTTTGACCCTCAGACTATGTTCCACAATGCTGCATCAAATATAATTTGCATTGTTCTGTTTGGATCCCGTTATGATTATGAAGATCAATTCCTCAAACTTTTCGTTCACCTTTATACGGAGAATGCAAAGATTGCCAATGGACCGTGGGCCATGGTGAGGCGTTCTATCACTTCATATATTCACACTGCAGCTAATAAAATACACATATGCTAAGCTGTATTGTTATTATTTATTTTTTTATTGTTTAAGTAAAAGTTTCAGGTTTATCAAATGAACAAAAAAGAAATTTAAAATTAAAAATTTTTCTGTAATTGTCCTTTGGACTTTTTATGAAAAATGTTGTCTATTTTATTGCAGATATACGATACATTTCCTATGGTGAGATTCCTGCCCCTGCCATTCAAGAAGGCCTTCAAAAATGCCAGCAAGGCCAGAGAATTGTCTGCAAAACTGGTCAATGAGCACAAAAATACAAGAGTCCCAGGAGAGCCAAGAGACTTCATTGACTGCTATCTGGATGAGCTTGATAAGGTGCGTGTGCATCTGTGATGGTTTTTTTTTAGGAATGAGCAATATATCGGTACTATATCGGTCTAGTATCAACTAGTATCAAGATGCATGTTGACTAAATTCAAGCATTAAAGAGAAAACAGTGTCTTTACTTTTATCTTTTTACACATTCATTTCCCACATATAAGTTAATGAGGAAAGGAAAAATAAAAGAAAACAGCAACAACAGACTAGCATGTTGACTACTTGAACATACATTTTGCTCTCCTTTCTTTCTGGCCAACAAATTTCTCAATGACTCTCTGATTAAAGTCAGTCATCTCAGTAGTGTCATGACGTTTGCATTGTTCAGTTAGATATTTGAGGTCTCTTACCCCCGTTGTTGTCCACAAAACTTCAGTACCGACACTTAGAAATAAAAGACAGGGAAAGCAATAAAGGGCATTGCTAACAACACATCCAGCCAGCCACCTACGTTTCTCATAACAAGCCTGTGAAGCTCAGAGTGCCGCTTCATCCTCTGTCACTGGCCTGCTGCTGGATTTGTAAATCGCGTTGGTCCGGTTCTGGATCCTTTATCCGTTTATTTCTTCCAGCGAACGCCTTGTGAAAGAATTAACTGCTGCCATCTCTACGAAAGTGATCATCCTAACAAGGTTTTGGCGGAGTCGGAGTGACGATGTCGCCCGCTCATTTCCCTTTAGTGGCCAAGAGCGGAAAGTTGAATGACAGGTGACAAGAACCAATCAGATTGGATAAAATAACACGCATCCAATTCTGATTCGCCAGGGACGCAGCGACCTGCGTCCGGAGGAGGATCTTTAAGAAACCAATTAGAGACCAGCTTCAGGTCACATGCTGCCCATAGATTTTTGGACTCAGATAGACATCAATTTGTCCGGCGTCCCTCGCCCATGAAACCGCATGAAACATATTGAAGAACATATAAAATAGTCAACCGGTCAAAGGCAGTTTTTATTAAATGCTGAGGCTCTTACTAACAGCCAGCACGTCGTATGAGTAAACTATTTCATTTTTATTTCACTTTATATAATTTTTGTATACATGTATATTTCTGGAAATTTAATGGGAGCGGCGCCCCAGCGCCCCCTATTGACCAGCCGCCACTGCTTAGACTACACTAATCCGGATACGGGACGAGGCCGGTGGCGTGAGTGACAATGAGCGCCAGCTGCGTGCCGCACCGGTCTTGTGTCTCACGGAGGAGCTCGGAAGCATAAAAGGAGGAGCGGCGACAGAGAAGGACGAGAGAGAACCAGGCCTGGATTTTACGTTGTGTTTTGTTTATGTTTTATTATGTGTGTGCGGCAGCTTTCCATGAGCACTTTCAGTTTGTGTTTATTTTTGATTAAAGTTGGTTGAGCGTTCGCCGGTTCCCGCCTCCTTCTTCCCGGGTTTCGGCACCAATGTAGTACAATATGATGCTATGGGAAGAAGGAGGCGGGAACCGGGGAACGTTAAAAATACTTTAATAAACAAATAAACAAACTGAAAGTAAAAACGGCAGCCTCCTCACGGAAGACTGCCGCACACACATAATAAAACGGGTAGACTCTCTGTGTTGATTCTGTTGCTGTGTCCGAAATCGCTCACTTGTTAACTGACTCTCTAATCCCTATATAGTTCATGGCAGTTGAGTGCACTAATCGGACACTGACGTAATACACAGCATCAGAGAGCTGTCGCAGAAACTTTGTCACACATATTTATCCTACATGTACTGTAGCTTACTATAGAAATAGATAACAGTAATAGTGACTTTAGTTTGTAATTATACATAGGCTTCCTTCATGCTAGCTTTAGTTTAATTGATGGTATATTAATGCAATAAATAGGTAGCCTATAGATTTGGTTTTCCATGGTTAACCTTGTGTTCATAATCATTAAAAGAACCATAAATCATAAGAAACTCACAACAAGAATAAACACATCAATAAGTGTAGATTATTGTATGTATTTTAGTATTTAGTATCTTTAACTCACCTTTTAAGACCATGATCATGTGCATTTAGTGCTAACACTCGTGAACAGCTGTTCCTCTGTAAAATTAGGTATCGGCAACATCTAGGTAGCAACGTTGGTAGCCACTCATCAAGTCATCTCTAAATTGGACTAATTGGACTAAAAGTGTGATGTTTTAATAAGGGGATTTTAAGGCTTCGTGTCGGGGGAAAATTAATTAAGTGTGTAAACTGCAATTTTGTCTTATTTCTTGATGTAAAGTAAATGGAGTCGAGGAGTCGATTCCATAGACTCCTACAATGGGAGTCGGGAATCATCCAAAAAACCTGGAATCGAACACCCCCACACGGGATGTCGGCGTCAATGGTGGGTGTGTCTGAAGCTTTGTGCTGACGCGACTGTCATAGTGACAACCGCCAATCATAGTACTTTTACGGTGTTGCATGAACGCAGTTGGCTAGCATCTGCACTAAGGTATTTGCATAGGCGATCTGATTGGCTAACGCCTGCGTTGGCGCTTGAAAAGTTGAAAACTTTTCCATTTCTGCCACGAGCAATGCCAGTGACGCAACGGAACCCACAATCCAGTTCGGCTTGCATGACGTCACCCATTCAAAGTAATTGAGAAGCGTTGACACCCCATGTGAATGCAGCGTTAGATTATTTAAGTGTTTCAGTGTGGATGAGAAACTTTTGAAAATAATTTTCGTGAACGTTTTGAAACAAAATCGCAGTTTTCAAATGTATCTGGATCAATGTAGACTTCGGCTGCATCCGAAATCGCATACTCTGTTGAGTAGGTACTTATTTTGAATAAGTAATTACTTCACAGCCCCTATAAAAGTATGTTCTATATAGTATGAGTATGTGTAGCATGAATGTACGGACTACATTCGCCATGTTGTCATTATCATGTGACCTGGCTACCAGTGCCAGTTGCGTCGCTTTGCTGCCATTCACAAATCCTGTCCCGTGGCCTCATGGGATAGAAAGGCCCTGTCCCAAATGGCACACTTCATGTGCACTTTCGGTCTCGTGGACTTACAATGGCCGCTGCGTGCACGTGTCCGTTAAGTCCACGTGACCGCAGGGTGTCCCATTTGTCATTTTAGGTCTCAGAAGGGTGCTCGCGAGCGCCCCCTTTGAGGTCGATATGCGCCCTTGATGCGCACTTCAGCCGAGCCCATACTGGCGCGAGCTACGCAACGGACTTCTTCCCGACAGTCAAAGCGGCATTACGTCGTGAAAGTGCGGACTCAGAGGAAGACCGTGAGGGTTTAGAGTACCATTTGGGACAGGGCCCAAAGTGTATGCACACTTCAGGATCTCATCGGAAGTAGTAGGTCATCGGGAAACTTTTTGCCTACTCTTTTACGAGTACTGTGAATTCGGACATCCTTTTTTCACAGACTGATTTTTGCCTACTATACAGGTGCTGGTCATATAATTAGAATATCATCAAAAAGTTTATCTATTTCACTAACTCCATTCAAAAAGTGAAACTTGTATATTATATTAATTAATTACACAGAGACATATATATTTCAAATGTTTATTTATTTAAATTTTGATGATTATAACTAACAACTAAGGAAAATCCCAAATTCAGTATCTCAGAAAATTAGAATATTACTTAAGACCAATACAAAGAAAGGATTTTTAGAAATCTTGGTCGACTGAAAAGTATGAACATGAAAAGTATGAGCATGTACAGCACTCAATACTTAGTTGGGGCTCCTTTTGCCTGAATTACTGCAGCAATGCGGCGTGGCATGGAGTCGATCAGTCTGTGGCACTGCTCAGGTGTTATGAGAGCCCAGGTTGCTCTGATAGTGGCCTTCAGCTCTTCTGCATTTTTGGGTCTGGCATATCGCATCTTCCTCTTCACAATACCCCATAGATTTTCTATGGGGTTAAGGTCAGGCGAGTTTGCTGGCCAATTAAGAACAGGGATACCATGGTCCTTAAACCAGGTACTGGTTGCTTTGGCACTGTGTGCAGGTGCCAAGTCCTGTTGGAAAATGAAATCTGCATCTCCATAAAGTTGGTCAGCAGCAGGAAGCATGAAGTGCTCTAAAACATCCTGGTATACGGCTGTGTTGACCTTGGACCTCAGAAAACACAGTGGACCAACACCAGCAGATGACATGGCACCCCAAACCATCACTGACTGTGAAAACTTTACACTGGACCTCAAGCAACGTGGATTGTGTGCCTCTCCTCTCTTCCTCCAGACTCTGGGACCCTGATTTCCAAAAGAAATGCAAAATTTACTTAAATCAGAGAACATAGCTTTGGACCACTCAGCAGCAGTCCAGTCCTTTTTGTCTTTAGCCCAGGCGAGACGGTTCTGACGCTGTCTGTTGTACAAGAGTGGCTTAACACAAAGAATGTGACAGCTGAAACCCATGTCTTGCATACGTCTGTGCGTAGTGGTTCTTGAAGCACTGTCAGTTGTCAGTTATAGTGAAATAAATCAACTTTTTGATGATATTCTAATTATATGACCAGCACCTGTATAGTAGGGAAACATGCCACCACCACCCCATCTCCTTACACCTGCCTGGTTACTAGCCTAACCAAAGATACGGGGGAAGTACTCTGGGTTCGGGCCAAAATTCCCAGCTTGGAGCCCTCCCCTCAGACAGCACGCCAAATACACATACATTTGATTCTATCTGAATATTTGTAACAGTAAACTTGGGAAATGACAACTGCGTTTTGGGGGCCTTAAAATGTTTCAAAGTGCAAGTTGTAAACTACAAAATGTGAATTTGTGAAAACGGTGACATCATGCACATGCGTCTATAGGCACGTAGTGTTTCTGTACAATGTGACATCGCCAACTACTTGCTTAGCAGCAGAATAAAACGTCGTTAGCCATTTTCGCAGATCCGTGTAAACGGGGATTGTTTTGACAACGTTTTCGTCTGTACATGAACGACGCAAAGAAAAATGAATGTTTTTAGTACATTGTTGTCATGTAAATGTACCCAATGTCTTCAAAAACTCTAATAATTGAGTTACACTTTTAAATGTGGAAAACTGTTAAAAAAAAGTTTATGGATTTTTCATACTGTACATTATAATTTTGGGATGCGTAAATTCACTTGTAGCAGTACATAGAATTTTAATTTCCATCATTCATTGGTTATAGTCCATAATATGAAAATTATCAGTTTGTCAGCATCGGTCAGAATTTTTATGTAAGTGCATGTCTATTTTACCTGAATGAGAAAGTTGTCCTTATTAATCTCTAATCAGTGGTTATTTTAATTTTACCAGAGAGGAAATGATGGTTCCTCGTTCACTGAAGCTCAACTTATCCTGTACATTCTGGATTTGCACTTTGCAGGGACTGATACCACGTCAAACACCCTCCTCACTGGATTTCTCTACCTCATGACCCACCCAGAGGTTCAAGGTTTGTGTTTTGATTTATTAATGCATTTGAATTCATTTGATTAATGCTTTAGCTTAAACGTTAACACTTTATTTTAGGGTTCAGTTCTCGCTATTAACTAGTTGCTTATTAGCATGCATATTACAAGGATATTGGCTGCTTATTAGTACTTATAAAGCACATGTTAATGCGTTATTCTGCATGACCTTATTCTACATCCCTTAATCCTACCCAATACCTAAACTTAAACGCTACAAAAACTACCTTACTAACTATTAATAAGCAGTAAATTAGGGGTTTATTGAGGCAAAAGTCATAGTTAATAGTGAATATGTGTTGCCCATACTAAAGTGATACCACTTAAACATAACTTTTTATTTCACCAGCAAAATGTCAGCAAGAGATTGATGATGTTCTGGAGGATAAAGATCACGCATCGTATGAAGACAGACATGATATGCCGTACACACAGGCTATGATTCATGAAGTCCAACGTGTCGCTAACACTGTACCGCTAAGTGTGTTTCACTGCACCACCAAAGACACTGAGCTGATGGGCTACAACATCCCAAAGGTGAGGAAACTTCTATATAAAGGGAGTTTTAACCCTGTAAAATCATGACTTTGTTTCTTTTTCTTCTCTAGGGAACTTTTGTTATTCCTAACCTCACTTCTGTGCTAAAAGAAGAAGGCCAGTGGAAGTTTCCTCATGAATTCAACCCAGACAACTTCCTGAACGAGCAGGGCCAGTTTGAGAAGCCTGAGGCCTTTATGCCTTTTTCTGCAGGTAACGGATTCAGTATCAGATGCAGGTATAGTTTTGAGTTGTTTGAGTGCATTTTGTAAATCGTAAATGCACATATATGGTGTACAGGTCCCCGCGTGTGTCTCGGTGAGGGTCTTGCACGTATGGAGCTCTTCCTGGTCATGGTCACTCTGTTGCGCCGTTTCCAGTTTGTGTGGCCCGATGATGCCGGGGAACCAGATTACACCCCGGTGTATGGAGTCACACTCACCCCCAAACCCTACAGAATGCACATCAAATGCAGGCAGACAGTCAAATTATGATGATCGTGTCAGATTTGCAAAAAATGATCAGATGTTATTATTATTTTAATAACAGTATGTATTAAGACTGGTCACATATATTATAAAAAGGTCATAAAAAGAATCGTATTGCATCATGAAGACAGTCCTTAAATAAAAAGCTTTCGTCATATTGTAACTGCAATGTATGTCAGTGTGGTTTCATTGTGTTCACTTGTAGAGTTATCATTATTGATTCAGTGTCACATGATACTTCAGAAACCATTCTAATATGTACATTTCTTATTATAATCAATGTTGAAAACAGATTTGTGGCATCACATTTTTTGATAAATTTGTTCAGGATTCTTTGATTAATATAAGGGTCAAAAGAACAGCATTTATTTAAAATAGAAATATTTTGTACCCATAGTTTCACAAACAAGGCTTAAAGGGATAGTTCACCCAAAAATGAAAATTCTGTCATCATTTACTCACCCTCACGTTGTTCCAAACCTGGAGTTTCTTTGTTCTGCTGAACACAAAAGAAGATATTTTGAAGAATGTTTGTAACCAAGCAGATAGAGCAACCATTGACTACCATAGTAGGGGGAAAAATACCATGGTAGTCAATGGTTGCTCTATCTGCTTTGTTACAAACATTCTTCAAAATATCTTATTTTGTGTTCAGCAGAACAAAGAAACTCATACAGGTTTGGAACAACTTGAGGGTGAGTAAATGATGACAGAATTTTCATTTTTGGGTGAACTATCCCTTTAAGCTAGTCTCAGACTGAAATGGATGTTTGAACTGGCATATCTTAAAATATGTCAATGCCATTGTTTTGTCTCAAAACATTACACACCAGTAATGTTTTTTTTCTAAGGCACATTTATAAATCTATTTAAATGTCCTAATTGAACTAAAGCCTTAATCTTAAGCCCTGTTTCTGAAACCAGGCCGTAAAATAAATGTGACCCTGGACCACAAAACCACTCATAAAGGTATTTTTTTTTAAATTGAGATTTATACATTATCTAAAAGCTGAATAAATAAGCTTTCCATTGATGTATGGTTTGTTAGAACAATATTTGGCCAAGATACAACTATTTGAACATTTGGAATCTGAGGGTGCAAAAAAAAAAAAAAATTGAGAAAATCCTTTTCCAAATGAAGTCCTTAGCTAGCCTGGGAAAACCCAGACAACTTCCGGCAAATTTAGATTTGCTCTGCAAGTAGTCTGGCAAAGAGTCCATTCAAACCAAGCCTGTAGTGCTCCAGTCAGAAATTGAAGCTTTCGCGCCTCGATCGCCCCCCTGTGGCCGGTCCCAGTACAGCTCCTAAACCCCGCCTCTCCATGTATTTCAATGGGCGCGAGACACACTAAACTATTTAATTACACTTCAAATAATTGTTTCCTAAAGATGGTTTCTGTCATTTTAGGCAGTTTTTATTACAATAATTTCATTTCAAGTGTTCGTTTTTTAAATAAGTTTAGTTTTAGTGAGTTATTTGATGCTATAAAAACGGGGGTGTGACGTCATGATTGACAGCTGAGATTGACGGCTTCTCTGAGTGAAGTTGTCACTGAGGCACTAACGGACTTTTTTCTGGATTTTTGTGAGGAGATTGGAGCTTTAGCTTTCATTTCTACGCTTCCATAACTGTTTATTTCACACCAACATAATTAATTATTCTGCATCTGTGAGAGTGTGGGCGGGCTTTTGATAATCGCGCCTCTACTTCCTGCTCTCTACTGCGCAACTCCGGTCCCGAGATCGCTACTGCGCAGACTCGGTCCCAAGATGTCAGCGCCGTGAGCGGGCCTATGAAAGCTTCAACTTTGGTCAGCGGAAGTCAATGGAGTCGCGTCGTCCATATTTTTTTACAGTCTATGATTCAAACCCATTTCTAAACCCTAGAAATCGCGGCACCAATTAGAAACGTTGGGGCGGGCTTTACACGATGACGACAGCGCAGCGACGTTGAAGCAGATTTGCCGCTGCTGTGGAGCATCACTCGTTCGAATCAGCTATCGCGTCTGTTTTAAGCGATTTAAACTTCTCCTTTTCGTTAAAACCCGAGCAAAGAACAACACTCGAAGCCTTTATATCTAAAAAAGATGTTATCGCTGTCTTACCGACTGGATTCGGCAAAAGTCTGATACCAGCTTGACCCTTTGGTGGCTAAACGAATGGGTCTTAGCGAGAGTCCTCTGGTAGTGTTAATGTTTTACAAAATATAGTTTTAAGTCCTTTTCAGGAGTTAATGAAGTTGTTTAAAGCTCAAATCTGTGGTTTATTTATAAAGAGAGCGCCTTTTTAAAAAATTTTATCTGCCGTTTTCGGAGTTGTGAGTTCCAGTGGTTCAGCGGCGCTCAATCGATCATTGAGCCCGCCGAGAGGTCTGCCGCTGGCTCTGATGTCTCTGTAGTGGTTAAACCGTCTCGTCTTGTGTAGATCTAACGGCTGATCTTTGCTCTCATTAATCTATAATTTGTTCCTAGACAGATCGTTTTGTCTGAGGGCAAAGTGAAGTTTCATAACTTAATATTTTTAAGATATTAAACTTTACCGTTGTAGTCTCCTAGCGCTGACTTTGACTGAATTGCTGTATTTATTGTATAGCTTCTTATACCTTTTACTTATACTTTTATAATTGCTATTGATGATCACACATAAACTGACATTTAACAAAAAGAGACTGGGTTATGTTTTGTGTCATATTTAATTTATTACAGTGATAATCATAGCCTATATTATGTGTGTGTGTTTCTTTAAATGTAAACGAAAAGAGGCTGGGGTTTTTTATATTTCGTTTTGTTATAAACATGCATTGAAGATAATATGCATTGCCTGCTCTACATATACAAATACTGAGTGATACTGTCAGCATAGTAGGCGGACTAGTGTCCTCCCGGAGTCAAACTTGGTAAGTCACGGACGCAAGTCAGAAGTTCGCGTACGAAATATGTCATAAAACACCACTGCCTCATTTCATAAAAAAATAAAAATTAAACATAATAATAATAATAACCATACGAATGTGGTTCAGGCAACGAGCTAGGCCTACATTGATTATCTTATATATTTATAATAAAACGAAGTATAAAACACCCTGCCTCTTTTCGTTTACATTTTAAAAATAATATATTAAACATTAATATGTGGTTTAGGTAAGGTGACCAGATTTCTGAAATGGAAACCGGGGACATTTCCTATTTGAGAACACAAGTACAGACAAGAACACATATTGAGAAACGGCCAGAGTCTCAGATGTTTCTCCGTCGCTCTGCATACGTCATCTCCCTCATCGCTCTGATTGGTTTTAGGTCTATCCAATTGCGCCGAGAGGCATTTGAGCGACGCCCGTTTGTGACGCCCCTTTGGAAATGATTTGTCTATGAAGCTTTGCCAGACCATAACTCACTTACTACTGAGAATGGTCTGGTTTTAACCAGGCTAGTCCTTAGCAATATTACTAGTAATAATATATTTTTTATATATTTACGGTAGGAAATATACAAAATATCTTCATGGAACATGATCTTTACTTAATATCAATGATTTTTGGCATAAAAGAAAAATCAATAATTTTGAACCAAACAATGTATTGTTGGCTATTGACACAAATATACATATACATACCCATGCGACTTATGACTGGTTTTGTGATCCAGTGTTATTTTTGATCAATTTAATGTATCCTTCCTTTCTGAATAAAAAACTTTCAAAGGCTCCAAACTTTTGTTGTTCACTTTAAACATGAACTTACAACTAGATAACGACAAGACTTGACAACTATAAAACACTTTAAAAAAGTATAAACTGATAAAGTAAATCAATCAAAACGACATAAGCTTGTTTACCCTGTAGCTATAAAATTGATTTGGCTTTGTAATTGGTCTTTTGACTCATACACCTGATAAACTGCAAATGGAACTGGCTCCAGTCTCCTCTACTGTGAAGAAATGCTTATATAATTATAGAGTTCACGTTGGTTCGAGGTGAATACAGAAATGCAGAATGCTGAGTCGTGTTTGTTTGCCTGGGCCCATTTTATCTTTCTGGAACACGGCCAAATTATCTGTTCAGATAGGCGGCGATGTCCCAAGAGACTGAGTGGTTTGAGTTCACAACCTTCAGTGAAACTGCAGCGAGACAACAGCTGGACATCAGTCAGCATGCTGGGCTCTTTGGTTCTCGTGTGGATATGCATCTTCTTCGTCTTCCTCCTAGTCCGGATCCAGAGGCCGAAGAATTTTCCTCCAGGACCTCGTCCTCTGCCAATATTTGGGAATCTGCTTCATATGAACATGACCAATCCTTTGAAGGACTTTGAAAGAGTATGTCTTTTTTTCTTTCTTTTTTTTGTCATCTTAAGTAAAAACATTTTTCTTGTTTGTAAAATAATTTTCCATTTGTTTAAAGTTTGCAGAACGATATGGGAACATTTTCAGTCTGTATACTGGATCAAGACCAATGGTTTTTCTGAATAGTTTTGAGGTTATTAAGGAAGCTCTAGTTACGAAGGCTCAAGACTTCTCAGGACGGCCTCAAGACATAATGGTCAGTCATCTCTCGGAAAATAAAGGTAACTCCCACTACACGCTGTATATATCAACTAAGTAGTCACAATCTAGTCGGCCTAAGTATACAACAGTTCAATAGAGTTATAAATTAGACCTCTTTTGCTCCGCCACCGAAAATAGTTCCAAACTAAGTTGTCGTTCCTGAATTTTTAACAAATTGGTCGCGTGCATGACTCATGGCAGTAAGTTGTCGCCACCTACTGGTGTAAAGCCGAAAGTATACTTCCCTTGTCCACCTTCCGCTCAGGTCTCTTTCCAACTTGTCTTGTGCACCATGAGCAATGAGCATACAACATACACAAGTGATTTGAACAGTTGGTCGAGGTCTCTGCGGAACAAAAGTGTGCGTTTCTACATTTGTGGGTGTTTTCAAACTGATGGGTGTTTATAAACCATGCAATGAAAATGACTTAATGACTGGGACTAATTTAACCCTAGTCTGTGAAAGCGGGTATTGTGTTATGCTGGTAAATATAATCTTTTGGAATATGTTAAGTACGAGAAACCCTACAACTTAACTAAAATCATAATTTTACTAAAGGTGTCATATTGGCTGACTATGGCTCCCGTTGGAAGGATCATCGACGCTTTGCTTTGATGACCTTGAGGAATTTTGGCCTGGGGAAGCAGTCCATGGAGGAGAGAATTCTGGGAGAGATTTCACATATTGTTGCTTATTTCGACAAAAACGCTGGTATTTGATTTTTTTTTTTTTTTACTTTTGATTGATCGACAAGATGGAGACAATGTGTTTTTTATGCCTCGGCTGACAAGGAAAATGTCAATCTTTTTAATTGATTTACATTTGTACAGGAGGAACTGTGAATCCTCAGACTATGTTCCACAATGCTGCGTCAAATATTATCGGCTTGGTTCTGTTCGGATCCCGTTTTGATTACAACAATGAATTCCTAAAGAGCTACGTCCAGCTCATTACAGAGATTTCAAAGATCCTCAATGGACCATGGAACATGGTGAGATTTCAGATCAAAACACCAGTGAAATTGCTTGAAAGTTGCCATTTTCTCTATTTAGTTTATTTTTGTAATAGCCAATGATTAAACTATGTTACATGCTACTAATCAGAGGAAGGAGGTACAGTAGGCTGTTAAGGGGAGGGACATTCTGATTCTAGAGAGCATCTGATTGGACAAAAATCTGTGTAGTCCAGGATGAGTCATGGATATATAATTTGTGTTTTTCTATTAAATATAAACCTGTATAACTGCAAAAAGATATTTTTGTCAACATTTAGAGGTTTTCTGTTACCTTTTTTAATTAAATAATATTTATACTATTTTGATTTCCCTGAATGTGATTGACATTCAAATTTGATAAATAGCTTGCATTTTAGAGTAATTGTAATAAGATTGTATGTTCTTTCTTAACAGATATATGACACACTTCCTTTACTGAGAATCTTGTTCTTGCCTTTTATAAAAGCCTTTGATAACACGAAGAAGATAAAAGATATAAATATAAGGCTGATCGCTGAACACAAGAGCACAAGGGTCCCAGGAGAGCCGAGGGATTTCATCGACTGCTATCTGGATGAGCTTGATAAGGTGGGAGTCTCTGATATACATTAACTTCCTAGTCCAAACTTCTGAGACCAAAATTAGGTTATTAATCTAATCTAATTTAAATCTAGGAATATTTTCTCACAAATTATGCTGATAATAAAAACTGTACTCATTTAAAAATAAAAGCGTTTGGTTTGCACTGGTGGTCTTAGGCTTTTGGTCCCCACGTTATTCTTGAACAAATGCACCACAGTTTGAGACTCAAATGAATGACATCTTATGCTCCCCAGAGAAAAAATGATGGTTCCACCTTTTCTGAAGAGCAGCTCATCATGTACATTCTGGATTTGCACTTTGCAGGGACTGATACCACTTCCAACACCCTCCTCACCGCTTTTCTCTACCTCATGACCCACCCAGAGGTTCAAGGTGTTTAAAAAAAACCACACACACATCGTTTTTTTCTTCTTCTTATTTTAACCCTCTGGTGCTCTTCGGTCATTTCTGACCGAAAATGTTTCTGTTTTGAAATGTTACAAATCACTGCTTCATCGGAATGATATGAAACTTGGTGACTTTTCTTGCATTAGGTATGTAAACACACAAAAAAATTGGGGTCATGATTCAAGCATGCTAATTGGTCGTAAAAAAAAAAAAGTAGCATTCATTGTCTTCGGTCATAAATGACCGACCATAGGAAATGAATGGGAAATCGGCAAAAACACAAAAATTCACTGAATATTTGTGTTTACATTCTACAAATCAGCAACAATGCTGAAAAAAGTACACAGCAGTGAAGGGGTGACACTCTAAAACAAGGGTCTCCATACTCGGTCCTAGAGGGCCACTGTCCTGCAGAGTTTAGCTCCAACCCCAATTAAACACACCTGAACCAGCTAATCAGTGTTTAACTAGGGCCTTGTAAGACACTTATTAGCTGGTTCAGGTGTGTTTATTTGGGTTGGAGCTAAACTCTGCAGGACAGTGGCCCTCTAGGACCGAGTTTGGAGACCCCTGCTCTAAAACATCAAGAGTGTGATATTGACACATCCACTCACGCACACACGTACACTTATACACACACACACCTATGAAAAACTGAGCCTATGAACCACATTTAGAATTTTTAAAAATCACAGCTTCATTGGAAACATATGGAACTTGGTGACTTTTCTAGCATTAGGTATGTAAACACATCAAAAAATTGAGAGCATGATTCGAGCATGCTAAGTGGTCATAAAAAAATACTCCCACTTGTGCTCTTCGGTCAAAAATGACCCCCATAGGAAATGAATGGGAAATCTGCAAAAACACAAATTCACAGAAAAAAAACTATATTTCTAACAAACAAACAAAAAAATCTAAAATGTTATAATAAATAGTCTTTGAGATTTTTTAAATATATATTCAAATCCATCAAAAAAATCATTAAATGTATTCAAAAGAGAACAAGGGAATTCTCAAGCCTCTCCATAGAGACCTCGAGTGATTACACCCATGGTTGCATGGTTTCTTAAATAATTCCAAAAGAGGGCGCTAATCTGCCTTCAAAAAAAAATATTTTGAAGACCTAGTCTCTATTTTAACCTGAAATACTGCAATAATTAAAAACATTTTTTTAAATTACAAAAACAAATTGTTATATAATTTTCAATGGCAAAAATAGACCATAATTACTGCATAAATATTAAACAAATACCATCAAATCATCTCAAAATACAAAATTAAAAAGAAAAAATATTATTGAAGACAAATAAATTGCATTGGTTTTACCGGGGTGGAGGAAGTTAAATTTGTAGGTGTCCGGTCACTTATGACCGGGAAGACAACCAATGCAACCCCTAAACGAAGAGCACCAGAGGGTTAAAAAAGGTTTAGGTTAAACCAGAGACCGTAGTGTAGAGCAGGAGGAGATGGACTACTAATAGAAAAACAAGTGGAAGAAATCGTAATGCTCCATATGGCAGCTGAATAATGGAAGGCTAATCACTTTTTTGACTCGTGATGCTAGAACAGGCATTACAGTTTTGAAGTGTGAATTGAACTAAAGAAGCTAAATATGTGATATTGTTGTGAATTTTATTGCTAATTTGACTATTAACTGGATATTGCAAACATTCAGGTGTATGTTAGCATAGCTAGCAAAGCTAACTCCTTTCAGCCTTGTTTTCTCACCAGCAAAATGTCAGCAAGAGATTGATGATGTTCTGGAGGGTAAAGATCACGCATCGTATGAAGACAGACATGATATGCCGTACACACAGGCTGTGATTCATGAAGTCCAGCGTGTCGCTAACACTGTACCGCTAAGTGTGTTTCACTGCACCACCAAAGACACTGAGCTGATGGGCTACAACATCCCAAAGGTGAGGAAACTTGCCTAGGAAGTTTAAAGTATGAAAAAAGTGTTTCATACTTCAAAACAAATTTAAGCGGTTTCTCCTTTGTCAGGGAACAGTAATCATTCCCAACCTCACTTCTGTACTAAAAGAAGAAGGCCAGTGGAAGTTTCCTCATGAATTCAACCCAGACAACTTCCTGAATGAGCAGGGCCAGTTTGAGAAGCCTGAGGCTTTTATACCCTTCTCTACAGGTAACCATTCACAAATGTATGTATGTTTTATCTTGTCTTGTTCAGTGATCATCATCGTATGTGTTTTACAGGTCCCCGCGTGTGTCTCGGTGAGGGTCTTGCACGTATGGAGCTCTTCCTGGTCATGGTCACTCTGTTGCGCCGTTTCCAGTTTGTGTGGCCCGATGATGCCGGGGAACCAGATTACACCCCGGTGTATGGAATCACCATGATGCCCAAACCCTACAGAATGCACATCAAATGCAGACAGACAGTCAAACAGTAAATCACAATGCCAGATATATTCCCACCCTGAGGGTATAATTTGATATACAAATTATCTTTAAATGTCTAATATTAATTGTAGCATTATCTACAGAAACTTTGGGATACTGCATATAAAGTTGCAGGTAATCGAGCGCAACAGTCACATTCTGGAAATAAAAATTCTATTCATTTTCTCCATACTGATGTTTAACAATAATGTATTAATCTTTTCAAAATGGACACACAATGAGCTTCAAGGTTGTTGAAGTTATGATATATTATGCCTGTATTTAATAGCTGAATTCCTGTTTATCTACACTACATCCCAAAGTGGAATGGAAACTTTTTAAACGCAATAAAAAGCTCAACAGTGACTGCCCCACTGCAAATGATGTTATCAAGTCAGATTAAGCTACTAAATATAGTACTATATATATATATTTTTTTAGAGTACATTTATAATTAAAGTCACAAGTCAATAGTTTATTTGTTTTCATGCATTTTGTGTCAAATGTAAATTTGTAATGTTGTGATTTAAATCCCTATGGAGAAAATGCTGTGCCCCCTACCCTGGGGTGGACTGGCGAAATCCATCCATCCATCCATTCATCCTTTCTCCAAACCACTTATTCTCTGTAAATCACTATCCTCATTTACACAATAAACTACCAGTCAAGAGTCATCAAAACTATGATATGACAGAATCAGTGAAGTGTTTATGCAATGCTTGTGAAATCCTAATTGAATACTATGGCAGATTATAGGTAACTCATCATTCCCAACTTCAACCAAGAAAAAAATATGTTCTGCTAACGTTCTCATTAAGTTATAAAAAGATGTTTGATAAGTTTCAGAATGATCAGGGAACATTCAGAAATAACAAGTATTATATAAAAAAAAAACATTAGATGTCCAACGAAAATATTACAGAAAGAACGTTCCGGGAAAAATGTATAAATAATGTTTTTGTGCTAATGTTTTGAGAGCATTATTAAATACCAGATACGAATGTTTTGTTAATGTTACTGGAAGAAAATTTGTTCATATTATGAGAGAACCTTGCCAGAACAATAGTTCTGAGAATGTTCCCTGTTAGCTGAGAATGTGCTGTTTGAGAAGGACAAGTGGACGTTTCCTCATGACTTCAATGAATGAGCAGAGCCGACCCGAGAAACCTGAGGCCTTTATGCCAGATAAAGATAACATTGTCTCTGTTTATTTGCTTCATTTTACTGTCATAGTAAATTTATGTCTGTTTGCTTAGTGAATTGTTTTAAGACACATGAATATGGCATGATAAATGTATTTCCATTTCCTCACACTTGTCTCAGTGAGGATCTAGCTTTAATGTTTATCTGGCCTGAGGATGCATGAGAACCAGACTTCAACCCTGTGTTTGGACTGACTATGCAAAACATATTTGTACGTATAAATATGTTTTATTTATATGCATATCATAAGATAACTTTGTATTTATATGTATAAGATAACATATATTCTTTATTCTGTCATTCACTCGACAATATCGTAGGTGGCGACATTGTACATGATTGTGTTACTTTCTGCAGACGAACTGGAAGAAGAAGAAGTGACCGAAGTTCCTCACATGGATGGTAGTCACCATAAAACAATATATATTTTAATATCTCACCGACGAGCTTGCATTTTAACGAAATGGCGACAGACACAAAAAGACCAAAGGTAAAAACAACGTTTCGTCATGTTATTAGTGACAGTTCGCAGGTTAATTCATAATTTAGATTCAAATATTGCCTTTAGCTTGAAACGCAGATGTTTTACAGTTATTGTGCTTATCATGATTATCCTTCAGCATATCATCATGTGTGGTTTCAGATAGATGATGAGGAGAACTGTGTGCTGGACCCCCTGAAAAACTTCTTGCTGTGGTGTGATAGTGTGAAGCTGACGCTCAGCGATAAGGTAACTTGTTCATTTGATGTGTTATATTATCATATGTAATACATAGTTAATGCAATATAAATGTAATATATCTAATTTTAATATATGTATAGTAATAATAAGTGTGTAGGCCTATGTGTGTTTATATACTAATAATCAGGGTTATATTATTGTTCATACACTAATTTTCTACACAATATTTTTAATTAGGTTTTATACTTATATTTCAGTTTTAATTTTAGCTTAAGTGTTAATATTTGCGCTGTGCATTTGTCATGTTTTTAGTTTTTGTTGTTGTAATTTTAGTACTTCAACATATCTTCAGTTTAGTTGTCAACATTTTTTAAAAATTTTTTGACTTAAGTTTTTTCATCTCCATCTAATATTTTTTTTAAATTTCAGTGAGCTCTGTGACATTTTTAAGTACAAATACATGATTATAGAAATTGTTTTCATGATGATAAAACCCTTGGAGATATTTACCAATGTCTTTAGATATACAAAGACTGTGCACTCAGTACAAACGGGAGGAAGTTCAACACACAATATGGTGGAATAAGTCCCGCCTTTTTAATTTAAGAGCCAATCGCCTTTAGAATCTCTGTTTGCTATAGAAACAATCAGTGTTCTCAGATGATGCATCTCATAGCCTTAAAATGCAGCTTTTTTTGTCATGATTTGAGCATTTAGAAACAAAATTCATGAAATATGAAATTTAATCGTAAGCTTGGTGATCAGCTTTGGAGAATTTCCCCATTAAAAGAGATTGGAGCTGTACTTATAGGCTATGACTGAAATAGCTGCCCGAAAGGCGTTTCAAAGATGGCCGCCAAGTGGCCTGAGACTTGCCTTAAAGGCACACTATGTAAGATTTTTGAATTAAAATATCCAAAAACCACTAGAACAGTGTTATAAATTTTGTTGACTTATGTACTTACATGATCCCAAATGTTTCCAAGAACATTTAAATCCAGAAAAATAAGCTATTGTAACCAGGAAATGGACTGTGTCCGTGCGTCGCCTATCAATGACACCATACCCGCGTTACCCTCGATTTCCAGTTTTATTTTGTAGAAACCATGGAACAAGTGTCTTATAGTAGCCGCCAAACAAACGCACAGAGCAGCATTAAAACATAACTTTCAACACACTCAAATAATGTATCTAATATGATAAAATAGCGCTGCGTTACCCCTCATACGCATGAGTGGTCGTCTGTGGCATAATAAAAGCTCTTCAAAATCAATGCGTCATCAAGCTACGCCTTTGTTTTGAATAAGCGACCTCTAGCAGCGAAAATTTACATATTGTGGCTTTAAAGGGACTTTGATACCCATCACATTTGATATTCATTTCTTTAGGTGTACTTAAGTAAAAAGGGTACAGTAGCCGAATATGGCATGCTTGCCAAAGAGGACATTGAAGAGGGGCACATCTTGTTCTCCATTCCCAGAGAGACACTCCTGCATCACGGCACCACTAAAGTCAAAAAAGTGCTTGAAGAAGGTATGAGAACGTTCAGGTTTACTGCAATTCCACCTTTTGTTACCATTCCACCAGCTGGCTTGTAATCACCATATCTTGAATTTATGGTCGTTGTTTAGGGAAGAAAACTTTGGAGAGCGCATCCGGCTGGGTTCCTCTTCTTCTGGGTCTTCTAAATGAGTACACATGTTCACAATCCCATTGGAAACCATATTTGTCTCTCTGGCCAGACTTTCGGACACTGGATCAGCCCATGTTCTGGTAAGTTTTGCTGTTCATTTTTGTAAGATATCCTTCAAGGATCCTTCAGTTCTTCATGGTCAGGATGTCTCTGTTTTGAAGGTCCGAGAAGGAGCGTGATAAACTCCTGAAAGGCACAGGAATTCCCGAGGCTGTCAACACTGATCTGAAAAAACTCCAGGATGAGTACAATGACATAGTCCTTCCTTTCATGAAGTCCCATCCTGACCTGTGGGATCCTGAGAAGCACAACCTGGAGCTCTACAAGAGCCTGGTAGCATTTGTAATGGCCTATAGGTGAGATATCTATGAACTATTAGATTTAATTTAATTACATTTGGAATAATATTAGGATTCTATTTAGTGATGCACAATAAATACCAAAATGGTTGTTGGCAATATTTAAATGTATCGGTATAGATCAAATTGGATATTTAATTGTGCATGCTTTGCCATTATCTAATGCTCACTAAAAAGTGACTAATAAATAACACTCTTAAATGTAATCTTTAGCAAATATCAACTTTTTTTTAAATACTGTACATATGCTGTGATGCCTAAAATAACTTTTTTTATTTTAGTTTGAATTATTTAGGCAATATAGTAGAATTTTAATATAGGCCATTAATCGGTTATTGGTCATAACATGAAAATATCTGCTTAGAATATCGGCCAGAATGTTAATAATGGATGAATAATCCATCCCTAATTTTATTTTCATTTCTATGGAAGCACGTTTCCACCACATAAGAAAATAAATCATGTTTTTGTAAATTATGATATAAAAAGCTGAAATTGACAAAAAGTCATAATTGCGACAGAAAGTATTCATTTTTACTTTTTCTCTACTTTATAATAGTGATTTAATCGCATAATGATGACTGTCATAATTATGTATGCCATAATTTTGACTGTTTTATATTTCATGTCACATTTAAATCATAATGATGATTTAGTATGTCATAATTATGACTTGGTATGTCATAATAATGACTTTTTATGTCGTTATAATTTACCAAAGCATGATTTTTTCCCCTATGTATTTTCTCAATATTTCCTTTTGTCAGTTTTCAAGAGCCTGTAGAGGATGAGGATGAAGAAGAAGAAAAACAGCCTAACCCTCCAATGATGGTGCCCATGGCTGACATGCTGAATCACGTTTCCAAGCACAATGCCAATCTGGAATATACACCAGTATGTGCTGCAGATGCATTGACTTTTTTTTTATTGTTTATGCTGGATGCTTTTAGATCTCAAAGCTCACTTGTTCCCACACACAGGAGTGCCTGAAGATGGTGTCCGTACGGCACATTGAAAAGGGCGAGGAGGTCTTTAACACCTACGGCCAGATGGCAAACTGGCAGCTCCTCCACATGTACGGCTTTGCAGAGCCGTTTCCTACGAATAGCAATGACACCGTAGATATACAGATGTCCAGTGTGTACAAAGCAGCAGTGCAAGGTGGGGCTTTATAGATGTTTATAAATAGAGGAACTTATTTAACTTCTAGAAATACAGTTCTATTTCTAATACACTTTATTGCATTTACAGTGACACAAAGTGAAGCAGATAAACGGCTCTTAGTGGACAAATGGAACATGTTGTGCGAGATGGAGATTGTGGGGGAGAAAGGAGTCTTTATCTTCGGAGAATTAGGCTCTCTCACTTACAATGAGCTCTACACTACTCTGAAGGTAACCATTTGATCCACATGACAAAAAGTCAACAGTATATTTTTAAAGAAATTAATGCTTTTATTAAGCAAGGACACAGGATTAAAGGTGCGGGTTTCTGGGGGTCTTAAAAAGTCTTAATACCCCCTTACAAAAATGAAGACCTACCGTAAATGTTGCATGCATGGCAAACAATTAATATCTTCCTCATTATCTTTGCCCTGTTACCAATATAAATATCTAAACATCTTTAAATCAAGATACATTTACTTGAGATACAAATGCAAAATGAAGTCTTGAAAAATTGAACAGAATTAAGTGTTTATGCTTAAAACAAGAACAAATATCTGTCAATGAATTTTGAAAACTTCCCTTTGAATTCGATAAGAAGAAGAAGTGACCGAATATTTGGCACACAGATAGAGGATAGTCCCAACTGTCACTATAGCAAATTTTGAGTCTCTCTCAATCCCTCTAGTGCCAAAAAACCAGAACCTGTCCAAAGTTGCACTCATGTTTATGCTAATAACTTTTGAACCATTAGGGCTAGAAACAAAATTTTGCACTATATGACGTCATTTTCCGTCATGAAAATTTTCCCACCATTTTGAATTTTCCGATAAACCTACTTTTGCAAACTCGTCCTAGACGGTTCGTCCAATTTGCACGGACATTTAACCAGATCATCTTCAGGCAGTGGCGACAAAAAGTTATGGAATTTAAGTTGATTCGTCAAATCGTTTTGGATAAACGCGCAAACACATTATACGTAGCCGTTACAAAAATACACATAAGGCTATATCTCCGCAACGTTTTATCGTATTCAAACCAAACTTGGTAAATGTCATCCCAATCATGATCTGAGGCAAAATGCAGTGTTTCGGCGTAGCGCCACCTACTGGTCCGGAGATACAAAAAATAGCTATTTTTGCTTATAACTTCTGAACTGTTTGTCCAAAAATCATAAAAGTGATCATTCGGAATGTCATGCCGAGTCGACTGATATCCAATTTTACCATATCGGCTGGCATTTTGGTTGTCGGCCATTTTGAATTAAGTGCTAAAATGCTGTATTTTATGAACACATGAACTGATTGTTACGGAACTCGGTATGGGTCATCAGAACAATGCCCTGAAGGAGCCCCAGAAGTTTAAAAATAATTTATTTTTCAAATGCTTATAACTTTGGGTGTGATTGACTTATTTTCATGGGAGTAACTTTTTTTGTCTCCTGAATCCTTGCCGAGTCCAACGATACCAGACTTGCCAGGTTTCGGCATATGGTTTGTGCAGGGATGTAATTTAGCGCTTTAAAAACATTAGCTGATATCTTCGAAAACTGCTCGTCCGATCGAAACGAAACCAGCGCCAGAAGTTCAGAAACATAGGTCAATAGCTTTATACTAATGCCCAAATGTCAAAATATTGATAGAAAGGGGTAGTAAAATCCAATCAAAGCCAGGTGTCAGTCTTTTTTTTTTTTTTTCGTGTGTTTTCATATAAATGTCTATAACTCCAAAACAAAATTAGATATTTTCACCAAAATTGATACACACATGTATGGGCTCACTCCGAGGACACATACATTTTTTTTTTAGGATTGTGCCTCTTGATGGTGCTATAATTAAACAAAATATGACATTGGCTCTACACAACTCATTGTTTTAATGTGACGTTTTAACATTTTTGCTTAAAATTGTCTTCAAATGTCTTCACTCATTTTTTTCAGTTGGTCTGCTGCTAGCTTCCTTGTTTGCTTCTGTTGCGCTTGGCCCCGGTATTGCTTGCAGCTATATTTGTTCTTGTTTTGATCATAAACTCACATAATTTTTTGTGGAGCTGAAGTAGATTATATATAATTTATGTTTTTCAAATTTAGACATATGCTATATACAAGAATTAATAGATTTAAGAATCTTTAGACATTTGCACTGGAAAACAGCTTAAAAATACTAAGGAAAGAACATCACTTTTTGCTGACAAACTCATTGTGTTGCTACTTTGACATTAACATTAAGAGAACATATTGACGTATTGTTTTCCCTTCGGTTTTTTCTTTAATTGGTCTTAATAAGGTCTTTAGAAATTCTCACATGTATCTTCATAAAACCTGCAGAAACCCTGAAAGACATAATGTTGCAAAAGATTTCTATCAAATGCTGTTCTTTTGAACTTTGCATTCATCAAAGATTCCTGAAAAACAAATGGTTTCCATGAAAATATTAAAGGGGCTATATGCGTTTTTCAGAAATTTGAACTCGCGAAAAAACAGAACTGCTCTTATTTTCTGCTCGCTCTCGCAGCGGTGGTGACGTCACATCCACAGACAGCGCGGGAAAAAACGACCCGCCAGAAAATAGGAAAAATAGGATACAGGCTTATAGGTGCACCCACTGTGAGCGGACAAGGTGTCAGTATGCTCATCAGGAGATGTTTGAGTCATAAATGGTCAAATAAAAAGGCTATTGTTACGTTTATTTTGGGGGGAAAGTTGCATATAGCCCCTTTAAGTTATATAATAAATTGTTCATATATTTGATCAATGATGAAAACACAAGAAATGTTTGAGCAGCAAATTTAGCATATTAGAATGATTTCTGAAGGATCATGTGACACTGAAAACTGGAGTAATGATGCTGACAATTCAGCTTTACCAACATAGGAATAAATTACATTTGAAAAGATGATAAATGGTAATAATATTTCACAATATTATTATATTTTTTTTACTGTATTTTTGATTAAATAATTGCAGCCTCTGTGAGCATAATAGACTAATTTTAAAACCCCAAAAATCTCAATGATTTCAGATTTTTACATTTAAAACAATTATTTTTTCTCGAGTAGGTCCTTTGCATGACGGTGCAAGATTTCGAGGAGTTCTGTGAAAACGAAGGCTGGGAGGAAGACGAAGAGGATGATGATGGAATGGAGCGGGCTCTGAGTTTCAGTGTCCTGACAGGGTTGTCAGCGGAGTGGAAGTGTCTCCTGCACACAGCAGCTGCTTTGACGCTGGACTCTTATTCTGAGGATGTAGAGACGGACAGGAGGCGTCTGGAGGATCAGGGAGCTCTGGCTGAACTCGGCAGCAGAGAGAAGCGAGCTCTGCATGTGCGTTACGGTCAGAAGAGCATCCTACAGCGCTTGCAACAACTCACCAAACCTACGGCTTAATGCGCGGATTTCACATTCTTAAATCTCTTATTCAGTGATGACACTGCATTCTGGGAAACACTCTAGTTGTCAAAACAAGAAAAGTCCTCAGGCGATATGGTGTAACTGAATTTGCACTCTGTATAGTTTGTAGGTTATTGGTTTTGTGTGCTGTACTTTTCCCCTTTCAGAAAAAGAATGTGGAATCTTACGTTTCCGATTGTGTTTTGATTCTGAGCTATAAAGATGGCTTATTTAGTGTGACTTTTGGTGAGTTTTACATTTGTGTTTTTTTTTTTTTATCAGCTCATGTATTCCCTGGGAATTGAACCTATAACCTTGGTATGGCTAGTGCCATGCTCTACTGTTTGAGCGCAGTCACATCAGAAATTGTACATTTAGAAGAACATTGAACATGAACGATGTTAGCTATGTTTCCATTAGAGCCTGACTGATTTATCGACCGATTTGCCGCAGATATGAACACGCACCCAAGTGTCTCACAGCGCACGAATATTCACACAAAATGATGTCAAAATACCTGTCTTGTCGAGTATCATCGTAAACATAGTCGGTTATGTTTGAGTTTTTGGTCATTTTCACAAGTTTCATGGCCCACACAATATCTTATATGAATATCTGAACATGCAATATTTCAAAAGAAAAAACAGACACTCATTTTTTTTTCATCAACACTTGGTTCATTCTTCAATTGGGGTGGCAAATGAGAGGCAGAAATTGTAAAAATGCTTGTTTGTTTTCTTTTAATAAAATGTATTGCTGTGCATTTAAAATTAGTTTAATAAGCTATATCCATTAAAATGGAAGCTTAATAACATTTAGATTTTTAAATAATTTTAATCGAACACTGGTGAAACAATCACTTATGTCTATGGTGTTACCAATATTTGAAGTAAAATTTTGGTTTGTTCTAAAATGAGCAGGGATATGCAACCAGGTAATAATAAATAAATAGCTTTAAGGACTCTGTTTCATTGATTATTTAAATGTCTTTTTTAAAGAAATGTTTAATTGTTCATCTTGGCCCCTTGAGATCTTTTTTTTGTTAATTGGATATACATAAAAAAGGCAGGAAATGTGCTACCTTTATAGTCTTTATTCTGAAAGAGTAAATCCACGTTACAGTCTAAAACATCAAATTATAAGATTAAATGGCTCTGAAGGAAAGAATTTTCAGATAGGCCTACATTTTGAAATAACACAACAGACGTAATATTGCATAAAAGGTTTGTGGAGTTACTATAGAGTCTGTGGTGTTAGCAGGAAAAACAGTAACACCACAGACAAATTAGTCTAAATCCAGACTTTTCTAAAATGGAGGCTGCCATCATGATTTCAAGGTCAGGGGACTTTTTGGAAATATAAGTATGTATTTATCCAAATTTTGATTTAAATATTTAAAATCTGCAAGTTATCAACATAACACCACAGACACATTACAGACACAATAAAGTGCGACACATGAAATCGTCAAAAACGTAGCCAACTTTAAGAAAATGAATAAGAAAGAATGTCCTCACCATGCACCCCTCAGATCAACCAGAACCTGCAATGACCTTTACACACAGAAAGTAGTCCAAATAGATTTCCCCCTTTTCTTTAAGGGGCGACATCCATTGTTGTAACACCACTGACATGAATTTGGGGGACACTACTTTTTTCTTAGATATTACAAAATATGTATTTTTTTAAAACAATTTAATAATATTGTACATGTTAAATTAAATATTCACAATATAACCACTTTACTCTGAGGTAAGGCAAGGACATGCATATTTGTTACAAATGCAATCTCTCAAACTCAATTAAATATGTATTTTAAAACAAAAACGTATCTATTAATAGTGCACAAATTGTGTTTATCCTACAGAATACAATTGGTATTTAAAGTTTATTTCAACTGTTGTAAAGTAGAGGGACACCACTTGCCACCACAAATAAAAAATGACCCACTTGTATGTGGGTAAGTTTAATTAAAAAAAGCAACATTTTGAGGAAACCGTGTTTTTGACGATGAGTAGTACACATGTCCTTCTACATCCCCCAAAGCTTCACAGTCCTAGGGTCGACATTTCATTCAGTAACAAACTTTTGACTGGTACTGTACTATAATATACGCAAAGAATATCGGGCAATATATCGATATCTGACTTCTTTTTTTTCTTACTCCCTAATGTCGGTCGGGCTCCATCCAAATTTGCGAATTTAACTTGTGCGCTAAATTGTAATATCGCATAAAACATTCGTGAATAAAGCAGCGTTTCCACTTCCTGGCAAATTCCCGCAAAACATGGTGGGGTGGGGGAGGGTAGTTTTTGTTATTGTAAATAAGAAATGTACTCCTGGAAAACATATTTATTCAAGGTATTTGATTTAATAAAAATGTAATGGACAAAAAAAAAAAAAAAAAAAGATCAGCCACACATTTGTGACCCTGGTCCGTATAACCAGTCATAAGTCGCACGGGTGTGTATGTGTGTCAATAGCCAATAATGCATTGTATGGGTCAAAAATTATAGATTTTTCTTTTATGCCAAAAATCATTAGGATATTAAGTAAAGATGTTACTTGTGTTTCCATGAAGATACTTTGTAAATTGCCTACCGTAAATATACAAAAAAGTTATTATTAGTAATATGCGTTGCTAAAAACATCATTTGGACAACTTTAAAGGCGATTTTCTCAATATTTAGATTTTTTTGCACCCTCAGATTCCAGATTTTCAAATAGCCAAATATTGTCTTAACAAACCATACATCAATGGAAAGCTTACAAATGAAGTATAGATCTCAATTTTAAAAAAATGTACCCTTATGTGGTCCAGGGTCACAATTGAGCGCACAAGTTTTTTTAAATGTGCATTTTGAAAATGTATGCACATCTTGGCATTTCCATCTAGTGTTTTTTTTATGGTATATCCCAAAATGTGCATAAAAACAGGTGGATGGAATCAAAGCTACTGTAACATCCTTCCAGCGAGGATTTGAAGCCTGACTTTCAGGCGTGTCAATGGAAAATTAGCATTTTTCCATTAGAATTTCATCAGGTTTGTCAAGATAATTCTAAATTCAATCAATCTCCAATTGACCATCAATTTATACACCCATTTTCAAACTTTCGTTTTCACTAACCGCTTAAATGGCCTTCCATTTGTCAGTACATGAAAAACAACAAATAAATGTTGCCCATCGAAATTCAGTTACTCAAGCCAAAATCACTTGTATGCACATCCTAAATATAATAACTTCCCAAAAGGACTTGAATGCAGTTTACTTGGACTTAAATCTATTTACAGCAAAATAAAATGCATTAAATTCCAAACAACAGATGAAATTTATAATTAACTCAGATTAAAGTCACTTGAACGATAGAAGAACAGAAATCAAAAGTATTTAACCATATGACAACTTCAACAAAACATTTCAACCAAAAACAAATGCAAGCAAATGTGCAGTTCAAGTGTTTAATGCAGTAACTACAGAATGCATACATACAGGAAATAAGTAGCGGAACTAAAGGCAACTACAAAGTACTACAAAATACAACACGCGGACCAATACATTTACAAAACATTCGAAATCCTTACAAAATGAGCTGTATTGGTCCTTTTTTGTTCTGCAAGTTGAATCTTTGTACAAATTCCGAAGATCCAATTTACCAACAAATTTCTGAATATTTCCACAATTGTACAAGTGCCAGGGAGAACCTCCAACCCAAGATTTGTTTCCTCACAGGTGCAAAACTAGTGACCCCCCTCCCCCTGCAGTCCAGGACATCTGTCCGATCAGCTCACCACACCGATAGCTCTCCCATTAAAAACCAAACCAAAAAAAAAAAAAAAAAAAAAAAAGAAACGAAACAAGACAGCTTCCTTAGCCACTACCAAGCTTCCAAACAAAAGTCAATCCGTCTTGAAGGCAAAAAAATAATTTATGGAGAGTTTGGGGGAGCCAAACAGCAAAGGAGTGAAATGTGCTCAAGCGTGTGCCTCACCTTTGACAAAGAAATACTCAAAATCTGCTCTTAAATGTCCCTTTTTAATATTTACATTGAACATTTTAAATTGTTGAGGGAGAAAAAAAAAAGAACCAAATGAGAAACTCCTCAGGTCAGATGCCGCCCGGTGGAAGGAGAGCGGTAGTCCAGTGCCGGCTGTGTGTCGATCAGATGTGCAGGGTGTTGGTGGGGCAAATGAAGGGTTGGGGAGAGGGAGAGCTCTTTCTCTCTCTGGGCACAGGAGCAGTTCCTGCAGCCTAACTGGCACCTGTTCCCTCCATCACCTGCTGGGCCTGCTTCTGCCCCATGCAGCACTGAGCCACCGACTGGAACAACCTGCAGAGACAGAGAGAGAAAACATTGCAGATCTTCTGTTGCAAAAAAATAAAAAATAAACAGAAAGATGGGATTGTCTCTTGTTGACCAGCTTACTTCTCAATCTCTGGGGCGCAGTGCACGAAATCATGGCTCCAGAACTTAAAGGCAGGGTTCTTGATCAGCTCTATGAAGGTGATGAGGAGACCCCATGGGTGCGGCCTGTTCACAATCAGCCTCTCCAGCAGGACCCTGCACGACAATCACTTCAGTTAACTTCATTTATTATTATATATCTTTTCATTTATTAGAATTCTTGCTAACACTTTACGCAAAGTGTCAACATTTACTAATACATTATTAAGATCAGTTGTATCTCAACATGTAATGAACTAAACTGACATGACAACTGCATTTTATTTTATAATGTTCTTTGAGGTCCACTTATGTTATCAAGATTTTAACAAAACCAAAAACACATCCTTATCTAGACGTAATAAGCTGTTTTCGATCCTGTTTTTGACCCTCTCTTTTCTTTTGATGGCTTGGAAGTAGTCCTGGGTGGTATGACCAAAAATATATATCACGGTATTTTTCTAAATTATATCGTTTTCACAGTATTTTTTCCCCCTATGCATGACCGGGTGTTAATCACATTTTCTACTGATTGAGAGAGGAAATACTGCAGTAGATTGACTAGAATGCCCTGTTTTACTGTCATGACGAGTGAATATTGTTGAAAAATTCCACACTAGAGTTAATACAGGTTTGCAAAGCCCCACAAAATGATGCTATGGAGAGACAACCAATAAAACACAGACCTGCAACACTCATTACACATTAATATTAAAATAGGACCACAGAGAGAGAAAAAAACAGTTGAGGGCACTGTAAGCCTTTAAAAGAAATCTTATCTTGTTATAAAAATCCTATATAGCAACAAACTGCCAAAACGAGGGAGAAACACGGATATTTGCAATACATTTAAGAGCACTCTCTAAACAAATAACACATCAGTTTAACGCAGAAAGAATAAAGCAGTTACTTTTTTGCCCATTCTTCTTTGAATTGTCAGCATACACGCTTCGGGTTCACGTTTAGAGCACTATAGTATATGAAATATGTCCATAAAAAACTTAAACGCGCTCGCTCGCTTTTCAACGTCCCCGCCATTACCCGTGTGGAACGATTTTGAAAATTTCCAATGTTGAAAAATCCTGTTACATATTTTAAACATTTGCCAACAATGTGAAACATTTATGCGTATTACATATGCTTTATAAGTCTTGATTGTAGGCCTGTCGCGATTAGTCGATATAATCGGCTGCGTCGACGCTGTTAATTATTCGACGTCAATATTTTTAGTCGACTGGGCAAGTTTGGTACGATAGGAAATTGAATTAGGAGTACCAGTACTTTAAAAATGACAGCACTCTAATAAGAGCAGTATTTCTTAATTTGCATCGATGTGTGACAGCAGGAGTGAGGATGTGTGTGAGCTCTGCTTCCACTCAAATATATACGTGCAGCTCAGGAAAAAACAAAAACAAATGTGCGGTGCGGCCGGGACGTGCTCGGGCTGCCGGACTCTGACCTGAAGCGCACGGAGCAGCGGCGCGCACACGCCTTTCACTCGGACAGATCCCGATGCCAGTTTAGCGGATTATTGGGTTTGAATGGTAAAAAATCGTCAAAAATGCACGTCCTGGCGAGTATTCAGGTAAACGCAGTTGGATAGGTCTTTAGTGAACGTATACAGAGTTGAATGAGAAATCGGGTGTTCCAATGAATTTGGTCCGTGCAGCTCTTAAAGGGCCGGCCCTAATATTCTGCGTGAAGCAGGGCAGGAACCTGGCGGCCAAGTGAGTTTAGGGTTTTTTAACCCTAAAACAAATGATAAAACAATGAATAGTAAATTCTGTTTTTTTTTTGCCATGGTATCGATTCAGTATCGGTATTGAGGTATTTTAGTCTGGTATCGTATCGAAGTCATCATTTTGGTATCGTGAAAACACTATTCTATATAAAAAGTATTTGCTGATATTCTCTTTTATTGTCATGTTGGTTTACAAATTTGTACCTTTTTACATTTTTACTCTTTTAGTTTTACATTTTGTCAAGGGCTTGTTTACATTTATACACTACTGAAGGCCAACGTTGCAAGTTAAATTAAATGTTTTTAAGTAAAATTGTTGAAAATTATTGCAATAAATGAATCGATAGATTAATCGATATAAAAATAGTCATTAGTGGCAGCCCTACTTGATTGTGGCAAATAAAGTGTAGCATTGTGTTTTAAATAAAACAAAACGTGTGGTAATGTCTTACTGATGTCAAAACCAAAGAGGTCTCTCCCTAAAGCTTTTATTCAGGATTACAGGGAATGGCTTCGATCAAAACAATAAAATGCAGCGTTCTCTCTTCTGCATCCGATAATCAAACGCATTTATCTCATAAATGCTGAAGCAAAGGAAAGAACTGCTATTCAGTTTGACAGCAACACTAGTGATTATAAATACTCACTACATATCAAACAATTTGTATTTGTTTAAAAACAAATAGTAAAATTATGCAAGCGAACGAATGAACAATGTCTTACTGACCAAATCTGACTGGAATGCAAAGACTGTTTTTCCATAACTTGGCACTTCAAAACATCTTGTAATCCTCAGAGGCATCTCTATCGTTTTGTTGCTGGAGTATTCCTGTGTTTGAGTCTGTCTCATATTTACTACAACATGACATGCGCGAATCCGTGGCTGGGGCTAAAGAGACAATGGTGTGGAAGTAGGCGTTGATTTTCTTCTGTGGGGGCAGTGTTGTCACACTAAGCTTTGGATTCAATAAAAGCTGTTTTGGACTAACAAGGAAGTTTAGTTCTGAAACGTTCAGGATATTTTTATAGTATAATGACCTCTTATACGTCAAATTTCAAAGAAATTTTGATTTCTCAATTCATGACCTTTTTTAATGAGTTTAAACCGTAATCATTTGTCAAAAAATAATGACATACCTGGTGATCTGCTCTTGAATGGCTTCAGCGTTGGCCTCGGCAAACAGATACAGCATGGTACAGCTAAAGTAGTGTGTGTGGCTGTTTGGATAACGTAGCTGATTGGCTATCGCATTCAGGAACAGATAGCGGCCTGGGAGGAGGAAAATAAGTCAATTTAAACTAAAACTAGAGAGAGGGGAGATTTTTAGTGAGATTTTTTTGCATCTCACCTTCAGTGTCTAGATCGACTGCGAGGTTCTGGAAGATGTCCATGTGTGCTGAGTGCGTGATGGTGCTCATGGAGGGAGTGCTGCCCTTGTTGTGGATGTGGGCAATGGCCTGGGTTCCAACGTACAGCACAAGAGCGTTGATCAGCTGGATGTTGTAGCGATTTCCAGGCTCGTTGGACACCTAAAATTGAAGGTTGATGAGTCAAGTTTGTGTTTAGACTCAAGAAAATAATTGAATTAGCCTCTTTGGACAGTTTTTATGAGAACTAATGAGAACTAATGTCTTACTGTCAAGAGCCAAATAATGCCACAAAAGATTAACTTACGGGTCTGTTGTGAACGGTTTTGTGATTCAGAGTGGCACCGTCTACCTGCAGGTTGCTGCGCAGCTCAGAGAGGAAGGTGACAGGAGAGCGGGTCTTGAGGTAGGAGTCAAGATCCTTCTTAAACTGGGATGGCATCACACCGGTGAAGTTGGTGAGGATGCGAGGAGCAATATTGATTTCACTCAACATATCCACCTGTTGGACACACACCGATCATTATACACACCACAATACTAAACCAAAAAGCATCACATATGATGTCAAATGTTGTGTGCAACTCTCTACCTTCAGATTAGGTGTGAAGGGGTCTGGAAGCCTCATGTTGCGGGGGAAGGCACTCAGGATCAGGTTCCTCAGCTGGATGCAGTTGGGCGGGATGACATCGCAAAAGCCATAATGGTAGTCGCACAGGAATTCCGGGAAGTCATGGAGCAGGACAAGCAGCACACGAAGTGTTCCCTTGGAGAATAGAGAGAAAAACGACGCAAGGTCACAAACTGACCTAGTGATCCACCAGACGGACTTTGAGGCAAGACTGTGTTAATACCTTGTAGAGAATTTGCATAGGTTTGTTGAGTTCAACATTCCTTAGGAAGGGTGCAAGATACTTGAACAAGTCTATCAGCAGCTGGGCATACATTGGCCAACCCTGCACGAGAGGAAAGAGACGTTTAATGCAAAGGAGGTAGTCAGCGATTGACTGGGCATGAATATGGGATGTGGAGCACCATCAGGAGCCCAATCCAGTTCCTGAAAGGCCACTCTTCTGCAAAGTTCAGCTCCAACAATTGCCTTGAAGTTTGGAGGAATCCTGAAGCCCATGATTAGCCGTTTCAGGTGTTTAATTATAGTCTGAGAAACTTTGCAGGAAAGTGGTCCTCTTGGAGCAGGATTGAACACTCCTGACATACATCATACAGCAGATACAGACCTTTTGTTGTGGTGTGTGCGCAAGCATCCTGGCAATGAAAATGCGGTGAGAGATGAGCTCCAGCCAAGCATACACAAAGCCAGGTGCTTTAGTCGGCCTCAGGATGTGGAAGGTGTTGCTGAAAGAGACAATGTCCTTTAATACTCAAAGACTGATCAAAACAGTAAAAGTGAGGTCAGCAAAACCTCTCAAAAAAGGTCATTATCTATTGTCAACAGTGTAGAGACGTATGAAGACGAGCTCACACAGAAGTCACTTTCAAAGCAAGCATGTTGGTAAATGCGACAAATCCATGTTACTAACATACCGTTGCCAAATTTGCGTGGGAAAAAGCTTTCACCTACATGAAATTCCCAACTACATGGATTCCTTTTGAAATGACTGGATTTTGCCCATGATCATTGGCCGAACGATGATAAATCTGACCAGATCTTAAGTCTAAAGCCGTGTGCTTACCAGAAGGCAGTGAGGGTCTGGAAGTTGATGGTCTCCAGCACATGCTCTGGTGCATTAAGCTCCAGCAGGAGCATTATGAAGATTCGGTGGTATGGAAGTTGCTGGAACTCCGTCTGCCTCACATCATGATCCTGGATCAACACACCCACCACAATGCCCAGAACCTGCACCATGACAAGAAATGCAACATTAAATCAAGATCTCCAAAAAAACAAGTCAACATTGAGCCACATCAAACCGCTGTAAGCATTCCAACCTTGTTGAGCAGGTTGATTTTGGTGACTGTGTTGGTGGCCTCTCCAGAGTGTTTGACCAGAAGGGCGATAAGCCGAACAAAAGCATCCAGGTTATGGTAGCACTTGGCCCTGATGATGGCAGGGCTGGTGGTCGGGTGCTGCTGTTCGGCTTGAGCGCGGTAACTGATCTCCACGCACATCTCTGTGCAAAGCCGGAAGAAGCGAGTGATGAGGTCGTCTGTCTTCAGGATGCCCTGCTGGTGCATCTGAGAAAGAACAATGCAGGTGTGAATGAAGCCAATTCTAGTCTTGAGAAACCACTCTTGGGACTTTTGTATTTTGAGTGCTCTTTAAACCTGACTAACCTGTCCAACAAATGCAGAGAAGGCCTTAGTGCTGTCTCTTCCTGCAGCTGCTGAGTGGTACAGGTTGACCCATTCTCTCAGCAGGTACTCTGCCTTCTCTCGAAGACCTGGTGGGTCGTCATACTCAGAGGCTTGAGAAATCCCAGAGTGCATCATAAAGTTCGGCCCACCATGGTGACGATCGATCATGGCCTCATAGTTGGAGCGGACAACATCCATCAGCTGGGGCAAACTAGTGGTTACACAGAAGTTGTTCAGGTTACTTAAACGTTCAGAAACTAAATGAACATTCAGTTCAACCAGTAGCATATGCGGTATCTTACCCTTCAGGAGCGTTGGCTCTGGAGTGGGCACTGGTCCTCATCAGCGTCTCGATGGTGTGGAAGAGATCTGCTTCTGTGATGTGGCTCACGCTGCGTTCGTCAACTAGCAGTAGCTTCACTAGCTGCATGGCGAACGCCACGGCCATGTAGTTCAGCCCGTTCTCCATGGACTGAAAACACAGAAGAGTAAGAAAATCTGTTTTAGTGAATTATTCATTCCAGTGTGTGCTTTGCTTTAAAACACAAGCTCTGTTGTATTCTGCGATTGTTTCTGAAGAGCGCAATTATGGTGTCAGACAATAAGCGCCTGAGAGTCTGTTATATTGATGCAGAAAGAACAAACCGTGTATGTGCGCACCCTAGATCACTGATCGCACGCTGCATTCATGTACAGACACACAGCAAGGATAATGTTTGATTTGTCATGTGTACAGTGTTGAGATTAGTAATCGTAGGTTTATGCAGTCAAAGCAGTTGATTTAGGAGTTTGGCGTCTCCGTGTGGTCTTGTTCGGTATCACAGCTCGACTCTAGCTGTTGTTACTCTGTACACATACTATACAATGCATTCTGTAACTTTTTTTCTGTACATTTTAGGTGTATACATTTATTTTAGAATAGAATTATACAGACTCCTTATATACAATTACTTTGTGTCCTTTTGGATTCTCCAATGATCCTTGAAGCTTGCAGAAAATACAGTTCTGATTGTTTACTTTGCTGGATATAGCAAATGACAAAATTAATGCGTTTAATGAGATAAATAGCATATGATTAATTTTACGATAAGTGTGCGATTAATCACGCTTAATCACACAACAGGAGTGTGATTAATCACGATTAAAAATGAATCGATTGACAGCCCTAGCTCATTTACATCGGTTTACTTTGATGTCCTAGAGACACCATCCTCACCTGAGCCAGGTGCAAGTCGTACTGCTGCATGTTGACCAGGTGGTTTCTGATGAGGAGCTCTACGGCCTCAACGTTGTACTTGTATTCATCTCTGCACTCAATCAGGCATCTGCCGGGGGCATAGAAGAAAAGGTCAGGACCTTTGAGAGCCATCTATGCCTGAGACAAACAAGTTTGTCACAATTGTAGTACTGACCTGGTGATTTGTTTGTTGCACCACTGTGGGCCGTAGGCACGACCGTCCTGTAGGGCTTTCAGCACCAGCAGGTGGCACTCCCTGTAGCTTAGCAACAGATCGGGATCAGCACCACTGGTGGCATCCAGCAGACCCTCCACAGCCTGAGAGAGCAAGCGAGCAAAAGAGATTATTAGATAGATTTAAGCGGAGACCATATATCAGGGGTGTCCAATCCTGCTCCCAGAGGGCCAATATTCATGCAGAGTTTATCTCCAACACATTAGCCTGGAAGTTTCTGGTGATCCTGACGACCTTTCAGACATTTCAGGTGTTTAATTAGGACTAGAGCTAAACTCTGCAGAACAGTGGCCCTCCAGGAGCATTGGACATAACTGCTGTATACGGTTGTTCTACAAGTTTCCCCCTCAGAGTTTATCTAACCTTTTGCAAAAGGGCCAGGGCAGCAATGCCATCACGGGAGTTCCTAGCCATGACAACTGCCTCCAGGAGGCTGCGTATGGCCTGGGTCTGTGGGTTCATGGCCAGTGCAGGTGGAATAGCATGGAGGTGCTGCTCCAGGTCTGAAATGCACTTATCGTAGATGTGAGCTACATCATCAGTGGGCCATGCCTGTTGCTGTAATGCAGAAGAACCACCTGTGAGTTACTTTCTCAATGTGACAACCAAACAAAATCTCTTCAAGAATGACATGGGCTGTACCTTCATTGGTTGGGCAAGGAAACCAGTGGGCTGAGACAGGTCATTACTGGGTAGGAATCCAGGAACATTTCGGGCGAACTCCTCATAAACAGCCAGCTGTTTAGGATCTACTCCACCAACCTGGAGAAAGAGGAGCAACACAGAATTTAACACTGTCAGAACAAGTATATCACCTCAATGACCTTTGAGAAGCTTGTGAAGAGCTCTCACCTTCAGTCTGATCTGCTCTGGCATGCGCTCAGCCTGATAGGTGAGTACCATGGGGTCACAGTAACGGCGGCCTTCTTGGCGAGCGTGCTTCCTCAGCTCAAATTCCTGCAAGATGAATAAATCAGATTGAACAGTCCTTCCAGAAAAATGCGGCTTTTTTTTGTGATTGTTGCGGGCAAAAATCCTTGATTATGCGGCACGTTTTCTTAAAAAATGCGATGAAAAATGCGGGATATTTATGCAATTTTATGCGATAAAATTGCGGGAACTTGCAAAAACTGCGGTTTGATGAGAAAGAGAAAAAAAGCACTACATCACAGAAAGTGCTGGAATATTTAAGTTCTCATCTTGTTTTATTGAAGACCTTAATAATGGCTCAAATTTACAAAACATTTAGTCAATCAAGTTCTGTAGCTTTACAAAAGGAATATGCTACAACTTCTGAAAAAATTAATAAATAACTTCCTGTTTTACAGATGTCGCTATACAAAACAGACATTTGAGTGCTTCCAATGCACAAAGTGCAATCTCTTAAAGGGTTAGTTCACCTAAAAATGAAAATTCTGTCATTAATGACTTCCCTTTATGTTGTTGGACACAAATTAAGATATTTTAGTTGAATTCCGATGGCTCAGAAAGGCCTCCATTGGCACAATGTACACTCTCAAGACCCATAAAAGGTAGCCTACTAAAGACGTCGTTACAAAGTCCATCTCATTACAGTGGTTCTACAATAACTTTATGAAGCGACGATAATAGTTATTGTGTGCAAAAAAAACTAAATAACGACTTATATAGTGATGACTGATTTCAAAACACAGCATCATGATGCTATGAATCATCGAGTCGATTCATGATTCGGATCGCGTGTCAAACTGCTGAAATACGTGACTTTGGCGATCCAACCCTCTGAATCGACTCATTGATTCATAACGCTTCAAACCGCTGAATCAACTCATTGATTCATAACGCTTCAAACCGCTGAATCGACTCATTGATTCATAACGCTTCAAATCTGTGTTTTGAAATCAGTCAGCACACAGGGAAACTGCTTTGCTCTTTTGCTGTTATTTTTGTTGGCCAATGGGAGTTTGTGCTTCATCATGGTTTCACCGGTATCTATGGTTTCTCCACGGGGTTTGAAGCTTTTCGATGACGTTCGCGTCGGGTAATCACGTCACTTCAAAACGTTCCCATGGCAATAGGCGGAAATGGCGGCTCTTGTGTGAAGTAAACGAACATTTTTCAACTTTCTGCTAATATATATGACTTTTTTGCAACGAAAATGCGGGGATTATGAAATCATGATAGCCCCGCATATTTTGCACGCGGAAATAGGCAATTTATGCGGCGAAAGTGCGGCGTATTTGAAAAAATGCGGCCCCCGCATGAATATGCGGACTTTGGCTGATTATGCGTTAAATCACGCGATCGCATAATCGCGTTTTTCTGGAGGGACTGATTGAACAGATTACACTAGACGTGACAAGTGCTCGACTGGTGTAACATTTAGGACCATGTGCAGGGACTTACAGTTGCCAGTCTCTTGTCCATCTCAGGTCCAGCTTTCTCCACTGCTGTCTTTTGAATAAAGCAACACGCAAGCTCACAGTTGTCCTGTGCGATGCGAGCAGCTGCCTCTTCCATCATCTCTCTCTGCTGGGGTGTGGGAGCCTGAAATGCATGTTCATCCAGTCAAAATTCTTAAAGTGACTAGGAAGGGTGTCAATTTTGAACGAGAGAACAAACAAAATTATTCCCTACCCTAAGAGCTGCTGCAAAGCTGTTCTTCAGGTTGGTGGCGATGCTCATGAGCAGCGGCTCTCTGCAGGTGATCATGGCCATGCCAGCGGTCAGGTTGCGCATCATGTGGTGAGCAGCCACGCGCATGTGAGACTCCTCTGAGTCTAGCGCAAAGTCCTTCCGGACTATCTGCTCGCAGGTGGTCATGGCGATCTTGATTGATCTGTCCACCACTGGGTGCACAAGCTCCTGTACGGCACGCTCAATTGCTGGTCTCACACACTGCTTCAGCTGAGGGTGGGCCTGCAGCAATGGGATCTATAAAAAAAAACAGTGAAGAAGAAAAAAGTAGTGTACAATTTATAAGTCTTCAAAAATAAAGTTGAATTGAAATTAAACTGGCTTGATATAGTGTGAGACTAACGTTAACATTGATGTTGATGTGTGGAGCAAGGCCAGCCAGGGCATACACATTGATGTCATGGTAGCTGAACTGTGGCGTGGGTGGCCCTGTGGCCGTACAGGCTGTGGTGGTGGCCGGAGTCGAGGGAGCAGCTGTAAATGAAACTGAGTCTACTGATGGTTAAACAGGAAATCAAAAAAAATATATAAAAAGTATGCAACTTACAATGTGCCTGTTTTAGTGTTATACCTGTAGTAACTATAGGCAGCAACTCTTCAGGAGGCTTTGTCTCTTTCTTTGGTGCAGAGAGCTGCTCCTCCAAGTTCTTCAGCTTCTCTTTGTCTCTCAGCAGGTTTCCTGGCTTCAGATCACTGATGTCCAGAGACAGATTCTTGCAGAGCACCTCGATCTCAAACTTGAGGTTAAGCTGTAACAAAAGAAGTGTGGGACTGAGTGAAAACTACACTAGACACTCATGTAGCATAATTTAAGCGTCAATGAGAAGTGACTGACCTTTAAGTCATGTTCTTGGTGGAGCTCAGCCAGTACATTCATGATGCCCATGGTCCAAGGGTTCTGCGGTCGGAAGATCTACAAAACACCAATTGTTAAGAGGTTATGTCCAGGTATTTGCAAAACTGGCCCACTCAATACCCGACAGCAAGATAAAAGAGAGGAGAGAAAATTGCATAATTACCACACTCCGCAAACTTGATTCCAAGACTTTGGCCACAAAGGGGACAACGTACAGTAACTCCTGCTGACCTTTCACATAAGCCTCCAGCAAGAGAGACTTCAGCTCCAGATCCTACAGAAGAGAGCAAAGCAATGCGGTCACACTGCAGGTATAAAAACAAAGGGTGCTCCGATTGATCGGCCGATAATAGCTTTGTCTAGTTTAATCGGTGGTCTCCAAAAAGGCTGATCAGATGACAACTCGGACAACAATTTTTCTATGCACAGCTAAAAATGCTTGACTACATTAACCAGTCTGGCAGTTCTCCCAGGTATCTGAAAAGGACAATACATTTGCAACATCTTTAAGGAGAGAGAAAATATTGCAACGACCCTACAGTAATGACAGCAAGAAACTAGGACCGTGCAATTTAAGTTTTCATTTCCTTCACAGCGGTTTCGTTCCTCCCTAAAAGCCCAAACTCAATGTCTGCGAATCAGCTAGATCAGTGATTGTCGTAAAATACAGTCTACTGTTGCTAAACTGCAGGACGTGCTCGATAATAAAAAGTGTTATAAAAACTGCATTAAGCCGCGAAAGTGATACTGTTCCCCAAGCGGCTTTCTATGTGCGTGGGCTCCAAGACGGAGAAGAAAACTCAAAAACACCAAAGTGAACTTTGAGCATGCCTAAATGGTCAAATACACACAGAAATATGTAAAAATGCCCAGCCCTGCGAGTATTTGCTTAAACACTCTCAGTGACTTATGTCTTAAGTAACAAACAGTTGAGAAATAAGTTGCATGTGTATCAGTATATTGGATCCTTGCATTCGTTCTTAGTGACAGCAGCCTAATATTCCTGCTGTCATCCATTTCATTAATATGAATCGAGAGTTGTCAATTCGTGATCCTCTCATCTCTTAACTTTGTTTATACTTAAAATACATTGTCGTTAAGAATTAAGTATTATCGGTATCTCTGATCATAATCGGCCAATATTGCTCGGTCGGCAATCTGTAAATCGGCCCCAAGAATCCTGATCAGAGCACCCTTAATAAAAACAAATTGGATTTGTTTTTTAAAACATCTATAAATGTTTCAAGAACAGGGGATTGACAAAAATGAACTCACTGTGTACAGGATAGGTTTGTTTTTAGCTAGGGTGATCATTCCAAGCCAGTGACCCAAATTCTTCAGCAGGGATCGATCTGAGAAGTTAGCAGCTGCCTTATCAGAGGTAAGAAGGACCTGACAAACAAAAAGGGACAACATGAAGTCATCATAACATAGCTATACCTCAGGTTTTATGTCAAACTTAATATTATGTTATATTTCAAAAAAGTGTTACCTTGATGTTTCTGTAAGTCTCATTGAGAACCATCTTAACAAACTCTGGGTTTTTCAGTGTGTCCAGGAAATTAGAATACAGGCTGTGGAAGTTGGGCTCAATGCTGACACGCTTCATGACCAGGTACTGAGAGACCCAGGGCATGAATTCTTCTTTCACAGTCTCTTTCAGCTCTTCCACCTTCAAACAAACAGCAAGAGATGGTTCCGGGGTTAAAAGCACAAACGTCTGGTAAAAAATGTCATGCCAATTATATAAATTGTAAAAACAAACACCTTTTGGGTCATGTTTGATTGGGACAAGTTGTTGAAGATGAACGCAATCTTCTCCTGAACGTTCTCTGGGGGCTCAACGATCCTTTCAGTTTGGTCCGTGGCCACCAACAAGGTGTCAATGTTTGTGGTGTTGATTGATGGCTGTGGAAGAAATGAAAACATCAAATAACAGTTCTGTATATGCAAAACATTCGGATGACATTTACGGAACAGTGACTACGTTCACTTACTGGCACGTCCTTCTTCGGTCCAACAGCTGTAGGTCTCGTGATGGTGGTGGTTTTGGCAGCAGTGGTGGTCGTGGTGGCTGTGGTCACTAGGGTGATGGCTTGGCCAGGTTGGGGGGCTTTAGGGGTCTGAGACTGAGCTTGAGCCTGGGCTAAAGCCAGGCTGCCTGGGGTGGTAATGGAGCCTTGCATCTTCACAGGAGGGTCTCTGGACTGCTGGCCATACTCTATATACTACACACAGAAAATTGACAACACACAACAGAGGACTTGTTTAGTTGGAAATTTAACCGTCTAGTGCAGAGTGAGAAATTATGGGAAGATGCTGTGGGCATATACCAAAATAAAATTAAAAACTAGGTTACCTCTTGTAAATGGTGTGGGAACTGCAGGAAATGGGCTATTGATGCCAAGTGCTGACAGTACTGGGGATAGTCCTTCAATCTGAGGAAGAGAGTGGCTCAGATTTAAAACAAATGCACAACTCAATATATCAAGATACGTTCCAAGCAAGATCTTTATTGTATGATGGCTGGGAAACAAACTAGTGGCAGTACCTATTTTTAAATCTATCTAGTGCAGCGATCCCAAAGTAATACATCTTTGATCCGAAAGGTTTGCGCAAGGCTTCCAGGACGTATCGTAAGGCCAAGCCCAGTGCCATGTACGTGACCAGGCCCTTCTCAATGATTCCCCCGAAGAGGCATGCGGTGATATGCAGCTCTTTGTCTGGATACTGAGGGAAGAATCGGTACTCCTCAAACAGATTCCTCAGCATGCAGTTAAAAACTTCCCGTTCCCGCTTGATGTTGGAGTCCTTAAATCTCTGCAGCATTTCCAGCACCTAGGTTGAAAGAATAACTATGAATGTGAAAGCTGAACCTGGGAAATTAGAGTCGAGTAGTCAGTTCCTTTTGCTAATCTCACCTCATCCACAGACATTGTGGGGTGTGGCGGATGGTTGTAGATGCGTTGGAAATAGCTGTTTGCCTCATCGTCAATCTCCTTGCTAAAGTGCTGGTTTGCCTCGGGCCACACCTGAGAAAGGTCAGCTACAACATAGAAAACCCTGTTACAACACTTTATGCATTTAAAAACAACTTAAATTTGTACAAAGATTGACCAAAGCGCAAATTCAGAAAAAACAAACAAAACAGAAATTCCTGGCAAACAGCTTGTTTTCCTTCATAGGTCTAATGGAAGAAAACTGATTATATTTTCACACGGATCCAAACTAGTTGCCAAGAACATCTTGCAGTAATGTGGACTGACCTGTATTTCCTCTTAGATTATAATGATACTTTTTTTGGCCCAGAGACACTTTGAAATGCATGTCAAAAAGGACTTTTGTGAGAAACTGAGGGCCAGTTTTGAGAGGAAATACAGCTTGAGGCGCCTGGCACTCTCTCAGCCACACCACCACTTACAGGCCTTCATCTTACTCTGCTGAAATGTGGGCGGGTTAAGCCCTGGTGTGCTCATCTTCCTGGTGCCAAAGGGGTCGCTGCTGACAGCGGGCATGCCCAAACCTGAGCCGATCCCAGTCAAGCTTGTGCTCAAAGGACCTTGAGAAGTTCAAGAAATGTTGAAATTCAAATGAATTTGTAATTGAAAATAAACCATGTTAAACAGTCGTTAAGCTTCAATAAGTTCTGGACCAGAGTGTACAAATTCACATGGTACCTTGGAGCTGCGAAGAAAGGGGGTTGATCCCTGGGAAAGCGGTGCTGGGGTTTGGGTTTGGTAGGTTTGAGAAGGCTTTGGCTGGGGACTGGGGGTTACTAAAGGCAGAGCCCTGCAGGCTGGGGAATCCTTGCATGCTCGGGGTATGAGAGGTGGACGAGACACCTAGACTCAAAGAGCCCATTGCAGAGAGCGGGTCCATCTGGAATACAACAGAACAGATTTGAGTATAACACAATAAAAATTACACTTATAGTCATCTTCGATCAGGTAGGAAGGTTGCAGTTACTTGAACAGGTGAGATAGCATCTAAGCTGCTGGTGCTGGGAGCTCGTCCCTTTGGCAGGACTCCTGGTGGTGGCTGCCGGGCCTTGTTCATCACATTGCTACAGTTGGCCACCATGGTCAAGATTGTCTCTGATAGCTCTTGGGACACATTCCTGCTCAAAGAAGGCAAAAAAAACAAGTGTTTAACTGCAACCCAAGCATTTTCTTGACATACTTAGAGACATTTGCAAGGCTTCATACGCACCCAGCACAAGACTGCAGACATGCAAGCATTGTAGCCAGTGTTTCAGGAGGAAGTTGAGCACTCTTCGGTTGGTCTTTCTCTGGGGCCAAACCACCCATGATAGAGGGACATCGTCTCTTCAGGAACGTGACGCACGCCTGGATGAACGGTTCCTGATGGAAGACAGAACACATACGTTTTTCATGTACATTTGCTTAGAATTCAAATACACTGCCATTTTTGGGGTCTGTAAGATTTTTAGTTTTTGGAAAGAAATATTTTTTTTCAGTAAGGATATATTAAATTTATTAAAAGTGATAGTAAAAGGCATTTATAAATGTTACAACAGATTTTATTACAAAATTTCTATTATAAATACTAAGCAGCATGACTCTTTTCAACATTGAAAACCAAACCAGAACACCAAACCAGCATATCAGACCGTGTGACACTAAAGACAGGAGTAAAGGCTGCTGAAAATGTAGCTTTGCTATTTTAATATTTTAAAATGTAATTTATTCCTTGTGATGGCAAAGTTATTTTAAACTGCAAAAACTCAATTACTGCTTTCAACGAATTTATCAAAGAAATGCAGCCATGGTGAGCATAATTTCGCTTTTTTATTCTTACCGACCCCAAACTTTTGAACAGTAGTGTAAATATGAACGCTCACATACCCCGTGCTCTCGTATTTTGTCAGTGAGCCATTTGTCAAGTTTGAGGTATTCACGGCGAGAGGCAAGTGCAGCAAGGTCAATAACAAAGGCAAATGGAGTACCATTCAGCAGCATCGATAGAGACTGCAATGGACAGAATTTAAAAACATGTTTCAGAACCAGTTTTGCAGAAGAACTGTTTCTCAGTTCCCAAACCTATTATCTTGTACTCATGACAGAAGGTGCAGGAGCTGAGGAGATTGGTACCTTCAAGTCCTGAGCCACATCCAGGATGCGAGATAGCTTGGCCTGGTCGTATTGCTCTCCTCTCATGTACCACTCGGCCATAGAGTGCATGATCAACTGGCGGATGGAGGGGGACTGGCCCTGGAATCATAACACAGGCACATATTAGTACGCAGTGACACCATAAAGAAATTTTGTACCTCTTCAAACAGATGTCAAATCCACCCACCTGTCCATGCCAGGCGTAGTGCAAAATGATGGCGGAGTTGGGGTGGTTGCCCAGGAAGATGGGCATGAGAGTGGAGATGAGCTCATGACGCAGGGTGTGCCAGGAGGTGCTGATCTGCAGCAGCGCCAGCACCAGCATGTCCGGGCAGTGCTTGATGGGGAAGCTGAAGAGCTGCTTCACCTGTTCATAATGCCCAACTTCAGAGAGGCGCAAGAGGCTCTCCACTAGGTCCAAGCTCTTCCTGTTAACAAAAGTGAAAGGAGAAGACATTAAACATACAAATACAACAAACAGTCACTTTTTGGAAAGACTAGATTGTCTTAAATGGCTGAGCACTAACCATGTGGCTATTTCTCTGTTGTCATCCTCAGGTGGGGCCTTCAGGATGTCAATGGCAACCGTATGACAGGGGTAGTCAGCGAAACAGAACACTTCAGGACTCATCAGGGAGTGCTGAATGAACGATAACTGGAGAACAGAACAGCAGGGACTCAATATGCCATTTCATTTCCTATGCAAAGTTCTGGACGAGTAATTTAATGATTGATTTGGCGACAATTGCTAATAAACCATTTTTTACCTGTCCTTCTGCATGCTTCCATGGTCTGTAGATGAGATCCACTGGGAACACCTCCATTCCCAGACCCCTTTGGACCCCATAGACCACTATCTGAAGGCCCTTACTGTCCCGGATCAGAAAGCCTGGGTGATCGAGCTCATAGGTCACCTCTTTAAAATTCAGATTGGGGTTCTGAGGAAAACAAGCAGAGTCAAATACAGGAAAAAATATGGGACAATTTAGCTGCCAGCCAAATAACTGACATTTGACCTGGTAAAGCATTTAAAATTAGAGATGCATAATTAAAATAAAATCAAAATCATAATATGGCTTAGGGTGAATATCCAATTGCAAAGACTAATATTTACTATATACACTCACCTAAAGGATTATTAGGAACACCATACTAATACTGTGTTTGACCCCCTTTCGCCTTCAGAACTGCCTTAATTCTACGTGGCATTGATTCAACAAGGTGCTGAAAGCATTCTTTAGAAATGTTGGCCCATATTGATAGGATAGCATCTTGCAGTTGATGGAGATTTGTGGGATGCACATCCAGGGCATGAAGCTCCCGTTCCACCACATCCCAAAGATGCTCTATTGGGTTGAGATCTGGTAACTGTGGGGACCATTTTAGTACAGTGAACTCATGTCATGTTCAAGAAACCAATTTGAAATGATTCGAGCTGTGTGACATGGTGCATTATCCTGCTGGAAGTAGCCATCAGAGGATGGGTACATGGTGGTCATAAAGGGATGGACATGGTCAGAAACAATGCTCAGGTAGGCCGGGGCATTTAAACGATGCCCAATTGGCACTAAGGGGCCTAAAGTGTGCCAAGAAAACATCCCCCACACCATTACATCACCACCACCAGCCTGCACAGTGGTAACAAGGTATGATGGATCCATGTTCTCATTCTGTTTACGCCAAATTCTGACTCTACCATCTGAATGTCTCAACAGAAATCGAGACTCATCAGACCAGGCAACATTTTTCCAGTCTTCAACTGTCCAATTTTGGTGAGCTCTTGCAAATTGTAGCCTCTTTTTCCTATTTGTAGTGTAGATGAGTGGTACCCGGTGGGGTCTTCTGCTGTTGTAGCCCATCCGCCTCAAGGTTGTGCGTATTGTGGCTTCACGAATGCTTTGCTGCATACCTCGGTTGTAACGAGTAGTTATTTCAGTCAAAGTTGCTCTTCTATCAGCTTGAATCAGTCGGCCCATTCTCCTCTGACCTCTAGCATCAACAAGGCATTTTCGCCCACAGGACTGCCGCATACTGGATGTTTTTCCCTTTTCACACCATTCTTTGTAAACCCTAGAAATGGTTGTGTGTGAAAATCCCAGTAACTGAGCAGATTGTGAAATACTCAGACCGGCCCGTCTGGCACCAACAACCAGGCCACGCTCAAAATTGCTTAAATCACCTTTTTTTTCCAATTCTGACATTCAGTTTGGAGTTCAGGAGATTGTCTTGACCAGGACCACACCCCTAAATGCACTGAACCAACTGCCATTGATTAGATAATTGCATTATGAGAAATAGAGCAGGTGTTCCTAATAATCCTTTAGGTGAGTGTATATTGCATATGCACTCTGCTCTGATTTTTGTCGCTTATAACATGCATTTGGGAACTCGACATGTACCAAACATCTTGCCAAAGCGCTTATAAACTGGTATTAAGTGGTTTTCTACCAACATATCCATTTTTGCCAAATAATGTTGCCCGACAAACAAGCACAGCAAAAGTTTAGCTTTTTTTTAAGTGCAACATTTTAACTTGCAATTCTCACAATATTTTCCCCCCAAACTGTGCAGTCCCACCTAATATAATGAGAATCTTACCACTTCTTTGACCACATCAATCAGAACTTCAACATTCCAGGTGTGAGCCTGAGAGCCATCACTCTTGTCCTTCCCATCACTCCAGATCCCTCCGCCCACTGGATTGGAAATGGACTACAAATAGAGAAACCAGTTACTCAAACCTGCTCACACTCCTTTGTTTAATCTAGCTTTGTTACAATAGAATTCCAGCAGCAGCTAAAACAGGCCCAGACAGGGAACGTACCTGTAGGCCAATGCCGTCGGACAGCCCGGAGTGAGTGCGGGCCATCATGCCCAGCACTCTGGCCACCTGACTGGCTGTGACCTCTCGCACCCCATACTGCAGGATTATGTTCCTGCACTCTTCAAGACTGGGGAAACATCAATCAATCAATACATGGGATCCCTTTAAACATCAATAGCACATTTTTGGTGTTTTTCCAAGAGACAAAAACTTTATACCAAGTACACAAAACCTTTTTCTATACATTAACCATATTCTTGGCAATAGTGCATGCCAAAATTCTTTGGAATAACATGAGGGTGTGCGAATTACATTTTAGGTGTTTTTTTTCTCTATTTAAATGGTTAATACCTTGCACAAAAGCCATAGCCAACTTCTTGCATGAAGTCAGCAAGGGAACTCTCCATCATGGTCTTGTTTAAATCTCCAGAGTCTGGCAGGATCCTGTCCATGAGAATGTCCCGTTTGTCAGGGTACAGCAGTGGTGCGAGCACCACAGGACAGCGCTCCTGCGGGAAATCTGGGACACAAACAAAAACATAGGACTAAATGACTCTGGCGCACAGCATGAGAACCGATTCCAATCTGGAGAACCAGCCAAATATAACATGCAAGAAGCGATCTTCTAGTAGATTTTTCCACCAACCTCTGCACAGTGTTTTGAGGAACGCGTCAATCTGCTCTTGCCCGACTCCGCTCGTGCCCTTCTGACCGAACAGAAGATGGGAGAGGAGCAGATGCAGAACCTCTATGGCAATGTCCTGGAAGCCACCTTCCTGATTCCCTCCGAGGTCCGCGTCCACGTACGAGCGGAGAAGGTCAGGGAGCTTCTGCTTCACAAATTGAGCAGCTGTGAAAGAAAGCAACCAGGGTTTGTTGCGCCGAAAAAGTTAGCAAAGCATCCAATGCCGCAGAAGTGAAACTGAAACACAAAAATAACTCAGGAAGTTAACACTTACCAAACCCTCGAAGGTCTGCGCTGCTGGAGTTCAGCAGAGCAAGGCCAAAAATCACCTGGTGAAAGCGATAGATTTAGTCCTTGCATTCATTTGACGAAAACTACTATTTTTGACTATTGTGAAATACATTGGCCTACCTCTTGAACCTTGCTAAGCTTGAGAACTTTACTCAGCTGAGTAAATAAATGAGGTGAGGGTTTCAAACTCTACAAAGAAGCAGACATACAACCGATGAACTGAATGTATTCTAAAACAACCACTTAATCACTTGGCATTGAATATAAAAGGTTACATTTGAAAGGCAGATGAACAAACCTTTTGATAGTGCAGGGGATTGTCAATGGCGTAGCAAAGCGTTGAAATAAAATTTGGTTTCGTAATAAGAGACACACACTCCTGGATCAGAAACTGTGTCTGAAGCAAATAAGAGATGTGAAATAACACGTTAAACAAATACTGAAACTAATATGCTTTTATTTTTGATAAACTGTCTCCACTTTCAAAACAGAAGCTACATATATTACCTGGTGGAAATCTTTGCCACTGCTTTTACCATCGCCACTGAAATCCACATGGGAAAAGAGACAGCGAAATAAATGCCGGTCTGCCTCAGGGCCGTGACGATTCACAATCTGAGAAAAAGCGACGCATCAAATTGTCAGTACCTTTAGTTCGCTGATGGAACTAACAATGTTCACTTTATGTTCCAGGTTAAAAAACTGCCATGTTCAGACTGCCAGCAAAAATACATTTTAGGGCTGTAAAATCAATTAAATCGCATCTAACATAAAAGTCTGTTTACATAATGTGTGTGTGTATACATAGGCTATTACAAATCTGTATATACACACACACACACACACACACACACACACACACATTTATATGCATGTGTATTATGCATATATACACAGACGCACAGGAATATACATTTAAATTTGTAACTTTGTTAAATTAGTACATTTTACACATTCACACATTATGTAAACAAACACTTGCTAGATGCGATTAAATCACAATTAACCGATTTTACAGCCCTAATCCAAATGGGTTTTTTAAAGTCTGGACAGCAAATAAAAACCCCACATGAAGTCAGATTTTCAAATATGATTCAAACCAACATATCGAGGTGGTTTGAAATAGGATTCCAATCAGATTTTTATAGATGCGTCTCAGTCTGGATGCTCAAATGGGACTTCTAACGTGACACACAACGATAAAATCAAAACTGGTGATGGAAATGCTGGTATTCAAATGGTATGTCCAAAGATTTCGTCATTTCTCTGTGCGACGGAGGAGTTCTGCACCTCAACTCGACAGGGTGCTTATTTGGGGAGCAAGATGATGCACTTCCATTTTTCCTGAACCGTTTTGAAAGCCTCGTCTCATACGTGGGTATGCCTACGTATTTACCAAAGCAACCCATGCAGATAGGTTGGGTAAGTCTGGACACACAAATCTCATTTGATCACTTGCAATTAATAATGTGGACGGTCTGCCTGAAAAGATCTGATTTGAGAAAAAAATCCAATTTGCCTGCAGTCTGAACATAGCCTAAGTGTATTTAGGACATCAACCACTAATGCACTCACATGTTGTATTTCCTGCTGGCTGGCTCTGTAGTTTTTCTTAGTTAAATTGTCCACCAGGTAGCTGATTTGAGACAAAGCCAGCGAGAGCGAGTCAAGATTCATTGCTGGTTGGGGCGGAAGCAGGCGGCCGAGCCCGGCGCAAAATCACCATTATTCCCCTTTAGTCACTTCAGTGATAGGTTACTTCTGTCGGTCCCCCCCCCCCCAAAAGGTGTGAAAAGTGTCTGGTGTCCAACAAGCAGAGTGTCTGGGTGGATGCTGATTCCAAGTAAAGTCCTTCAGTGCAGTTCTTAGTGTAACATCTGGACAAAATGATAAATAAAAAGCAATTAGAATGGACAAATTAAAATAAGAGCACAGTAGATATTCAGTTGCTGCATAAAACATTCAACAATATTTCCAGAACACGTTAAAGGCACAGTTCACCCAAAAACAAATGGTCATTTACTCGTTTCAAACCTGTATGACCTTCCTTTTATATAACGCAAAAGATGACAATGAGAAATGCGTTGTTTGTGGTCCATATAACATTCATCTAAATAAATTATTTTGGGACATGACTTATAACTTGTGCTACACATACAATGCATTACACTAGGTCTGCAACTAACGATTATTTTGATAATCGATTAGTTGGTTGATTATTTTTCCGCTTTATCGATAAATCGGATAAAAGCCCAATTTTTTTTTTGACAAAACACTATTCCACAAAACACTATTCCACAAAACACTATTCCACATCCTGTAATAAAACCATGGTTAATTGTCATAAGGGTATATTTGTGCTATACATTGTGTGCAAAAAAGTTACTAAGCAAAAGGACAGTTTTAATACCTACATTAAAAAAAGAAAACAATGCCGATGTTACCAGATAAGAGGAACGTTCTGCAGGAACACACATTCGCTATAGACAAAGTAACCTGTTACTGTAATTTGTTTATCCTGTAAATAAGCTATAAGAAACGTCTTACTACTTACTACAGATACTACCATCATAAAATACTTGAATTACATGTTGACTTTAAACCTAAATTTAGCGTCCATCTGCAGATATTTCAGCTACATCAATGTTTTTGCACTGAATATTAATTGTCACCCCCTCGACTGCGTTCTGTATGTTTGACGCGCATGCACACACTGTGCCAACGCTCGTTCAGTGACTGAGGACGCGGCTTCATGCAAAATTTAAATACTCACGTGAATTAGTAACATTTACAGATATAACCTGTAAAATGAACGTTTTGCACCGAGGACGCACACACATCTGTCAAAGCGAATGACAGGGTATGTTAAATGCTAATGCATTAGCTTGAAGCTTAAAATAAAGAATTCTCATGTTTTGGGCAGCCTGGATCATGTACCTTTCCCGCGTTTGGTGGAAGTTTTCCATGCACAGAGGGCAGACCCGACTAATTGGTAACGAGAATCAATGCCGATGATTTTCATTATCAATTATTATCGATTAGCTGTTGCAGCCCTACATTACACAGTCTAATGCAGCGGTCGGCAACCTTAAGGCATGGGTAGGGATAACTACAATAGGCAACCGAACGGTTTGTCAGATCTGCGTGCTAGCACAGGAGTAAAATATCACTTTAATTGTATTAATGGCACCTAACTTAAGAAAACAGGCTGTGACACTATGAGGGTTGATTAGCTAAAAATGTACATACTAGGGATGGAACGATTCAGTTGGAGCCAGCTGAAAATCGATACAAACGTGTGACGATTGAAGTCGGTTGAGATGTTAAACGAATCGCGATACACGTTTTAAACAGCAGGTGAAACCATATACTGTGACCTCGCTTTGCAGGCACGATAGCAACGAGCAAGTTGTAGCTAGTGTTACGGACTGTGCATGCACACTGGCGCGAAGAAGAGCGAACTCAGTGAATGTTTTCAGCTCATTCATATGGAAGTTAAGCGCGAGCGCACCTGTGACAAGCACGTAGTTTACATTGACTCATTCAAATCGGAGGTATGGCTGCATTTTCACTTTCCGAAAACTAATAATCACCACAGTGAGAGGCTCCAGTCACCTCTGTCTGCATGTAAAAAGATAATAGGCCAAACCACACTGACCAGCGGATTTGCAGCCCCACTCACGGAGTCAAGGGCGATTGCCACAGAGATCACAAGGAGTGTTTTTCACAGCGAAAGATACAAGGCTCTGGATTCCAGGTTCTTCCTCATCAAGAAAAAGACCAGCGCGAGGATGTATTCCACCGACTGAAGGAGAAATCTTTACCATCTCTCTCTAAATGTGTACAGGGATTTCCCCCCCCCGATAATTTGTTGATTATAGCATTTTTATCTAAATGGGTTCTGTTTTTCTAACTCTTGCAAGTGTAATGATACAAATTCTGATTAAAATCTTGCCTCTATAACAATGTGAATCCCATCACTGTTGTACTTAAATTTCTGCTATTCCTCAGTGCAGGACGAGGGTGAAGAAGGAAAACACCATTGGAAGATCTCCTTGAAGGGACTTTGAGGAATTTTAATCGAGTTATTTGACATAAAATATATATTTAAATTTACAAAGAAATATGCAGAAATTTGCCTGAGAAATAAAAGGACACATATTTTATAATTTGTCTTAAATCTCATTTTGTTATAAAAAAATTGAGAGAAAATCGTATCGTGAAATTAGTATCATGAATCAGTTGAGTGAACCGTTACATACCTAGTACATCCATATGCAAGTTTGAGGGCTTTTATTTAAATTAAATATATACACCTCTTTCAGCTTTTTGCAGTTTTATCTACTGATACATGATACAGGTCTTAACACCCAATTAGCTTGGAGAGCGCGGTGAGTGCTTTGATTGATGTTGGCAAGCGTGCCATAGGTTGTCGACCCCTGGTCTAATGTATTAGTCTTATAAGATTATTTTATCACCCGACATCAGTCTGATTGCCCCTATATAAGGAAAGCTTGCACAGTCGACTGCATGAAGTGTCCCACATTTCCCCCAGGTAAATTAAGGGTGCTTTCACATTGGCAGTTTAGTTCAAAACGGGGCAGTTTGCAATGAAACATTTCTAGTGTGAAAACGGTCATGCAAACCCGGGAGCGCACAGGGGTAGCGAAGCCTAGACTAGCTGAAAGAGGTTATCTGAGTTTGGTTGCACTCTATGAAGCGATTCACGTGAATGTGAAAGCAACATGGACTCGGGCGTGCACTTGTTCAGGAAAAGTAACCTGTGCATGCCGTTTAACTGATGACAATGTTTTTTATTTCAATAAAACGCATGTAAGGGATGATATTGTTGATGATTAAACCCAAGTGTTGTTTACTCTGCATCGCATAATAGCAACAAATTAATAAAAAACAATATATTGACCGTGTTTTGTTTTCTATCATGCGGCATGCACGTTTGATATTGCGGAAAGTGGATGCAAATGCACCAATGGTCCGATAGAATAGAGTTGAGTGAAGTTTGAACACTATTAACACCACAAAATGAACAAAATGGTAGTGGTGTAACGATAAGCTCATGTCACGATTCGATATATATCATGCACTCACGATACAATGATTTTACGATACACTAAGACATATGGTAAAAGGTTAACAAAAAATTTTTTCTGTTGATTAAAATGCTAAATTTGGTATTACATTGGGGGTGGAAATGAATATTCTTGGACTTGGTGCTGGTAACCCAATGCACATGACAATGGTGACACCAGAATATAAAAATATTCATGATTCTGAGGCTGAAAATACTGAATTATGCTTGCGCGCTATCACTGACAAGATATTTAAAATAATGTAGGACACTATTCTACTGGTAACATAAGATATTTGGCATCAGGACCCACAAATATTCCCCCATTGCAATATTATACATTAAACTACTATATAATGTTGAATATGTATATTGAAGTACTGGCACTAAAACTCTGTAAACCATCACGTAGTAATTTTCCTTTTAAATGAACTATTCACAATACATATTGCCACAATACATGATACATACGGTTTCATTTTTGTTTTGCAATATATAGTGTGACACGATATATTGATACACCACTAACAAAATGGTATAGAATAGTGCATAAGGATACAAATTAGGATGCAGGTTTGGAAAGCCATAAGGGTGGGCAAATAAAAAAATTGTTTTTGGGTGAACTGTCCCTTTAAAAACTTAAATCATTAAAACCTTACAATGTACCAGTAAATTGAACCATTTGAAATAAAAATACAAAAGGCTTCAGAACTCCAGTTACACATTTTCTGTCACTTTCTGTTATATTTTTAACGCGCTTAGAGGAACTGAACGGTGCAGCTGCAAAACCGGAAGTCTCTCACAGGCCTTGACTAAAGTTGAAGGGTCGCACAAAACAGAGTAAATAAACCTTTAGTACGTTCGGTTCCTGATACATTAAAGCTGCCAAGAGATTGCAGGCACATTTATGATAAAATAGATGTATGAAGTGTGACGTTTTGAAACCTTAAACAAGCAAAACTTATTTCCACAACATAAAGCCGTGTTTTCTAAACTCATTTAACTGCTGAAGGACTTTTCTTGAAAGTTTGAGTGTAAACAAAATACAATAGAAATAACAAATTTAGGGCAGTTAAGCAACAATAAATTATAATTTCAGTTTCAAACACTAGACATGTGAAACAACACAGATGACTACTGAAAACGTTAAATAATTTGAATAGAAATTAACCTGCCTTACAAATAAGTAACTTGTGTTGTTTTCACGAAACAGCTCCTAACAACAATTCGACATCAAACGATCAAACACTCCCAGCCTGGCTGTGGAAAACACCGTTAGCATTACTAGTGCTAACTCGTCTTTAATCTAAGTTGCTTCTTTATTAATATCTACATAACTTTGACACGAAACGCCTCTTCTTGTAGAGTTATCACCTACTCAACTAAATTATCACGAAATGAACACCCGATAGCTTTTTAACGACCAGTTCTGTCAGATTCAACAGCAGTCATGCTAATCCAGAGCTGGCTAGCAGCTAAGCTAACAGCCTAAACCTCATTGTTTCGAACGGTGACGAGCACTAGCCTGTTCCCAACATGCTCGTCGAGGTCTACACTTAGCTGACAGGACCAGTCTGCTTGTTTGTTTTGGGCATTAAATGTTAGACATGTACAACAGACAAGAGTTAAATACTGGCAAACACTTCCATAGCATACAGTTCTAGCATCAATATTGCTCAAATCTGGCAACCAAACATCTTACTTTTGGATAAAGGCGTATTAAATGCACTGATAGTTGAGTAAAAACAATTTAGTATACATGTAAGATAATGTGAATCAGTGCAAGTGAACATAAGCAGTCACGCATGGTTTGCATACGGCTACACTGCTGTCGCCAGGGCCTCACTCAACACATTTATATGGTTGGAGAAACCGAGCAAGGCAACAAACTCGCTGTCTAAATCACTCCAGTGACCATGTAGCTACAGCGCTCACCACAAGAGCCTTAACGTTACTTATATTTATGCTTTCAAAAATCCATACAAATCATCGCATCCACCGAACTACCACAGACCGTTAACTGTGATCGTACCAGTACGCGCAGAGTCGTTTGGGATTTTAAGACTTTTTTGCCGTTAAAACCAACAAGGTAAGCTACACGCTAAGTAACGAGCTAACGTTAAATTAGCCGAGCAGAAAACATATAAGCAATTAATATCTTCAGCTATTTGTAAGATTTTGGCAAAAACCCCAACACGGTGAGAGGACGTGTTACCTCGATCCTGGAAAAATTACGAGCGGATGATCATTTTCGTCGTATTTCTTCGTTCTGATCTTGACTGATAAAAGGTCGCTTTCTCCCTCGGTTCGATTTGGATTTTTCAAAATAAAATGGCGACTGTCACGGCACGCGCGCGCACCTAGTGCGGTGCTTATTGAGCTCGCGCACGACGCACGAGCTCGAGACTACGCAACATATTAAATGACGCGCACTGACACTCTCTCTCCCCCCCCATGCGCACAAATGGTGCAAAGTGATAGAGGCTTCGCGCAGATGCAAACACACACCTGTTGCTGTGTGAATGGATTGCCAATTACGAATAGATTGGATCTCTGCTGGGTTTTTTGCAAGAATGTAATTTCATTTTTTTTTCTAAATAAGAATGTTTTATCTTTGAAAACATCCGTTTATGATTGTTGTAAAAACGTAAAAACTTAAAACAATAATGTGAACCATTACAGTGAATACAATGTTTCAACAAAGTTAATAAATTGTGAAGTAATTCTGTGATTTTCAGTCGTGTGTAAGTAAAATAACGTTTGTAGTTAAAGAAATGCTTTCTAGTTATGCTCAGCTGTAAAATATCTTATAATTTTATATTTATTTTATTACACAAATACATACACATATATGCACACACACACACACACATACATACACCGATCAGGCATAACATTATGACAGGTGAAGTGAATGAACCGGCGACAGGGTCATGGGCGGCTGGCTCTCCCACAAAGTAAAAACGGTTCAGGGATGGTTTGAGGAGCACAACAAAGAGTTTGAGGTGTTGACTTGGCCTCCAAATCCCCCAGATCTCAATCCAATCGAGCATCTGTGGGATGTGCTTAACAAACACGTCCGATCCATGGAGGCCCCACCTCGCAACTTAAAGGATTTAAAGGATCTGCTGCTAACATCTTGGTGCCAGATACCACAGCACACCTTCGGTGGTCTAGTGGAGTCCATGCCTCGATGGTTATAATGTCTATACACTGATCAGGCATAACATTATGACGTAATATCGTGTTGGGTCCCGCTTTGCTGGCAAAACAGATCGGACCTAAATTGTGATGGCTAGACACCTGGGTCAGAGCATCTCCAAAACTGCAGCTCTCGTTCCCGTTCTGCAGTGGTCAGTATCTATCAAAAGTGGTCCAAGGAAGGAACATCGGCGTACTGGTGACAGGGTCATGGGCGGCCAAAGCTCATTGATGCACGTGGGGAGCGAAGGCTGGCCCGTGTGGTTCGATCAAACAGGCGAGCTACTGTAGCTCAAATTGCTCAAGAAGTTAATGCTGGTTCTGATAGAAAGGTGTCAGAATACTTGTTGCGTATGGGGCTGCATAGCCGCAGACCAGTCCGGGTGCCCATATGCACACTGTATACACATATATGTAAATATAAATGTAGTAAAATACAAAAAAAAATATTATAAAAGAAAACCTTTACAGTTCTAATCAGTTCTCATGGTGTATTTTAAGGGTCCAAATAATGCAATCAATATTGCTTTTTGGATAATATCATGCAGTTGGTTAGCAATGAGCTTGAAACAATGTTAACAAAACACCCAGAAACGCAATATTCACTCGTAAAACTTTTTAATATGTACAGGCCACATTGTACAACTGAAAATCCCAATTTCAAGCTGTGGATAACAGTGTCACAAAATATTGAACAAAATTATACAACCATATAAAAACTTTCAAACAGTTGAATGCATTGAAAATCAGAAGGGACACACCATAAACAAACAAGTAATTGATTGCAAGACCAGAAAAATGGAAAACAACGAGAATGCCAAATAAATACTGTACAAGTACTGCATGGTACAAACCCTGCCTGCAGGCCAGCAATGTTTTGGACTATTATTCAGCACATTTAGATAGTCATTGTGATTAAGAAAACAGTAATAATAATTAAAAAAAACTCAAACAGTGTAGTGTAACATAGCTAATGCAGGACATGGTTAGTGCAGTGCGGCATTTTTTGATAGACACAGAAGCTCCTCCGATCGCCCAAACGACAAAACGGTTCTGACTGCAGTACGTGTGCACTTCGGCCAAAATCCTGGTCAGACAAATAGCACCATAACAAACTAGGATCTTACCAAGGGGAAAAACAGCAGGTGCTACATTAATGGCATTGTGGTTTTATCTTCGAAACGGATCAAAACACAATGCTTGAGTGTCAAAGTCCACAATAAACCATCATAAAAACCTTTCAAGATGACATACAGTAGCAATACTGTGCTGGTTGTAATCACCGGTTCAATTCGATCCACCTTTGGGTTGACTGAAGCCCTTAGAATAATTAGTATCAAAGCTGTTCGTCGGAAAAACAGTCCATGTGTGAGCCCTGAGCTGCTGTACATGTACCTCAGCAAGTCAATGAAATCCATCAAAGTTCCTGGAAGCTTATGGAATGTGCGTTATTGCCTGAAGAGCTTTGAAGTTGCTGTAAATGTTTTAAACAAAACGGGAATACAAAAGAATGAGATTTTCTTTCATGGGGATACTTGTTCGAGAAATGTTCATATAAGATTATAGATAAAACAGCTCTTCTTGCTGTCGGGTCACCACAATTGAAAGCAAGACCTGACTTTTATAATTTCATTATTTGGCATTCATCAAAGGGAATCCAAAACCTTGAGCGTGAACAATTACCTGAGGTCTTTCACACAAAACCAGAGTAAACTACCTCGAAAAATCACAAACATATCTTACAAAACGCCATTTTTCGATACACGTTGTTGGTACAATTTCCAAAAATTCTCTCTGTTAAGACTTATTTTACAAAAATAAATACTCTTTTCGTTTCTTTGTAAAAAGACGTGTAGCCAAATGCATTTCAACGTAAAAAAGGTAAACATTCTCCCACCACGCTCCATGGCCATCTTAAACGTCTCGTTTTCTCACTATACACAGCACCAGTTCAAACAGTGTTTCAATGCTTTAGAAATCGATGAGGCAGCTGAACTTTATACTTATGGAAACGACGACACATGTTTGAAACCAGATCTTTAGAATAACAGTTAAAACCAGCCAAATGACAGGAGGTGACATTACTGGCTCAGTGCGGATTCAAAATTTTTTTTTTCTCTCTTTCAAACATCGTGACTTTAAGGTAAGGGGACTACATTGGGCAGGTTTTTGGATTAAATATTGGCTTCTTATTACACAACACATTTTGTTCTTACCCACAATGCAATACAAATACAGATGAAATTGTGAAAAATGGCTGAGCCGGTGCACAAATGTTTGTACGGCCACAAATATCTAAACATGTTTCAAAACAGATGCATATTAAGACCCTAAAGAACAGCAAACCTCCCTAAATGCTCAATGATATAAATTGTTCTTTCATCAGTAATAAATACGTCATTTAATAACAGTATAGAAAAAAAAAAAAAAAAAAATCAAGCACCAACATATAAAAAAAGGAATAAATTAAGGGAAAATGTGTTGTCACAGACCATTTGAATGATACCTTCAAACATCTTTTAAAAGTCAGTCTCTGGATGCCCACTAGGTGGCAGCACGGGGTCAAATATAGCTAAAATAGCCCACTCTACTTAGCTTGCAATATAAAATATGCCAATATGAATACAAAATACATTTTTTCCTTTCATTTCACTTAAAATGGGAACATTTTGATTGACAGGTAGTTCAAGTGGTCAGCCTTGGTGAATTTTGAGGCAGTAATGCAAATTTTCTTCACTGGAGTAATCGGCTAGGAAAAGTAGGTTGCAATCACAAAATGAGAAAACAAAAAAAGTCAAGCACCTTTACGAAATCAGTTAATCACTCATTTCCCTCCTTGTTTCACACGTACATCAATGAAGTGATGCGTTTTTAGCTGTGGGAAGCAGCTAGTCTTTTGCTTTCAACCTGATCCAATTTTTAAGCCTTAAAAAGCAATGTTTTCAGTCTTATTTCCTTTCAGTCACCTTGATCCTTTGGATGCATATTAGCAAAACTAGGAAACCATGTTGGGCGAAGCGCTTTTTCAGATCATTCCGAATCTTCGAGTTGATTGGTAGCCCAATAAAATGCTTATGACCAAATGTGTTGACCCAAACACACTTTATACCCTGTCACCTTTACCATGCACACACAGCCTCCCAAATTTGCCATCACTGCTACTACACAAAGAATGGTTTGTGTCTGCTCAATTTGAGAATCTTGCCCAGTCGCTGCTTAGCTGTAGCCATGCCTTTCTTAGGACGTTTACCTACAAGAAAGAGAAAGACATTTTATTTTTATCTTATTTTATAATTTAACAACACATATACACATATATATATACATATATATATATATAAAAAATTAACAAAAACCCAAATAAAATTACATAAAAAATATAAAAAACAAATAAATAAACAAAAAACTAAATTATAAATACAACAAAAGCAAATAAAAAATAAATAAATTGATATAAAATAGATGCATAACTAACATAAACAGATAGATAACTAACTTAACTAAATAAATACAATCGATGTTACAATAAAAAAAAAAAAGTCCTGACTCTTCCAAGCTTTATAATGGCAGTGAATGGCTGTTTCTGTTTTGAAGTCCATAAAAGTGCCAAACACAGCTCTGGATCTTTATCTGGTTAATAAAGTCCTTCTGAAGGGAAGCGATGTATTTGTGTAAGGAAAATATCCATACTTAAAACTTTACAAACGATAATCTCTAACTTCCGCTAATTGTCGTACGCGCGTTCACGAGAGACTGCCATTCCAGCGTATGGCGTAGGATGCTCCGGTGAGAATATGCTAGTTCTTGTGAGCACCAAGTTTTATTTTGCTCTATCCTCTGTGCTTCCGCATTTGTCACTGGAACTTACGCTACACCTCCATCCTACGTCATACACTGGAACGCCAGTCTCTCGTGAACGTGCATATGACAGTTAGCGGAAGTTAGAGATTATAGTTTGTAAAGTTTTAAATATGGATATTTTTCTTACACAAAGCTTCACTTCAGAAGGCCTTTATTAACCCCCCCGGAGCCGTGTGAAGCACTTTTATGACGGATGGATGCACTTTTATGGACTTCAAAACAGAAACAGCCATTCCCTGCCATAGACCCTTTTCACATTTCCGGGTTTCTCAGAGCAGAAGTTGTCATAGTTGGGTTAAATATTATAGCTGTGAATGAGAGAATACATTAAATATTTTTTTTGTGTGCCCATTTGCTCACATAGCAAAAGAAAAATGCCACAGTAGTGAACTTTCAAAAAGAGGGAAAAAATGGAGTGAGATTGATAACGGCAGTGAAAAGAGAGAAATAGGTTATTTTTTACCATCACTCCCATAGACGCTATTACTAAACACCCTCACAGCAGCGCTAACCTTTTTATTGTAATTTGATGCAAAAGTAATAAAATACAAAGTATTAGTGTTATAAACTTACATATATTTTTTAAAAATGAAAATACAAAAAACGTTGCAGGATTTATTGATAACCGTTAAAACGTGTCATCACAGTCTGTGAAAAGGGTCTATTATAAAGCTTGGAAGAGCCAGGACATTTTTTAATATAACTCAGATTGTGTTCGTCTGAAAGAAGAATGTCATCATATACACCTAGGATGGCTTGAGGGTGAGTAAATCAGGGGCTAATTTTCATTTTTGGGTGAACTTTCCCTTTAAAATGGCAGTAGTGGCTCTTGACCGTAACATTTTGTAAGCTTTATATTGTAATAGCTGAACACACGCAGAACACTTTTGGCAGATGTTGCGTTATTCAGCCTGAGGGTGGCGCTCTAATGTTGATCGACGGGCTTTAAATACACACGGCACACGCATAGAACGCTATCTTAGAGTTGACTTAATGTATTATTTACCAAATGTTGTTTTAAAATATTACAAGTTGTGAAGGAATTCCAGTGAAAAAAATTATGTCATGTCTATTCTTAAACATAAAACAAACACAACAGAACCATATAAAGGCTATTCACGAGCACGTTTAAACTAAAGGATTTATACTTTCACCAATTTGATACGCTACTCCACATAGGAAGAGAAGCTAACTAGTTACTGACCTGATGGAGACTAAAATACATATAGCTGAAGCAGATTGATACGACTTGGTCTGGAGCGAGGTGAAAAGCGGGGCAGGGTGAAATTTTATTTAAAGCACGCAGCAGTTCCGTTTTTCACCACAGATTTATATTGAAAAATGATGGGGCGCTGTAGAGCTGTGGAGGGCACAGGCACCCGCTGCCCCATTATACATGCCTGACAAAAGCCATGTGTTACATTTTAATATGCTCACTTTATAACTTGAAATCCCAAAAATATTTGTTGCAGAATTCTGAACATATTTACAATTTATGTAGAGGTCTATGTTTTGGATGAATAATTTGGTGGGGCACTGTCGCCGAACCTGCCCTTACAGACGAGCCGCGGCTGCTTAATGGTGAAATGTGCGTCTTTTGTGTTAAAATGTTTAATGTGCAGAGAAAATGGTATTGGCGTACCTTTGGTGGCCTGATTGCTGATTGGTGGGGGATTTGAGGCAGGCCTCTTGGACGGGTGCAGGGGTGGTGACAGGGATGTCTCACAGTATTGGTAGCCCAATGTAGGACTTTCCCCATGAGCTGGGGAGTGTGTGTGACTGCTCCACGCCTCACTGCTGCTGTTGCTGCCACTGCCCTGGCTGTCCATGAAGTTCTTGTGTTCCTGGATCCTATGCTTGAGTGTGGTGTGACATCCTCCTTCTGAATGCTCACGCTCCCGAAAGCCCTCCTGAAGGATGGGGAAATAAAGAAAAAAAAGATTGAAATGGTGGCCCTCTATTTTGAATACAGGCATAAATTTGTATTAAAGTAAATTTGTATTAATTTCACTCATAGGGATGAATAAAGTCTGTGTTAAAGTGGTATAAGCCATCAAGAAAATCAAGCTGTTTTTTAAAGCAAAAAAGTTTTTGGGAAAAAAAAAAGGTACAAGACGGTGTAACTAACAGCTTTAGTGAAGGAAAGCAATACAATCCCATGAAGCCCTGCAAATGACCCTCAAAATAAAACTATGGTCAAATATAGAAATATCCATTTAACGGTGCAGTGTGTGAATTTTAGCGGCACCTAGCGGCGAGGTTGTGAATTGCATCACTCAACGCTCACCCCTCCCTTTCGGAGCACATAGAGAAGCTATGTCGACAAAGATGCCGTCGTCTGAGACAGCAGAGAGTGACTAGCGCTCTGTAGATCAGTTTGTCCGTTTAGGGCTACTGTAGAAACATGACGGCGCAAAATGGCAATTTCACTGTAAGGGGACTGTGTATGTAGATAAGAATGGCTCATTCTAAGATAATAAAAAAAATGTCAGTTCATTATGTAAGGTCTTTATACTCCACTGAAAACATAGTTATGTATATTATATTGCATTTCTGTCAATAGATCCACATAAATACTACACACTGCACCTTTAAATGTTGGATTATACCTATAGAAACACCATTTTAAGTTTACTGAAAATGATTTGAAATGATGTAAACAGATGGCTTCAACAAAGCATACACCATTGATTAACAACCCTAGCTCACAATAGGTCTGTCTTTAAAAGTTTGTAAATTATAACTAAAAATCTATTTCCCTATGGAGAAAATGAACGTGTTTACTTCCGGAACCTGACTGATGAACTCTACATCTGTGAACCAAATCTTAATCTGGCATACTGTATATTCAAATGCATGATAAAACTCATTGAGCGGTTACCTGTGAAGAATTGCTGTCTGAATCCTGGTTCTCCTCTCCTGATGCAATCTCCTTTTTACCTGAGAATTGAAAAATAACACATGCAATATTCATCAAAATAATGTTATATGAAAGAAAAAAAAAAGCTTTTAAGCGCTAAAAATCTGTCATGAACTCTTACTGTAGTCAGGGGAGGGATGGTTGGTTCGGGACCACCAGGATTCCTGTGAACTGCTGGGATCTTCTGACTGGTGAGAATACAACAGCCCTGCCATAGACAGCATTCCCTGGATAGCATCCTCTTCTGTGCTTGGCGAGGCAGCAGACTCACTGCAAATGTGATTTAAGATCTAGTTAACACACACATCACTTAAATCTTCCCCAGCATTTTGTTGTCATGTGGCAATGTCAGGCATCTAAAATCCCTATCAGCTCTCACCTTTTAAGACATTTTTCAAAACGGTCAAGTCTTTGCCTGGACTCATGTATATTCGTCATGTAGCCGGAGCAACTTTTGGCCTCATTTTGGTCGTCTCCACTCGTCCTAATCTTTTCTTCATCCTCTTCCTCTGATGAGCTTTCAGATTCGTCCTCAGAGCAGTTCTTTTTCTGCAAGGATAAGAAGAGCAGATTAAACTTAAACTAGGACTCTATGCTCTTCCTGTGCATGAAGGGAAATGGCAACATACCCTTGAAGTGAACTCCGCTTCTGATTCGGAGTCTGATGAGATGTCTGAAAGTACAGATTCTCTGCTCCTGAGATCTGAACTCTCTTGTTCTGTGGAAGAAATAGTTCCTTATTACTGGCAGGGACACAATTTTCAATGAGATTTAATGCACTAGCTGAAAGATAATAAAATAAAAAAATAAAAAATAAAAATAAAAATTAATAAATAAAATAAAATAAAATAAAATAAAATAAAATAAAATAAAATAAAATAAAATAAAATAAAATAAAATAAAATAAAATAAAATAAATAAAATAAAATAAAATAAAATAAAATAAAATAAAATAAAATAAAATAAAATAAAATAAAATAAAATAAAATAAAATAAAATAAATAAAATAAAATAAAATAAAATAAAAATCCAGAAATGTTGCCTTGGCAATAAACTGAAGTAACAGTTGAAGCACTAAAATTATTATCTGGAAAAAATAAAAAATAAAACTGAAAAAAATAATAAATTTAACCTTAATTGAAAAAAATAAAGTTAAACTAAAATTAACATAAACTAAAAATAAATATTAATAGAACACAGATCAGAACACACAAAATTGCTTACATTTAAAGAAAAAGAAAAAAAACACTGCACACAATAAACATTAAAAAAAATCAAAAAGTTCAAATACTTTTGAGTAATTTTTTTTAAGAATTGTGTATCATCCATAAATAAAATTGTGAGACTTTTGAGGGTACCTGTAAAGGAATTCCCTTGTCTGGCTTCATGATGATGTTTGTCCACCGCTTTCATTTGAATATCCACTTCCTGTTCCTCCTCTTTAGGTACTAGTTTAATCTTGAGAGAATCCCTCTTCACATCTCTGAAGCCCTCCTCTTCCTTTATCCTTGATCTTTTTTCACCAACATGCTGCCTGTCATCTCTGTGTGGACAATTGGAGGCGGAAAAAGGACTTGAATGTGTTCCCAATATTTTATGGCCAAAAAAAGCCAGAATAGGACAAGCAAAAACATTGCAACTGCAAGCAGAGTGCTAAAATGACGAATACCTTACATAATCCTTCTAAATTGAACACTATCATGAAGGCCAGTATGAGTCATTTGTATGTGGTAATGTGGTGACTTATGTGCTATAATTATTGTAGTTACTGACTAATGTGTGATAATCGTCATAGGTTTACCTGACTATACGTCCATTGCACAGGACCAGACGCAGATTAGTGTCCAAACTCCGCTCTGCCATTGCAGCTGAGGCCGTGGAGACCTTGTTAAACTTGCCATTGACCTTCAGGTTAAAGGAGGCATCCTGAAAGACAATTGGTCAGGAAAATGATTCCCTATAGATATATTAGCTTGAATGGTGTTTATGGTATTCGTAAATCCCAATTACCTCCTCATAAGGACCCATCTCAAGTCTTCTTAAGACTTCTTGTGTGTGCTGTTCGAAGATGTCAAGGTTGGAAGGAACTTTAGGGCTGTGAGAATGATTATGATGATGGTGATGATGATGATGATGGTGGTGGTGGTGCTCACGAAGACGTCTGGCTTTCCTGCGCGCGTGAGACCCTCTCTCGTGTGCCGACCTCGTTGAAGGACACGCAGAACTTCCTTGAAATTTCATTGGCTTGCTTCCACAATTCCCATTCTGATACTCCTTGGGTGATCAAAACAGCATTGTGAGATTAAATGCAATAATATTTTTAATTTAGTCAATTATTTTCATGTAAGAGAGGCTAACTTATAAATTGGTGACATTACAGTTGTATGTTTTTTTTCTAAATAAATTATAAAACACTAAACTAAATTTTAAATAATTTTAAATACTACAGGTGAATTTAGGCATGAAAGTGGATAGGAAATATTGATTCATATAATTTGTTTGTGTTTTTAAATATTAAGTAAGTGAATGTTAGTTGATGGCAAAAATAATCAAATCATACAAATATGGGAAAATAGCATAAACAATAATACTAATTATTATTAATTATTATTATTATTATTATTAATATATACAAATAGCAACAAGAGCTAAAATAAAACAAAGTAATAATTATGAATAATAATAATAATAATAATAATAATAAACTGATTTCTTATTCCTTTTTCTATTTGTTGCTCTTATTGCATTTTTAATCAGTTTTATTTATTTAAATTATTTTATTTTATTTTTCTGGTGTTGTTTTTTAATGCCCTTGCTTTCTGACCTTTATGACGTTCCGTAGAACTTTTTTTTTATTTTTTAAAGTGAGCAACCTAGAACATTAAACCTGTAAATGTATTATTTTAGATATGACTGTTGTCCAAGTTCCAGTATGTTTCAAGCATGGCCTCTGCATTTTAAACAAAGATACTGCGATATTGATCAGCGTTCTAACAGCGGCCAATCAAATCAAACAAGCTGTGCTTTACCGTTACTTTATTAAAAAAGCAGAGTGGCCAGAAAGTGTTTAACTGTGTTACGATAGAAATGTTAAACAGGAATGTAAACAACTCAACCATGAATAAATTTCCACTGCCGTTTAGCCTGAATTTTGCCCTCTAGACATCTTAAAATGCACATATGTAGATCAGGAGAATAAAAAAAACCCAACCCCCACAAGCAAGCTCATTTTTCAGACCTCTGTATTTCTGAAACCCTGGGTATGGCCATTGTTACAAGCAGTCTGGCTTACCTCAAGGTACTGGATTTCCTTGGTGAGCATTTTAATGAGATGGTTGGGTCTGATATGGTCAGGGACCTCACTGGCTGGCTCTGTGACCTGGGCAAATGGGCACACATGGTAGACAATAAGGGCTTTATGTCACAGAACAAACCTCAGGTTCCTACCCAGTAGCACTGACACCAGATATCGACCCATTTGGGATACCCCTTGCCCTTATTATTTCCATCAGGGATTACAATGTACAATGAGATGACTGCAGGTGGTTTTAGAGTTAAGTTGTTTTAAGGGTGCTTTCACACTAGCACTTTTGGTGCACACCCGGGTTTGATTGACGTCAAGGGTTCATTTCGTTTATATGTGAACATTGTTTTGCGAACATCAGATGCGCACCAGCGAACCGCACCCCGAGTCCGCATAAAAAGGGTGGTCTGGGGTACGCTTCGCTGCTTATATCACAGAAGACTCCATTTCTTTCACCTCTCTTTTCAGCCAGTTCCTCAGTGCAGTTATCAAAGCTTTCACTCCCTTGATCAGGTATTCTGGAGGCAGGCAGTTATCTTCTCGTGATTCTGACGACAGACAATGAGCAGCCGATTAGGAGGGACACCAGGGAACGGAGTGGCAGCACGCCAGTGATTTAAGTGCCCTGTATTGACATGCTGAGTGATTTAAGATGACGTACCTTTGAGAGTCTCCAGCAGATTCTTTGCTACATACCAGCAAATGGCCTCAAAATAAGGAAACTTAAAGAGGTCTGGAGTCTTCAGACGCCGCTCCATCTCATAGCACCTAATGTGAGGACATAAATGGTTCCACTTGAGTCACAAGACACACACAGCTCAGATGCCAATATGCTGATATGAAAAACAAAAACATTACACAGCAAAAGTGATTTTTGAGGAATATTTGGTTGGCTATACTTGGATGAGTAGAATGTGTAGTAGTAGTAGTAGTAGTAGTAGCAGTAGCAGTAATAATATTTTTTTTTGTTTTACTTTTATTTAAGCTTGTGTTGCTGTTTTTTTTTAAATCATTTTCATTATTAGTTATAATACAAGTTATTATTTTTGCTGTTTATTTAATTTAGTAATAACTAATAAATGGCTAGCTTGTATAATTAAATAATGTTTATAATTGTTATTTTTTTATTCCTTTGATGCAACATAAATTATGAACGCAACATAAATTATTATTACAAGAGCAATAAATAAATAAAGGAATAAATAATTTTAATAATAAACCATTATTATTATTACTACTACTACTACTACTACTACTACTATTATACTATTAGGGACATTTTCATTCTAGACAGATTTTTTTTTGGAGAAAATGCCCTGAATATTTGGCAAATGTGTCTGGAAGAGGAAAGAAAATGTACATCTACAAAATGTAATGGCCAACTTTAAAGGGTTAGTTCACCCAAAAATGAAAATAATGTAATTTATTATTCACCCTAATGCCGTTCCACACCCGAAAAACACTGCTTCATGAAGATTCGAACCATCAGATTTCAACTAAAATATCTTAATTTGTGTTCCGAAGACGAACAGAGGTCTTACGGGTGTGGAACGGCATGAGGGTGAGTAATAAATTACATTTTCATTTTTGGGTGAACTAACCCTTTAAGACACATCAAGGCTTACAGAAGCCACAGCATTCCGATTCTGATTTCTGAAGAGTCAAAGCACTCGCTCACCTGAGCTGCATGCCTATGTTGAGGTTGTGGAGGAAGTTCCCACCGAAAGCCATGCAATCCTGAGAGGTGAGAACCGCATGGATCCATCCTGCAAGAGAGGTCAAGAGTGTGTCAACAGCTGACCGACAGATGCAGACACATTCAGACATCTGGTCTGAACTGCAGCTGTCCCCTTCTAGCCAACAGTGAGCCATTCATATCCGGTGTGCGGCAAAGCTGGACCAAGAGACCAATTTCACAAAATCCACTGAAAGTTTTTAGACAATTCCGATCTTGAGTTCATAGAAATGTCACTCCAACACCTTCAAACTTTACAAACATGCTCCTACAACAAACTGGGTAAATGCGGTAAATGCACAGGACTTCAAATGGCAAGCAAAAGTTCACATACGTTTGCTGGGTGGGCCATGATTATACGGCTAACTGAGATCTGCTGAGGGGAATCAAACCCCCAGAGTGTTTCAAAACCACTGCAGACTGCAGAGCCCACCAAACAACCAGTCTGTCATCTACATCCACGACTTCCTGTCTACGCTTCAACATATAGGCCACATGCGAAGTGTGGGAAAGCATAAATATACATCAGATTCAGAGGCAGAGCCCCGACAATGAGCAACTTTCATATTTGAAGCTTTTGAAGGACTTTTGAAGTCGGTCTCGCAGCAGGAGGATGTGAAGGTTTGAAACCAGTCTGCTAGTGCCATCAACACAGCTGGGAACCAGATTCACTTAAGACCACGTATCCCGAACTACTCATTTTGAGTGTGAGGTTTCATAAAATGTTCAGATTTATGACACCACCCATATATACCCTATTATATGACTTAATATATAATATGAAGTCATGATGACAATACACTCTGGATGTTTGTATCATAACTCAAAAAAGGCTTAGGAGCTTCACTAATGAACAATATACTGGATGCTTTCTGGGTGGTAAGATTGTCTGCTCATTCCAGCTACGTCTGAACCTGAAACGAAAAACACAAATCAGCCCTGGCCTTCCTGTGGAACCACCATTAAAAGACAGCTGCTCCACAGTAAGTACAATACCAGTTCCTCTACGGTTCCTCTTGCTCCAACATCGTGTGTCCGTATAAACCCTCAGACAAACATAACATTTTTCTCCTTCAATGTGAAGGGTATAGTTTTTGTACCAACAGAAAGTAAAATAATTTGAGGACAGGCGACACAGCCACTGAGGACACAGTGAATGAATTTAATTTATAAAGGAAATGTGCTGAAGAAATTAGGTAGGTCTTACATGTCTGTGCAAATCATTTAACGCCAGACCGCTTCGCCAACGAGGGCCAGTTCAATGCTGGATTTGCACAAAACTTGATTCTGAAAGAATGGAGCACAACCAAATGTTTCCAACTATTTGTAAATCGTGAGAAATTGCCATTTTAACCAAGGAACCGGGACGTGTGAGGGAGTCGTCTTTCGATTGCGTCATATCTGCGTTACCCTCGATTTCCGGTTTTATTTTGCAGAAACACTTTACTCTGTATGCAACATATGTCATAACAGCCGCCGAGCGAACGCACAGAGTGAAGTCATATTTTCAACACATGAAAGATGTATCTAATATGATAAACAGAGCTGCGTTACCTCATACTCATGACCGGAAAAGCGGAAGTAGCGCCAGTGACTGTGTCATAATAAAAGTCCTGCTGCTCGCAAGGTGTGTGTTGCCTTCATCTTATTAACAATCGATCCAGCGGCCTTGCTCAGCTCCACAACACTCGTTCCTGCTCTGCTTCATTCTACAGTAACGTTAATAAAATCGCATGATTCTTTTCCACCGGCTGTGAGGTGAAGACCACCACATGTCCCAAGATTCTGCATTCAAACGTGGCATCATCAAACTCTAGCGGACGGAAAAGTTACATAGTGCACCTTTAACTAACCATTCACAAACATTGTAACTTCTTCCTGAGTCTCTCCATCTGTGTCCGACTCTGGTTCGAACATATAAGGCTGAACACCACTACTGACAATTTCAGTTGCATGAGATTCTCCAGTTTTGTTGTTGCAGAGTATCCAAAGCAGGAGCTCTTAAGGCTCCGCCCTCTTCTGGAAAGGGGACCGGGAGCAGCAGCTCATTTGCATTTAAAAAGGTACACACGAAAACAGTGTGTTTTTGCGCACGTCCAAATAGGGGCAAATTGGACAAACTATAATAAATGATCGGTGGGGTATTTTGAGTTGGAACTTCACAGACACATTCTGGGGACACCAGAGACTTATATCACACATCTTGTAAAAGGGGCATAATAGGTCCCCTTTAAAGTACCTTAGGATGACCTAATTATAATAAATAAATGAAAAAATATACACCTCAAAGTTACTATTATTTTGGAACCTCACTAAAAAAAAAAAAAAAGCCATTTTATATTATAATAATGCTATTTTCATTTATGTCAGAAGCATCATTATAAAATAATAATATTTTATTTTATTTGAATAGCATCATAATAAAAAGAAAATACAATGAAATGAATGAAATGAAAATAGAATAGAAATGAAAATATTAAATGAAATGTAATAAATAAAATAAAATAAAATACACTGATGTGGCCAAAAAGAAAAAAAATAATGCTAACCTGTTGGAATCAGAAGTGTTGTTCCCTGCCGCACGACACACTTGTAGCACTTGTCCACTTTCTCCCCAAAGAACACTTCGCTCTGGTTCGGGGACGAGCTCCACTCCTCATATAGTGCAAGATTGGCCGGGGTTGGCTTTATCAAGTAAAAAATCTTCTCCCCCTACAGGTGAGGCAATTTAGTCAGTGATTATCCCTCATTTTAGATTAACTTTTCTTTTTCCCCCCACCCTGTATCTATCAAAAACTGTATAAAAACAAACAAAAAACAACTGTTTTCTATTTGAATGGTTTAATTAGCAATTACATGCAATTAATTCCCATGATGGCAAAGCTGAATTTTCAGCATCATTACTCCAGTCTTCAGAGTCACGGGATCCTTCAGAAATCATTCTAATATGCTGATTTACTTCTCGAGAAACATTTATTTTAGTGGAAACCGTGATACATTTTTTCAGGAATCTCTAATGAATAGAAAGATCAAAAGGTTTGTGATACGAACTTACCCACAGGACGTGGTACCACACAGATGTGCCTCCAAAATCAATATGGAAGTCGGTATAGCTGTCCTTCACACCCATTAAACAGTACTTCTGCACAAATGGCTTGGGAAAGTAAGAGTCATCAGGCCAGTAGTTCTCCACCCAAGACATCTTCTGAGCGATATCAGGGACCACCACCAGCTCTGACATCCTGAGCACAAGACATTAAGTTGTCATCAAAGTGACATTTTCTCAGCACGCAAACAAGGCATCTTCATGTTCAATGTCAGCAATTGCAAATTCGCCGCTTTCAAACGATACTCACTTGGTGTCTGAAAACTCCAGACTGATGACGTTCAGGACTTTCGGCCGCTGAGGACTGTAGTAATACTTCACAAACGTTCTCAGTTTAATCTTGCTGTCTGCTTGCCTGGCCACGTCGATGACATCAATCACTTTGTCACCTCCTATAAGCAAAGGGAGCAAGTTGAGTGATGTGCATGTGTGGGCATCAAAGAAACAGAATACCAAAATATCATTACCCAAACAAACTTAACAGGGATAAAGTGCAAAAATCAACATCATTAAATGGCCATAAAGTATATTTTAAATGAAAGAAAGATTGCACATCATGTCAAATGCCCAGACTCTTGGCACTAAAACGTTTCCCTTTGTCCTCAAATAAGGCCATCTCTCTATTGAAGTTACATTGAAAGATCTGCTTCACTTGAGGTTTCTTAACAAGAAATCAGCTGATGTTTATAACTGTGAGAGAGACAACTGGCAGGCAGAACATCAAACCCCATCAGAAAGCGGCTGGGAAAAACCTCAAACACGGAGCAGGACAGCTGGTGCTTGTGTACACAAACAGCACCCTAGTGTACCTAGCCAGAAAGAGACTCATCCCACAAAGAAGACCATAAAGAGATCCTTTACTGCTGTTCTGGGATCATGACTTGCAACCCTGCCAATAAAAATGTCTATTAGATCCTTTATGGATCCGAATCCACAATGGTGTTATAACAACAACAACAACATCAACAAATACGGGTTCGATTAAAAAGATTCCAGGCACTCCAAACTCTAAGACTACAATATGTGTTTACATATGCATAAATAAAAGTATTTATGCCATTAATTTCTCCTTTTGTCCAGTAACAACAAACGTTTTTAGTGTTTTAAATGTAATTTATGATCTCAAAAGCATGTTCCCAAAGCAATGTGGGACAAAAGCAGCTTTCACAAAAGAAGTGCAGTGCGGTTTGTCGTTATAAGCAAATGGCAATGTGGAAAAACCCACAATGTTCGATTTTGCTGGCTGGCTGGGGAGCCATGCAGGCAAGCTGCCCACTAAAGTAACTGAATTAGCTGGGCAGCTATCCTGCAGTTAGCAGACAGAAGTGCATTAAACACAAAAGCTAGAGCTTTTAGTGCGTGCCCCAGACGTAACGTCACTGCAGTGAACTTCAACATTCATCAAGCAATTCAACTTGTATATGTACATTTTTGACTGGCATATAGTCAGTCTACAGATATAAATTCAAAGTAGCACACGTCACAAATGTAATGTTTTTAGCTTTTTTTCTACGAATGCTGAAAAGCATCTCTCTTGCAAAATGAGCAGAAAACCACGGGAAGTGTTCTTTGTGAGTTTTGAAGGGCTGAAATCAGAGTAAAACGGTGAAAATAGCACTTAATCTGGTGACCTGTGTTATTTTGTGCACCCAATATGGATAAGCTACAACGGCTGCGCCCAAATGCTTAAGCTGCTGACTTGTTGCCTCGCAGCCTTATCAGGCAATTCACAGGCAGCGTTTGCGCATGAAGGTACCTCACAAAACATATTTTTCAGACAGGCATTGTATTGGTTTAACTCTCTACAATAGAATAGAGCGAGCTTTGGTGACAACTAAGTGAATATTTAATTACTATAATAGTAATTTCTCGCTAAGAAATAATATCAAAAGTCAAAAACGTACATTTACACACAAACTGACCACTAACCGTAACTTTCAGACACCAATTTTATTTTTTTAGCTCAATGGTCAGACAGGATTGTGGGATATCATAGATAGCAAAGGATACATCTATGCTGCTTTCAAATAAAAACAGCAAGTGAAGCTAGCATTGGATTTGGACGTGCCTTGATGCCTTCCTACCTTAGAATGCATACTTCGAAGGCAGCATTTTTCAGCTTTTGGATACAGCCAACAAGTCAGCAGTGCTGACGCACTTCACGGTGGCCAAAAATAATGCTAGCGTAGCAAAATGTCAAATTTGTCCAGCTAGTAGCCGAATAACTTTGGGTTATATCACATGAGTGTACAGCACCCCAAACAACATAAAAAGTAAACCTGTCTTAATTTAATTTCCAAAATAGAACGTCAACTTTGGTTTTTGTTTCTGCAAAAAAAATTGTGCATAAGCCAGCCGTTTAGAAATCAGCTTGAAATAATGCTATGGGAAGTCGCACCTATTGACGGTCGCTGCTAAAAAGTCACACATATCTCTTTGCTTAGAAAAAGTCAAAGAGCTCATCAAATAAACGAGCATCTCTGATATTTCACACAAATTCCCTATCATGCATCTCAACAGCTCCTTTTGCCAGCAAATCAACATGTTGTTGCAGACACAGGAGCCAAAATGTCAACAAATAGCATTTTGCACTAACCTTAGCAATGTGCTAATGTGTTTGCAGAGGAAATACCTAGAAGTTTGGACCACATACACAATACAAATCATATTCTTCAGTGTGAACTGGAAGTAAATGAGGCTAGCATCTGAAAATCAGTGGGAAAAAACACTTAGCAGGTTGCTTACTTAAAGAGCTAAATACATTAGCGGTGCCCCAACAGGAGTCACGCAGACACCAGAAAAGTGTGGTAATAGCAAATCTTTTGTCACCTCACTGTAAGTGCAATATAATCACACTTTCATTCCCAGTGGGTCACAGGCCCCCCTCCAGGATCCAAATGGAGCAGCTGATCACTGTGTGCTCATATGTTAATAAACACAAATGTGAGAGGTAGAGGAGTGAGCTGTAACCTAAACTTTGTGGACAAAGCTGAGTGGGGAAGATACAGCGGCTGTGTAATTGGAAACTATAAGGACCAGACTCTCAATGAGATGAGGCGTGCTAGGCTGGTGTAAGGTACACCACTTATCTACACTCTTATTTCATTATGGGTTAATTAATGTTTGCTAAAAGGTTAGACCCATTTGACTCACCTAAGATTAACATCTGATCTCTGCAGTGGGTGGACTGTAATGCAACTCCATTACATGAAGACAACTCTTAATGGAATTAATATTTAAACCCATGAAGCGCTGCTGCTCAATGGCTATAATGTGGAGCACAATGTGAAGAGGATGATAGTAACTCATCCCACTCTCTCTCCTTACCGACGTAGCGTTCTACATCCTTGACGGAGAAATCCGGCGGAGGTAATCGGAGACCAAGCCCTTCCATTTTGGGTACAGCGATGGGATACCGGAAGGCATGTCTCTCCAGATACCTCTGGGTGACCTGACCGCCCTGCATTTGCTGCAAGATCTCATCTCCACTGGAGAATAAAAAACACAGGATATTTACTGATTAGAAAGCAGGTCTGAGTAACAAAGTGTGAACTATTTAGGCAAAAAATGTAAACGATTTGTTATTTAAAAAAAGTATAAGAGAAGTATAAATGTCCAATGCATGAATAAAAAGATTTGGTCAACATAAAAAGGTCTGAAAAAAGCACAACTGTTTATTTTTATTTTTACATTGATAATAATAACAAATGTTTTTTTGAGCAGCAAATCAGCATATTAAAATGATTTCTAAAGGATTGTGACACTGAAAACTGAGTTAATGCTAAAAAATTCAGCTTTGCCATGACAGCAATAAATTACATTTTACTAATTACAAAATATATTAAAATAGAAATGATACATTTTAATAATATTTCACAATATTACCTTTTTTTACTGTATTCTTGATCAAATAAATGCAGCCATGATGAGCATAAGATACTTTTGAACAGTAGTATATACAGTAGTAGTAGTTTTTTTCGGGGGTACTATTCCTTTAGCTGAAGTGCTTGTACTGTAATCTACAATCAAAGTTTTCAGGCCACTGCCACAATGACCAGTGGTTTTCAGAGAATAGCATTAGCTGTGCCCATGTAAATCGTGTGGCATTATGGGCGGCACCAAGCGCTGCTGTGCTTTGTCGTGACGGTGTTGGTTTCCCACAATTGGCACACCTACCTAGGGAAGGTCCTGGCCTGCAGCTCCCGCACAAACACAGAGGTGCCAGCCTGCACTGGCTTACTGCCGTCATCAGGCTCAGTGTAGTCATGTCTGTGCCAGTTGCTTCGCTTCTTCACTGTAAAATCAGGCAGAGAGAATTCAATACATCTGGTCTCTGAACAATATCTATTACTATACTACCACAATGCCGTAACATCTGTTGTGCACCACTGCTTGTTGATCACAGTGGTTCAGCTGTCCAGACGCACAGCATCCTAACCAGCTCCTGTCTCATCAGATAATTAGGTTGGTAACATATAAGGAAAAATCTGAGGAGCTTCATTTAAATGTACTGGTAAGTGTGACCCGATAGGGCCTAACAGTCAAAAAAGAGGATACATACTCAAAGAGGGTCCGTGGTGGATGTCACAGTTGGGACAGTGGTAAACGTCAATGTCCACAGCATGGTGCTCTTCTACCTCAACACAGCTGCAAGACAACAAACGTAAACAAATTAATTCTGTGAAAGCTCAAAATAGTTTTCTGGGGATACTGTATGTGCAAGGACTAATGAATCCTTGATGGAAGTTAGGCTAAAGTCAATATGCAACCACAGTCCTCCAAACAGATACTTCCAGCCATGCAAATGCAAGAAAACAATGGTATCTTACATTACTATTCTAAAGTTTGGAGTCAGAAAGATATTTAGTTTTTTAGTCTCTATATAGGCTGTATTTATTTGAACCAAAATATAGGGGGGGAAAAATAGCAAAAATAAACTTCAAATAACTGTTTTCTATTTGAATTAGGGTTGCAAAGTGGCTGAAAATGTCCAGAAAAGTTTCAGAAGTTTCCAAAAATTCTTGGAAACTTTGCAACCCTAATTAATATACATTTCATTTGCAACCCTAATCACTATATATTTTAAAATGTAATTTATTCCTGTGATGCAAAGCTGAATTTTCAGTCTTCAGTGTCACAAGATCCTTCAGAAATTATTCTAATATGCTGATTTGCTGCTCAAGAAACATTTCTTATGATTATTGTTGAAAACAGATGAAGACATGTAGCACGCTATCATATCTAGCTAATTAAAAAAAGCTGTTCTTACCTAATAGCGCTAAGGCAGAAAGCCATTTTTATTTTATTTTTTTAGCATATTAGCGCATTTTCATTATTTCTATTCACGCACTGATTACCCAGTGGAATTACTTTGAGGAAGGAGGACAGGATCTTGTACGGCACTCTTGCTATACAACAATATGCAAACTGGCTCACACCTGCAGAAGGAGCTTATTAAAACATTTCCCCACATCTGAAGTGTTCAGTAGCTTTGCCAACAAGCGTCTTATCGCTCAAGGCCTCTTTGCCCTACTTCTTAATTTTTCCACTTCCAGCCACACCTTCCAATTAGCTTAAAGGCATGTTGATTCACAGGAAGTCATATGACAAGCTAGCTCCTGGCATTGTGTGGAGATTCATTAGCCAGACAGGTAATGAGGCCTTGCACACTTCTCTGGCTCAGGTTTTGCTCGATGTTGCCAAAGAAAGCAATTTCGCTAACTCCTTGGTTTGAGTGTTACATTACCCAGAGTGAAGTGCTCCAAACAATGAGGGCTTCATGTGGAGAACGCTTGACTAGCTGGAAGTAGCCTGAAGTAGTCTGACACTGCAATATAACAAATGATATGCATGGGGTGCACCACGGCTTTTCAAAAAAACCTCGATTAGCAACCTCAATGAATCCCAAAGATTCAACAGATTCTGCATTGACCGAAGAGTAACTCCAGACTGGGTCATCTACGGTCGATTATGTTTAACCCCAGACAGGCCCGGCTAAACCAGAGCTCCAGATGTGAGGTTACATTTGGTTGTGCTCCAGGGCACGAGACATGAGGTAAACGGGGGAGGGGAGCGTGTTTATTTTGGAAACCAGTGTGGGAAACAGTGGCATTTGAGTGGCAATGGTGGTGTCTACATCAAAACATTGAAATTAGCCTTCCTACTGGGAAAATTTGGGTTTTATTATTTTCTTTTATACATTATTAACAACGTTAGCTGCCAGACAAAACAAAGTTACGGTCCTGTTGAAACATGACATGTTTTCAGCGCTTTTTGGGTTTTTACATTTTTTCCAAATGGTTTATGCATAATTTAATGTGGTGAAGAAACTTGGGTCAGCTGATTGTTGTTCAGGAAAGTCGTTTGTGAAATACTCTACTCTTCTAGCGAAATATGATTTTTGGCTTTGTGGTTATTGTATCCTTGTTCATTATTTTAGGGACTGTAAGCAAATATGCAGCGTTTAAGGGAAATGTGCCACTTTAGCGCTGTTTGGATTTATTCTAATGATTGTGTTTGATTTATAAATATGTTTATTAAGCCTTCCAAAATAATCTTGCAGCATTTATTGTGTTATTTAAAGGGCACGATAGTAATGCACCTATAGGCGGGTGTACAACGCATGTATACTCTTCTTATTACACACAGGGATGCGCAGCAGCACACAAACATTTTTAAATATTACAAATAAAAGGATTCCTCTTTGGAGAAGCGTTCAGTCTTTTCACTCGCAAATTCATGGTGCAAGCACACGTTTCCGTTGTTAAACTAGTAAAAGTGGATTCACACACGTCCTGAGCGCACCTGCGCCATCGATCGTTAAAATAGGGCCCTTAGTCACCCGCATTTCGTTTCGAACCTTATTTTTTCTGTGGAATAGGAAAGGAAACATTTTGAAGAATGTTTACACTGCACAAAAAGCTATCAAATCCCATTTGCACATCTGGATAATATTGTCACGTTTGATTGCATGCACGTACCAATAGCAATTGGATTAACTGAACGGGATGCTCACCAGCTTGGTTTGGAATGGCATGACGGGGACTAAACCCTTTCAATTATCCCCCCAAAAAAACCTAGTCAACAAATTTTATAAAATTGAAATGAGGGACCAATTGGAAGCAAGTGCACCACGTCAACATCCACATACGTTTTTTTCCCCTCAAAGGAGCCAGAACAATCTGTGCTAGCTGCTACATGCCGGCCAAGAACTTTCCCTCTCTCCATTTCCTTCAGACTCTCACTTGTGATAGTGAAGAGACAACCAAAAAGGACATGCAGGAAGTGACTCATGGAGATCATTACATCACACCGCCTCAGTTCTTGACCTACTGTTGGACGACACACCAGCTCTCTCCTCAAATCTGAGAGAACGGTTAAATCCTACTCTATCTGAATAATCTGTGGTGAAGAACACAGTGTCACTAAAAACAGATTTGACTCAGGAGTTTTTGAGCCACAATAACAGATGATAAAACATTCCTCTGTTGCCAAGCAAGATGGGTGAAAAGAACAGCACTGGTGGGAGAAAGAAAAAAAAAGACAGCTTGAGTTCTGAATCTGAATGAGTTCAGGCCACAAGAGAGCTTACATCACGAGAGACTGGTGGGTTGCTAGCGTAACAAGAAGATTCAGGCAGAAAGAGAGCATGATGCAACTGGAAAAGAAAATATGAAGTGCAATATTATTGGATAGTTTCTGCTATGGAGAGTTAAATTATGAAATAAGGGTGATGAAATAATCGAGTGTTGCTATCAAGTACTCACATAAAATATATTTGTACATGTCTTGATGTTTTTATTAATCCTTGTTGTTTATTTATTATATAAATATATCTGAATCAACATATGTATAAATAGTAACACTTTACAACACGGTTCAAATTTGTTACTATTAATTGTTGCATTAGGTATCAAGAACGAAAAATTTATTAGTTTCATGGCATTTATTAATCTAGCTTACCATTCATTTTTACCTCAAAAGGGGAAAAAAATGGAACATGAATTTACAATGAACAATTGTAATTTATAACTAAAATAAAATAAAATATATTTTTTCTAAATTGCACTTACCCACATAGAACCTAATTTGAAAGGGGACCAGCAGAACAAGCTCAAAAAATAACTCAAAAGACAAGACAAATGGCTAAAAAAGGCTAAATTTACCCAATATTTATGTGCGAATTGTACTATTTACATACCAAATCAGTCAAATACGAGGTCTTAGAAGGCCGCTTGCTATGAAGCGAATAAGTTTTTCCTTTCCTTTAATTCTGGTTTGGAAATATCTGAGAGTTAGAGTTCACTATTAGAGTTTCGCTGTTAACGCAGATGAGCAAGCCAACAACCATATAACATTGTCACAAACAAATTCCACAGAACCTCATGAGACTTGCTAAACCATGCACTTTTTGTCCTCCAGTGGGTGGTTTAGTGTGAAATATAATAATAATAGCATTAAAGTATGAGAAATGCAGTAACAGACTTGTTTGTTCCAGTGATATTTTATTCATTTAAATCTTACCATGCCATTGCATTCTCATTGCCTAAGCTTACACTGTTGCACTGGTATTGCATGTTGTTTTTTTTTGGGGGGGGGGGCCTCAAGGGAAACAGAATGTCATTGCATCGGTCCAAATCTTTTGTCTAAATGGGACGCATGTCACAACAAAAACAACAGTAATATTGAGATAATGTACTCTAGAAAGATGGCCATACTGGATGATCCTTTGCCTAAAAGCGTATTGACTTGAGAAATAACAACACAAACAAGACTCTGGGCTCCATTCCACTAGTATCATAAATCTGGGTTGTCCGTGTCTGGAAGGAAGAGCCTTTAAGCCCTAAAAAGATGTTGGGATTTGGCCTCAAAAGACATGAGAGCACATTGAACGGCTTTATCAAGACTGTGAAGGGTGAGAACCTCTTCCATGGTTGAAGAACAGCCGTTCCTCCCGGAGCGCTTATGACCTGCCATTTAGCCTGAATGGAGATAGTCATTACTCAGCGGAAATGTAGGCTCGATCAGGAGATGGAACAAGTCTAGGCAAACAATAAGAGGATGTGGCCATTTTTCTCAACTGCACGCTTTTGGAGAAGTGCCCAAGGGCCCCCAATGAGAAGGCAATACATTTCTGATGGCTCCTGAGATAATGGGTGAGGGCTGGTTTCGCGTGGCTTTTCAGGTCTAATGTAGGTCCTAGCAAGGGTTTTAGTTGAAGAATGTTGGAAGATACTTGAAGGCTCCTTTGAAGGAGCCATCATAAGTGCATAAACCCAACACAACCAATGAGATCTCCTGAAGGCTTAACCAATCGTTCACCTAGACTGCAAGCAGATGAAAAGAGTCTCCATGGTGATGGCAAGTTCACAGGCAGAATTCACAGTATGTAAGCCATAGATCCCATTATGCTCTCAGAATCCCACTTTGTACTATGGTTTGAGCCTGAGGCCTCCTTGCTGACTAAAGCATGCATGGAAATGTGGAGAATTTCAAGTAACATTTCTATTTAGTCCATCACAACTGTTGGATAAGCACTTGATATGCGCTACTAAGGAATTAGGGATGGGAATCAAAAGGATTAACTATTCAGAATTATCCAATTTTACACTTAAAGCTTCTTAAAGGGATAGTCAACACAAAAAATAAATATTGGTGTCATCATTTACTTGCATGTTGTTCCAAACCTGTATGACTTTCTCTCTTCTGTATATCTTCTTTTTTTGTTGCACAGGTTTGGAAAGACTTGAGGGCAAGTAAATGAAGACAGAATTTTCATTTTGTGTGAACCATCCCTTTAAATGATTCTATTACTGATGGTGCTAATAATTTTCAGAAGAGATACATTTTTGAAAAAAAAGTCCAATTTAAATGAATCTAGTCATTTCGCTGTGTCATCCATAACCATTGCTGATTTCCTTTAATCTGTGAATCACAAATACTATTTATAGCATAATATCTGAAATTTTTCTATACAATATAACTTCAATTTTGGTCTTTTCGTCACCAAAGCTATCATAAAGGAATGATCAAATTGACAAAATGTAGGCAATTATTTTAATAAAGGTTGTACACTGTGCATCATCAATATCAACATGACTAAGAGGTCACTTCCAAGCGAAGTAGCTTTTTATTATTAAATTCAGCGAGTTAGCATGTTCAAAGTTTAACAAACTTGAACACGATGCCAAATCTATATGGGAAAATGTTTCGGCTCATACGAAATTACAGATCGTACAGATTCTTATTGAGATGACTGCATTTCGTCTGCAGAATTTTGCCATATAAATGGTAAATGCGACTGCATAAGTTTCCATTGTAGCACACAAGTCTTATGGACTGCTTTTTGAGCTTGATAACCCCTGGTCACCATTCACTAGCCGCATTTCCACCGCAGGAACTAGGGACTTTGGGGTGTGCAGGGACCAGGGTCTAAATCAGGGGTGGGGAACGTTGATCCACTCTCTTGCAGAGTTTAGCTCCAACCCTAATCAAACACACCTGAAGCGGTCTTCAGGAGTACTAAAGTTACAGGCAGGTGAGTGTTTTTTGGCCCTCCAGGATCAACATTCCCCACCCCTGGTCTAAATGAAGTTCCGGGTAAAAAAAGCCCCCCTCAGAAAGCTCGTGAGGCAGTACTTCTTCAAAGTTCAGGAACTTTTGGGAGTGGGACTAGGGCGCTGAACATGCTGATTGGTTGACTCCATGCAGCCAAAAGTTTTCACATTCATTACTCAGGTAGAAGTATAGATAATAGGGTTTAAAAAGACTTTTGTAAAAGTTGAAGTATCAACGCAAGCTTTTTACTCAAGTAAAAGTACTGGTTTCAAAGTATAAAAATAAAAGTAATGTAAGGAAAAAAATGCCATTGAGGACAAAAGCTTAGGCCGTGCCACAGGGGCCTACAGTGCACTACCCCACCACCTCAAAAAAAAAATTTTTTCTAAAGGCCATAATGACTATAATGTTATAAAATTTGGGATGCACTAGGCTACCTGTTTCAGCCGCATACATGCCCATGGAAAATGAACGCATTTTAGTACAATGCAAATACATTAAAGAACCATATGTGTGTACTACTACTGAGCACTACGTGATTTGTGCCATGTGCAGGTGCGATGGATCGCGTACAAACCAATAGGGTGTCGGAATGGTATATGTTTATACTTCTCATCCAACCACAATCAAGTTCACTATATCCAGATGGCGCGATTTATCTGGATAGGTTTTTTTGTTTGTTTTTTGAACGATGACAAGCCGAAATTAAATGGGTACGCCGATGGGCCGGCGACGAGGTTCAGGCTTTATTAAAGGGATAGTTCACCCAAAAATTAAAATTGTGTCATTTACTCACCCTCAAGATGTTCCAAACCTGTATGAGTTTCTTTGTTCTGCTGAACAGAAAAGAAGATATTTAGAAGAATGTTTGTAACCAAGCAGATAGAGCAACCATTGACTACCATAGTAGGGGGAAAAAATACTATGGTAGTCAATGGTTGCTCGCTCTGCTTTTACATTCTACTAAATATCTTCTTTTGTGTTCAGCAGAACAAAAACTCATACAGGTTTGGAACAACTTGAGGGTGAGTAAATGATGACACAATTTTCATTTTTGGGTGAACTATCCCTTTAAGCTTATATACGGAGCACGAAAATCTAGCAGGAACTGGAAAGTCGACAGCAGTCCTACTTCACCAGACTAATTTGCCTAATCTTCACGGTACTTTAGATGGCTATGGAAAGGCAGACGGCAACAGGTCTGGGGGGGGGAAAGTTCAGGGGACAAATTGTGCTGAGTAATTTTGGTGGAAGCATGAACACTCTGCTAAACATCTCCTTGTGTGTTCCACGGAAGAAACAAAAGGTCATACAAGTTTGGAATGAAATGGGCCTGGGTAAACAAGACACAATTAGCTCATTCACTTGAGTAATTTATAGGGTCCCTAATAAATTAGTGTAGGGTTTCCGAGTTGGGTGCTAAAGCAGAACCTGACAATGAACTCCCTCATCCATCAGTCCCAAGCTTGAGTTACTCGTCATTTAGCAGACACTTTTCATCCTGTGCGACCTACAACACTCTAATTGCAAAGACTCCCTGGAATAAACTAAGGGTTAAGTGCTTTGCCTCAGGGCATAATGATAGAACAGTAAGATAAAGTGGCCGAGCAGGATTGTGAGGTGAACCTATACCCTTTGTGTTAGCAAAGCGGATCTTCATTGCAAAGAACACCGTTTTGATGTGTGGCTGCACTTATTTGCTAAATTAAGCCAGGCTGAGGGAAGTCGGGGAGGAAACTGAGAGCAAAAAAAACCCTCAGCCAAACAGACAGTGAAGCAGCAGGAAACAAAACATAAAATGAGGGCAATGGAAGATAAACTAAAGCCTTCCCCTCTCCTACTTTATGTCTCTTTGTGAAGAAACCGACTGTCTCGACACAGGCGAGCCCCTGAGAGTAATGAGCACAGGAAACTGCATTTAGCATAGGAAACTTGGCTTTACTGCTTCAAACCCACAAGCTGGGCCAAGACCATCACCCCAACAAGAGCAGGGGACTTCCTCCAGACGCAACTGTGCTGCAAACTCTCACCTTTGTTTGGAGATCAAAACACAAACAAGACTGTAACTGCCATTAAAAATAGCATAGAGCCTTACAGTTTAAACTAGAGATCCACTACCATTCAGAAGTTCAGTACATTTTTCTTTAAGAAATTAATACTTTTATTCCGCAAGGACACATTCAATTGATCAAAAGTGACAGTAAAGACATTTATAATGTTACTAAAGACTTCTATTTCAAATAAATGCTGCTCTGTTGAACTTTCTATTCAAAGAATTTTGAAGAAATAAATAAATTGTATCATGGTTTCCTCAAATATATTAAGCAGCACAACTGTTTTCAACATTGATAATAATAGGAAATGTTTCTTGAGCAGCAAATCAGCATATTAGATTGATTTCTGAAAGATCATGTGACTGATGCTGAAAATTCAGCTTTCCCATCACAAGAATAAATTACTTAATAAAATATATTAAAATACATTGTAATAATTTTCACAATATAACAGTTTTTAGGGTATTTCTGATCAAATAAATGCAGGTGAGACTTCTTTCAAAAACATTTTTACAAATCTTAAAATCGACCACAAACTTTTGAACGGTACTATATATATATATATATATATATATATATATACACTCACCTAAAGGATTATTAGGAACACCTGTTCAATTTCTCATTAATGCAATTATCTAATCAACCAATCACATGGCAGTTGCTTCAATGCATTTAGGGGTGTGGTCCTGGTCAAGACAATCTCCTGAACTCCAAACTGAATGTCAGAATGGGAAAGAAATGTGATTTAAGCAGTTTTGAGCGTGACATGGTTGTTGGTGCCAGACGGGCCGGTCTGAGTATTTCACAATCTGCTCAGTTACTGGGATTTTCACACACAACCATTTCTAGGGTTAACAAAGAATGGTGTGAAAAGGGAAAAACATCCAGTATGCGGCAGTCCTGTGTGCGAAAATGCCTTGTTGATGCTAGAGGTCAGAGGAGAATGGGCCGACTGATTCAATCTGATAGAAGAGCAACTTTGACTGAAATAACCACTCGTTACAACTGAGGTATGCAGCAAAGCATTCGTGAAGCCACAACATGCACAACCTTGAGGCGGATGGGCTACAACAGCAGAAGACCCCACCGGGTACCACTCATCTACACTACAAAGAGGAAAAAGAGGCTACAATTTGCACAAGCTCACCAAAATTGGACAGTTGAAGACTGGAAAAATGTTGCCTGGTCTGATGAGTCTCGATTTCTGTTGAGACATTCAGATGGTAGAGTCAGAATTTGGCGTAAACAGAATGAGAACATGGATCCATCATGCCTTGTTACCACTGTGCAGGCTGGTGGTGGTGGTGTAATGGTGTGGGGGATGTTTTCTTGGCACACTTTAGGCCCCTTAGTGCCAATTGCGCATCGTTTAAATGCCACGGCCTACCTGAGCATTGTTTCTGACCATGTCCATCCCTTTATGACCACCATGTACCCATCCTCTGATGGCTACTTCCAGCAGGATAATGCACCATGTCACAAAGCTCAAATCATTTCAAATTGGTTTCTTGAACATGACAATGAGTTCACTGTACTAAAATGGCCCCCACAGTCACCAGATCTCAACCCAATAGAGCATCTTTGGGATGTGGTGGAACGGGAGCTTTGTGCCCTGGATGTGCATCCCACAAATCTCCATCAACTGCAAGATGCTATCTCAATATGGGCCAACATTTCTAAGAATACTTTCAGCACCTTGTTGAATCAATGCCACGTAGAATTAAGGCAGTTCTGAAGGCGAAAGGGGGTCAAACACAGAATTAGTATGGTGTTCCTAATAATCCTTTACGTGAGTGTATATTTTATATTTATGAATTATTTGCAAGTGTCAGATTTACTGTTGTTTTCGATTTGTCACAATGATTACTAATCAATTCACTACAACAATAAAACAATATAGTACATTTTGAATCAATGATGTCACAAAACAAATGAGTGTCTTGCGACATTCAAGAGAGTCTAGTATTCTGTGACGAGTGAAACCAAACCTGTGGTTTGAGGCGACATTCCCACAGCTCAAACTACTTTCCCTTTTCAAAGCATTAAAATACTATAACAGCCCTTATTAGCTATGGCAAATGTGACAGATGACCAGTGAGATCATCCGGTCTATTCATAAAGTGGATAATGGTCATGAAATCAATAGACCTCCATCATAACCAGTCTGTGAAAAATCCATCTGACAAACGGCTCAAATAATATTGTTAACTGAAGACCATGGAAAACCAATATCGAATTTAGAAGCATGCATTTATATTCATGCAAGACATTTTATAACTTAGTAACTGCATACTAATCATTTTCTTTATTTTATTTTATCCTAATTGATATTCGAGTGAAGCAGCACAAGATCATCTTGTCATCATTAAGAATCCCTAATGTCCCATACAAAAACGGGTGACTTTTCGACCGGGCCAATCCAACTAAAAACCTAGGCTGACAAGACAGAAGTCATCTATCTCTCCTCAGTGTTTTCCACCTCAGAGGGACGTTGATGAATGGGGCTTTGAACTTGCCTCTGGGCAGTGAGGCCTCCTCCATCAATCTTTTCCCTCCTACAAACACACAAGCACACCCACGCCCGTGCATCAAGCATGCAAATACAGATTATTCAAAAGACAGAGACGCACTGAATCACAGACCTCAGAACTGGTTTAGGAGGATTTGTTTAGGATAAACTAACCATTTATACAAGTCATTAGGTAACATTCCAAGGTCACTGTAAATCTGTAACATCCAAGGAAACTGTACATCTGGGCATCTTGTCACTATCAGGCATGAATATAAGGAGTTTCGTAATTCTCAGAGGCAATCGCCCCCAGCAGCTCCTGTCTCCCAAACCAGGCTGTGCATGGAGCCAGATAACAGCCAGGCCCGGGTGACCGGCTAGACAGCTTAATCCCATTGGTGGCAGGCAGCAGTGACACACGGAACCTTTTGAGTAACTGAACAAAACACATCAACCACGCATCCCACAAATATGATTATCCCGCGTTATCAACAGTGCCAGTGGGCGCCACAATGTTGTAATGCAAAGATACAGAAGCCCCTTGGCAAAATTAAACATCTCATGCAATTTAAACACACAGGCCTAATAATGCAAATATGCTTGAAAACCATGGTAAATATTTATATTCTATAATAAGGGTGGAAAATTTTGGTTGTGACCGGTTTATGCTAGGCCTTTAAAACGACGGTAGTTAGAGAGATACCAGACCTGCATTCAGTCACACATGAAATACAACATATACCATATATTATGAAAGAAATTAAGCCTTTTTTTATTTAAATATATTTTATTTTATTATGCAATTTATCCCCGTGATTGCAAAGCTTAATTTTCAGCATCATTTTAGTGTCACATGATCCTTCAGAAGTCATTCTAATACACTGATTCGGTATTCATTTATTATTATTGGTGCTGATTTATAACATTTCATAGTGTAATCAATGTTGAAAATAGATTTAGCTGTTTAATATTTGGCCAGAAAACAACACTTTTTTTCAAATTCAGAAAGTACAAAAGAACAGTATTTTTGTAACATTATAAATGCCTTTACTAATACTTTATCAATTTAATACCTCTTCCTTTTCTTTTTAATCTTACCCAAAACTAGGGCTGCGCAATATATCGAAATTATCGAAATATCGCAAATGTACATATCGCAATATCGCAAGGGTATGCAATATCTGAATGATTTTAATATGCTACTTCAACATTGTGAAAAGTGTACGTGTAGGTTGATGCATATAGCAGAGAATACACTGGGCACACGACTGTTACTTATGTGACTTGCTTGACGTTAAAATGAGTTATTACATGCAATAACTAGCAAAAAACAACTCCTTGCAGTCTCGCTCCGTCTGCTGTCTGACACACACACCGAAACGTGCGCACAAGCCGCTTTTTTCGTGTCTTGTTACACACTTGGATTGTCAAATACACACACAGTTATGTCAAAATGGCTGTCTTGATGAGTATTCAGGTAAACCAATCGGTTATGCTTTAAGTGAAAGATATCAGTTGGGGAAAGAAATAGATTTTACACACTTAAAGCAATATCGTATCGCATATCGAATATCGCATTATTTAACAAGGATATCGCACATCGCATTTTTCTTCAATATCACACAGCCCTACCCAAAACTTTTAATGGAAGTGTTTTCCACAAAAATATTATGCAGTAAAAACGGTTTTGTTTTTTGAGCACCAAATCAGCATATTACAGTTTATCTCAGTCGCTTTGGTACATTTCTCAGATCAGAATTGAAATTCTCAAAACTACCTGTTCAACTCTCACATCATTGTGTCACTTGTGCACATCAAAAAAGCAGTTTCTCATTTCTTTGAACAAGTGGCAAATGCTTGTGTACATCCATGCAAATGATTATGTACAATTTTCTGCTGTTTCCTATATTATCAGTTGCTTACGTCATGTTGATCAAAATGTATTATATTGGGTCTCTGTTGAATAGTCTCACCCCCCAAAACATTTAGGCATTAGTTCATAGCATAAGTCTTTTCATGCAAAATGGTTGAACAAGTTGTCATATGTCAAGCATATTTCTATACATTTCCATTAGACGTTCATATTTCTACTTTTGTTTTTCAGTTTTTTTTTCCTTTGTGCTATGCAGTGCTGTCTTTTTCTCTCTGTACCGCAATGACATGGTCTGTCAACAAATTACAGTACAAACAGTAAAAGCGTAAATGTGAATCTTGTCCAGTCTCTTACAATCAAACTCACACATACACTAAGGTGTAACCAACAATTTACAATAATTGTCATCAAAACTTTAGCCATAGTTTACATCAGAACATCCGTCCAGAGTACAGTTATATTGACAATATGACTAAGCAATTTGACTGTCTTATCCGTACACAATGACACAAGGACTTGTCATTCTGATGGCACTGACATGTTCATTGACACAGATATTTACTTTTGAGAGATGAACTAAGGATTTTGAGCAAGAGACTGGTTTTTGCAGGTAATCCATGGTGTTTTGCTATTTGTACGAATTGTTTTGAGAAATGCACTTACTGTTTTGCAAATGTCGAGGATGATTCGAGAAATGTACCAAAGCGACTGAGAAAAACTGTAAAATGATTTCTGAAGGATAATGTGAAACTGAAGACTTGAGTAATGATGCTGAAATAACACATGAATGTATCACAAATATATTAAAATAGAAAACATTTCTTTTAAATTGTAATAATACTTCACAATATTAGTGTTTTTGTTGTATTTTGAATACAACCTTGGTGAGAGACTTTCAAAAAGTCAAACTTTTGACCAGTAGATTAATGTGTAAAGGTTTACAGGTAAACTAAAAACAAATGTGCCAGCCAGCTGTATCACACTTATAAACAAGCAGCACGGCGTTCTTGCATGCCTTCCGGCATTTTTCAATCCTGAGCATTTCACACAGCTTCAGCTCCACCGTGTACACGCCAAACAGTACCTGCCCCTTTAAGAGGCGGAACCACATGCCCATATTTGTAAAACTGGGGGATTTAAATACCCGACCCCTGCTGTCAATCAAAAAGACCAAACAATCACAGAAACCTTTAGGGGCTGCGCTCTTTTACAAACGTGTCTTTCCCTTTTACAATTAGTACTGCCATTAAACCTAACAAACCCCGAAATTAGAAGCTACTTTCCAAGCAATCTGTACTGCACATTTAAGTCACTTAACGAGAGAAATAGGCAAAAGTCTGATATCGTAAACTCAACCACACGTCTTTGTTTAGTTACCCCCCCCCCCATTCCCCGTGTAACTTTTCATCGAAACCCCCCACGTTTCTTCACGCTTCACAGACTGACTGCTGCAGAAAACCCAACAAAGAAATAACCTGGATATAAAACACATTTAATTTACGAGCTAAGAGCAATCAAAGTCTCAATATAGGCTGCATAACAAAATAAAAAAACCGAGTCGTCACAAATATCCAGATGTTGTTCGGCCAATATTATGGTGAAAGTGCAATTTTTGTTCAAACAATCCAAAACTCTTAAACTGCTTGTTTTATTTTCTGTTAACAACTATGTAATAACTACCAAGTACTGTTTTTAATAATTTTAACCATAAACTAAATTCATGAAAACAGCATGCACGAGTTCACTCGAGAGCAAGTTTCAGCACCACATCGATCATGCTTTAGCTCAAATCCATAGCAATTCGTTTTCTTTTTCATTATAAGGGCTATGCTATTTTACGACTTTGTTTTCTCTCATTTCATATTACATTGTAATAGTTTGCTTTTTGGCATGTACAGCACCCAACTACAGTTAAATGTACAATATTAATAAACCTTCACTTGACGTCTGACAATCTCACGCGCACTTCAACATCCATGTCAATGCTGACATTTATTTAAATCCTATATAATGTGACACAAAACTGCATAAGCGGTTCATGTCAGCTGATGCTCTGAAATCCTAGCCACAAAGCTACTGAGAAAACCCTACGTGAACCCATTTTCGCTGCTCTGATCGCTGGATTTTTGAGAAGCCATGGAAAAACAGCCACATTTTACTGCAAAACAACAACGAAGCTAGGGAAGAATTAACAGACGCGCAACACGAGTGTTTATGTTAGGAAAATGGCAAAGGGTGCGATTAACGCCTGGAAATATTGACAAAGCAGCGCGTGAAATCGTCTCAGTGCGAGCGAGCGAGCTCAACGCACGGCTTACTGACATCCGAAGTGCCATAGGATTTTATACGCGGGTGTTTTTGTTGCCTTTCCGACACAACATATGACGAAGAAACGGTTACATTTCTTACCTGCCGTGAAACCAGTCCTTACAAATATCGCATTCTATCATAAACCGGCTCACATCGTACGGCTGCCGGCAGACGCAATACAGCTGGGCCGTCGCCATCTTCGGACTGTCCCCAAACAACGCAGCCAAGCTGGAATCGGGTTGGGCGGAGATTCCTTCTAATTATGCGGAAACAACACAGAGAGGAACGCGAGAGGAGGGGCGCCGCGCGCATGCCGTGACGTCATGCATCAACACACTGAGCGCGAGGCACGCCAAGTCACTTCATCATTACGTAATACGATAATTGGGTGATAATAAAAAGCATTGTGTTGTAATTAGAAATTATGGATTTGATTTCAATACCCCTGTGTATATAGTTATTCATCCTTGTTATGTTGTTGCTTATTTTATATATATTCTTTGTGTTATTTATTACTATTTGTATTTTATTATTTGTTTTCACTGATTTTCTTGCTGTTATTATTGCTGTTATTTTGTACTTATTGTTGTTACTGAATGAATAAAGCTTTTTAAAAAAGCAGGCTTTATTGCTTTATTGCAAACTTTATTGTATCAAAATATAAATGAAGTAGGCTATAGATTCAGGCTACTTTCTGTGATTCACAACCAGAGACCCTCTTGCATCTTTTTTGGCATTGTGATCATAAAGAAAAATTGTTTCAAGAAGACTTTGAGCTTTATTTCAAGGATGTTTTTTTTTTTTTTTTTTTTTTTTTTGAGAAACAATATAAACATTTTCTTTCCAACTTTAATATTTTATCCATAAATGTAAAACTATGAAAGTTTTTTCCCCCCATTTTCTCACTTTCAAAAATATGTTAAGATCTATTTTAAATCCTTAACCTCCTGTTACAAAAAGGCTATACTAAAACTTTGAATATATGCTCACTTTTTGGTCTTTTTGTATAATCTTTACTTAATATTATTATTTTATGTCTTGTTATGTATTGTTATGTTTATTTGATCTGTTTAATCAATATCTCCTCATTCCTCAAAAGGCAAACAAGTTATGAATCCAAGATTTAATTTTATTTTTGAGTCCAAGATTTTAAAGTCCATTTAGCCAAAACCAATAGTGGTTATTTTTGTTTATATATAAACTATAGTTTAACGTGTAATCATATTTTACTGTCATTAGATTACAGCCTACTAAGCCAGGATTCCTTTTAACATATGAAATATGAACGTAAATTTGAAATCTTACTTTGAGTACATCGGATTACTATTTTAAACATGCAAACATATTTCATATTTATCTATCATGCGAATTAGGAAGATTATAATAAGATAACATAAGATAAGATAACATATTTAGAGAGAAGGCTAAAATATTTCTGCAAAATTTAACTCATATGCTTTAATTGCCACCGTGCATGATGGGAAGCAGATAAACAAACAAATACAAATTGTAAACATGACAAATGAATAAAGATGGTGAATACAAAAGCAATTATCTTGAATAAGAAAACAGCAAATAGTGGTAATATGTTTAGACTTGGCTCAGTGTATAAATGAAACAATCATATGGTTTATTTGGTAAAACTCACATTAAAAAAAAAAAAAAGCAGTGAAGCAATTTTGTTTTTTGTTTTTTTTTGTTTTAAATATTATTTTTATTTAGAAAACTTGTAGGCTTGTATAGTCATTTTGTTTTCATGTGACTTTTAAAAAAGTAACATATTTTGACCTTTTTGAAAAGGCACATTTTGTTAATATGTTTTATATAACATTTTGTTACTCTTTATATTCATGAATCACGTAAAAAATATTTAAATATTTTTTTTGATGAAAATGCACATTTTGCACAAGGTGATTTGTAAATCAAAGTCAGTGTGACATAATCAATATTTTGATTGTGATAATAAAATAAAATATAATTGAGATATTTTTATGATTAATGTAGTTAATATAATTATATGTATATTTTTTAATAGTTTTAAAAGTTGTTCAAAACTGGAAAAAAGGTTGGGAAAAATCATTTTTGATGTTGTGAATCTTTTAAAGGTTTTAAAAAATATATTTCAGTACTTATTATGTTATGGGCACACTACACACTTGTCATTAAATTAAGCAATAAAAGATATATACATTTTAGTAAATATTATGAACATTTTGCAAAAATGTATGATACCAACATGATTGTAAAAGATCAAAGAACTTTGCGCATGTATTTAAAAATAAAAAGTAACATATTTTAACACCTTTTTAGGCACATTTTGTTAATATCACTATGTTTTATTACATTTTGTTACTCTTTATATTCATGAATCATGTAAAAAAAAAAAAAAAAAGTTTAAAAGGAAGTTTAAAAAAGTGCCCAGGTCACATTTTAGGACCACTGCTATTTTTGGTTATTGTTAATTTATTTTTTATGACAACTATGCTCGCCCATTTTAAAGAATAATTTAAATGTGCATAAATAAAAAGCACGTACAACAAATGTTAAATAAATATTTTACAATTTAAATAAAATATAATTATTGTATTATTTATTTTAGTTTGATTATATTAGCCTATGCTAATATTATGGGGGTGCCCACTGGTCATAAACATGTCACTATGCAAAAAAGAAGGCGGAAAAAAAGGATGGTGAATCTGCCCGTTTGCTAGTCCTAAAACTTCTAGTAGATTGACAATGGCACCACCTTGTGCTAAATATGATAATTACAGTAGAGGTAAAAGCGCAACTCTCTAACTAAATACCCGTATACACACTGCAAGCGACGCGACAACACTGAACGGTTCCATTATAATTAACGAGTCTGCGACGCGGTGAAATGAGGAGGCGTTGATTACACGTTTGTCGCGTCGCGTCAGATGGGATTTAAGCTTCGGGGCGTCGCCTTGGGTCGACCCGGACCAATCGGGATTCCGCTCAATACTTTGTAAACAACACAGTTGCACGCTGTATGAAAACTTTACTACGAGAGGATGTCTCGTGCCGAAGACTGCCAGAAAAATCACTTCATTCGGTAAGGGGCATCTTTCAAATTCCTACAGGTTGTGTGAGGTGAAATGTTGTTCACGTCGATAATACGAGCACTTTTCTCATCTCTGAATCTCTGAAAGAACGAGCGCAACTAAAGATGTTGGCAGACATCCGGGACGTTTGTCGGTGTAAAATAGTGAACGCTGGTGTATTTCTTTGGCAAAATCTGTTTGTTGTGACAAGACGAGTAGCTTTGTGGGGAACTAAAGGAATTTTCTTGCTAGGTGGTCATTTTCTTTTCGCGTTTCTTTTGTAAAAGAATGAAGCGTAATGAGATCCTTATCGTAAGTGATAAACTCTTGCGCAATTGAGCCCTGGGGAGCATCGGTGGGCGGCTTACTTTTACTGTTTTTTAATACCGTGGAGTTCAGGGGTCAATATGTTTTGTCCACACTTTCATGACTCTTATAGGTGTATGCATTGCAAACGTTGAGAGAGGATGGCTCAAAAAAAGTGAAAGATATTCTCAGTTTTATGTATATGGACGCTTATTGTAATTTTGTATATGGGTGGGTGACGTGACGCTTGTTTTGTACGGAAGTCCCTCAAAATGCGTCAAAATGCAATTCATACAAGAATGTTTTGAATACATTTTTTTTATTAACACGTCTTAATGTGTGAATTAAAAGTCAATTTAAATGTTTTTTTTTTTTTAAAAAACGTGTGACGTCAAATATGTCTAGGTGGTGAAACTGTCCACAGATGGTAAACAAAAGAGCAGATTCTTAAAATGATTAAGTCCTCTATTAAAAAGTAAGCAGTGGAGCAATTTTGTTTTAAATATTTATTTTTGGAAAACTTGTAAATTCAAGTCAGTGTGGCATAACCAATATGTAAAACCCAATTTGGTTGTCATGTGACTTTAAAAAAAATATAGCACATACTAACCTTTTTTATGAAAATGCAGATTTTGTTAATATCAAGTTATTTTATTACATGAATTCATTATTTAAAAAAAATTAAGCAATTTTGTTTATCTCGAAAACTTTAAATCAATTTAAAATCAGTGTGGCATGATCGATATAGAAGAACCAACTTTTTTGTCATGATAATAAAATAAAAAATAATTTAGATATTTTTATGAAAATGCACATTTTGCTAAGGTCAATATATTTTGTTACATTACTTTTTATATTAATTATTCATTTTATTCATTATTCAGTTGTTTAACTTTAAAAAAAAACTTTTCTTTTTTGGACAGTGATTGAAGTTGTTTACATCTATTAAAGGGTTAAAAAATATTTCAGTACTTTTTATGGTATGGGCACACTACACACTTATTATTACATTAAGCCATTATTAAAAATATATACATTTTAAGTAAATATTATGAATTTTTCAAAAATGTATGATACCAACATGGGAACAAAATATCAAAGAACTTTGCAATTTATTTTAAAATAAATAAAAAACAAACAAACAAACACACATTTCGATAATCCTTTGACCCATATATGTGACTTTTTGTATGGGACCCAGGAGTGAATACCTTGGCTATAATTTAAAATCCATGAAAAAAAAAAAAAAACTGATCGAACCTAAGTGATCAAATCTAGAGTTTGGTGTAATGTTCAGCCTCAGTGAGTCATTGCTGTCTTTCTAATAACACAATGGATGTTTCAGGTGCACCATTAGTTTTCAAAATCCTTATTGCTGGAAGGTATATGGCGTTCAATTACACAATGTTTTTACAATGTTTTTGTTTACTGTTAGTGATGTATGCAGGGCTTCCTTTGAGAAATCTGCCCAGCAGATGCTTTTCAGAATGCAAAACCTTAAAAACAAAACAGAAAATGCCTCAGCAGTTTCAGTTTTTGGGTAACTGCAGAAGGCGAGGGGCAGGGCAAGGCGAGGCAGGTGCTTGTTTAAGACATTGAACATGAACACAGGATGTGGGTACAGCCTTCATTTCAGAGGCTCGGCGCTGCACGCGCAGCGCTCATCCAGAGACCTCTCTCCTGAGGAAGAGGAGGAGGGGGAGGATGGGTGCGGAGGATTGGCACTTCCTGCCGGGGGGGCTCGTTCGGGAACGCAGTGTCTTCTCTGACTCCTGAGACAGAGGCACTCAGATCTGTGTCATTCAGAGAGCAGGTTGAACATTCAGTGGTCCTCACATTGTATCCCAGCTGAGTATTTGTCAGGACAACGGATTGATTGATTTATTGAGAAATTGCGAAGGATTATCAAGATATGCAAGGTTTCCATCAAGAGTGTTAAAGCACCCTTTAAAATCAAAATGGCAGATCTCTCCGCATGGCCGTTATGGTTGATTTATCTCCTACGCATTCTGTCACCTGCTGTGGTTTTAAAGAGACTTTGCTTCTGAGAAATGACAGTGTTGACTTTCTTTTACTTTGAATTGCAAGATCAGTGTTTCAGTTTGGAATAATGAAGAATGACTGAATATGGCCACACTTTAGTTTAGGTTACAATTCTCACTATTAACTATCCATTAACTACAACTTTTGCCTCAAACTCCTCATTACTGCTTATAAATAGTTAGTAAGGTAGTTGTTAAGTTAAGTATTGGGTAGGATTAAGGGATCTATCCACACACACACACACACACACACACACACACACACACACACACACACACATATATATATATAATATAAATAAATAAGAACAACAATTATTGTAAAAATAAAATGTATAAAAATGTATTTTTAAATTAAAGGGTTAGTTCACCCAAAAATGAAAATTCTGTCATTAATTACTTACCCTCATGTCGTTCGACACCCGTAAGACCTCCGTTCATCTTCGGAACAGAAATGAAGATATTTTAGTTGAAATCTGATGGCTCAGAAAGGCCTCCATTGGCACAATGCACGGTTCACTCTCAAGACCCTTAAAAGGTACTAAAGACGTCGTTACAAAGTCCATCTCACTACAGTGGTTCTACAATAACTTTATGAATCGGCGATAATAGTTTTTGTGCGCAAAAAAAACCCTAAATAACGACTTGCATAGTGATGACGATTTCAAAACAAGGCATCATGAAGCTTCGAAGCGTTATGAATCAGCGAGCCGAATCATGATTCGGATCGCGTGTCAAACCGCCAAACTGCTGAAATTTGGCAATTCAAACTGCTGAATCGACTCGCTGATTCATAACGCTTCGAAGCTTCATGATGCCTTGTTTTGAAATCGTCATCACTATGCAAGTCGTTATTTAGGGTTTTTTTTGCGCACAAAAACTATTATCGCCGATTCATAAAATTATTTTAGAACCACTGTAGTGAGATGGACTCTATAACGACATCTTTAGTACCTTTTAAGGGTCTTGAGAGTGAACCGTGCCATTGTGCCAATGGAGGCCTTTCAGAGCCATCAGATTTCAACTAAAATATCTTCATTTCTGTTCCGAAGATAAACGGAGGTCTTACGGGTGTCGAACGACATGAGGGTAAGTAATTAATGACAGAATTTTCATTTTTGGGTGAACTAACCCTTTAAATTTATTTTAGTTTTTTAAAATGTACAGTGTGTATATATACACCAATCAGACATAACAATATGACCACCATCCTAAAATTGTGTTGGTCCCCCTTTTGCTGCCAAAACAGCCCTGACCCGTCGAGGCATGGGCTCCACTAGACCCCTGAAGGTGTGCTGTGGTATCAGGCACCAAGATGATAGCAGCAGATCCTTTAAGTCCTGTAAGTTGTGAGGTGAGACCTCCATGGATCGGACTTGTTTGTTCAGCACATCCCACAGATGCTCGATTGGATTGAGATCTGGGGGATTTTTGGAGGCCAAGTCAACACCTCAAACTCGTTGTTGTGCTCCTCAAACCATCCCTGAACCATTTTTGCTTTGTGGCAGTGCGCATTAGGCCACAGCCACCAGGGAATACCGTTTCAATGAAAGGGTATACATGGTCTGCAACAATGCTTAGGTAGGTGGTACGTGTCAAAGTAACATCCACATGGATGGCGGGACCCAGGGTTTCCCAGCAGAACATTGCCCAAAGCATCACACTGCCTCTGCCGGCAGTTTTGGAGATGCTCTGACCCAGTCATCTAGCCATCACAATTTGGCCCTTGTCAAACTCGCTCAAATCCTTATGCTTGCCCATTTTTCCTGCTTCTAACACATCTACTTTAAGGACAAAATGTTCACTTGCTGCCTAATATGTCCCACCCACTAACAGGTGCCGTGATGAAGAGATAATCAGTGTTATTCACTTCACCTGTCAGTGGTCATAATGTTATGCGTGTATATATATATATATATATAAATATGGACAATATCCCATCATGTCACTGTGATTTCACACACACAAAAATCATTACAAGTGTTGAGCCACCAACAGAGCATGTGAATTCATTGTGGTAGTGAAAATTGTCGCTCAACGTGTGCATCCTTACACTCACACCGTGCGTTTCTTTGTTTTGTTTGTTGTGCTTCTGAAGCGGAAATGACGGTAGTTGTCTTCTGAGCAGCTGTTTGTGGGTACTGATAGCATGACAGTGAAAGGCTCATCTGGGTCGACTCAACGTCATGGCTTCCTGGCATCTATGCTAATGGAAACAAAGAAATATTAAAGCGGAATTATCACTGTTGCTATTGTGATTGTTACTGTTGTTGTTACACAATTACTATTGTTGGCTTCTGTTTAAGTGAAAATAAATATTATGTAACTCAAGCCAATTCAATTAGACTTTTATAGAGCTTTTCACAAAAATAAAGCAGTTTACAAACAATATCAAGTTAAGATGGTTAGATAATGAACCATGAGGTGAATCATATTATTAGTAAGAAAAATGTTAGTAATTTCCTTTGGGAAGTGGCTTAGCAATAAAAGCTCTGACTAATGTATGAGTTATTCATTATGGTAAACGGTTTGCATTTTAAACAGGAAGAGCATCGCTCTAATTGTACATGGGAATTTTTGACCTTTTGTAAAGTCCCTCAAACTGGTCTGACTCAACACTCTCTGAGTTTATGCTGTAAAAAATACTGAACATTATGAAATGATGTTTACCTAGCACAACAGAGGGTTAAATCTCAACAAAGAACGTGACAGCTGAACTTAACACAAAGGAATAAAGATGATGCATTTCTTTGAAAATGCTGCCATCTAGTGGATGGAAGATTAAGGTCAGAGACAGTTTGGGAAGACATTTTCTGTTTATATATATTGAACATAAAAAAGCCTTTTTGTACATCCCACATTGGGTCATACTTTGCTTCTAAACATGTAATGTGGCTTGAGTACTTTCTGGAACAAGTCATGCTCAATTGTCTTTTTCTTAATGTATTTTCGTTCTATTATTTTTCTTATTGTTTTAATTAGACCTATTGTTATCAGTGTTAAAATGTAATATTATGTATATTGTTTATATTATTTATATGTATAATTTAATATGTATATTAATGTTGATATTATTTAAGCATGTAATGTATATGAATAATATAAATAATGTTGCCTATACATCAACAGTATTATTTTAGTATTGTCTTTATTTTACTTATTAATATTTACTTTTATTTTCAGTTTTCGTTTTCATTTTAGTTTAAGTGTTTGTCATTTGTGTTCGTTTACTGCCGTTCAAAAGTTTTTGATCGATACAATTTTTTTATGTTTTTAGAAGAAGTCTATTATGCTCACCATGGCTGCATTTATTTGATTAAAAAAAAGAAATATTGTGAAATATTATTAAAATGTATAATAATAGTTTTCTATTTGATTATATTTCAAAATGTCATTTATTCCTGTGATACAAAGATGAATTTTCAGCATTCCTACTAATATTAATATTTAATTAAATTATCGATAACAACACTATAAATCAATAAGTCTATTTTAAAATCATATATATACAGCTCTGGAAAAAATGAAGAGACCACTTAACATGAGAAATCAATATATATATTAGCTTTATTTTTATTTAATTTTTTGGTTTAGTAATATTTCTCGATTTCCTACTAATATTAATATTTCATTAAATTACAACACTAAATCAATACATCTTTTTTAAATCATAGATTTTATTCTTATGTATTATTTTATTTTTATGTTTATTTTCGTTGCAACAATGACAATACTATTTTAAATCTGGTTTGAAATATGAGCATAGTAAAAAAAATGTAAGGTTTATTTTTATTTATGTTTTGATTTAGTAATTTTTAGTAAGTCAACTTTAAAGTATTTATTTCAGTTAGTTGTCAGGGCAACATTTCTCTATCTCCTACCTACTAATATTAATGTTTAATTAAATTATAGGTAACATCACTTTAAATCAATTGGCTTTTTTTAAAATGATATATTTTATTCTCATGAATATTTTACTTCTATGTTTATTGTCCTTACAAAAATGACAGCCATATTTTAAATCTGTGTTGAAATATGAGAATAATAACTTGAATAGCCTACTACTTGTGTTCCAGTAGGTGGCAGCAAACACCTACTTAACTGATGGTTAATGCTTCTCAAAGAGGGATTTTCCCTAATATTGTGAACTTTAGTACTTGATATCCTCTGCTTCCTTTGGCAGAATGTATGAGGCACTGTCATATTCACCGCTTGTGGATTCTAGCTTTTTATATGCCACGTTAACACGAAGCAGCCAGGATATTACCTACTGAGCAACCGGAGCCGCTTGTGGTCCACGACTGAAAAATAATGAATAAAGAGTAATTATTGACACACAGGATCCAAAGTTCATCGACATACTGTACGCACGCACATTGGGAAAGACCTAGCGTGGCTCAACGTTTGAAATGAGACCCTGGCGTCTCGCACGCTAAATTTTGGGCCTGTGGGACTGATGGGGTATGGGATTAAATTCCCGCCAAATGTACTGCAGTCACGGATCCAAAAAAAAAAATGGTGATTTCAAAATGTAAAAAAGCATGTAAAAATATATTGCACGAAATAAAACATAAATAATAATATTTATTATTATTATTATAAGTGTGCATAAAAAAATTAAAAGTGCATAAAAAACAAGTATGACATTTAAAAATATTGCACAAAACTTAAAAAATATGTTTTCCTTGGTTTTATTTTATGCTCTCATACATTTTTTGCTCATATTTTATTATTTTTTATGCTTGTGCTATTTTTCTCTTCGCTCTTCTTTCCAAGTTCTGAGCTTGTTTTTCCAAATCTTGCAGTTCGAGTTTCATGTAAATTAGGGCAGGCTTAAACGTCACCATTGGTCCACTAGGTCTAGATTGACAGCTCCTCCTTCAGCCAATCAATCGAAGAGGGGAGTTGACGTCACTCCAATGTGACTATAAATGTAATAAAACCAAGGTAAACATAATTTTTAAGTATACATAACATAAGTTTAAGTTTTGTGCAGTATCATTTTTAATGTTTAAAATTGATTCATGCTCATTTAAAAAAAAAAAAAAAGCGTAATTTTTTGATTCACGCTTATAATAATAATATTTGCATCATTTTTTTACTAGGGCTGTCGCATTTAATGCGTGAATTAGATGAATTGGTTACAGTAAAAAATAACTGTAAAAATTACCGCACTTGCCCCGCCCCAGACCTACTTAGGTAATCTTACATTTTATACAGTTTGATGAAGAATATAATGCAGGGCAACAACTCACTGTTTGATGAATCCTATAGAATGCCGTTAGAATGTCCATAAAATTCAAGATATGAGGCAAAAATGCCCCTGTTTGAGTTTTAGTCTCAGGGCGTTTGTACACTGGACACGTTTGTTGTGGTCCGCGTCAAAGCGCGACTGTTCCCGCCGGTACTACGTGCAAATACACTTGCAGGCTCACTCGCTCGTATCCGAGGTAAATCATCAAAACTGTCATCCCTTAGACCCTTACATGTGTTTTATTGAACTAAATACATCGTCATCTGATAAAACGCATGCGTAGGTTACTTTTCTTGCGCACCCGAGTCCGTGTGGTTTTCACATTCACGTGAATCACGGCACAGTTCGATCGCAAGTTGCGCAACCGAACTCAGACCACCTCCTTCAGGCAGTCTCAAATTCGGTACCCCTGAGCTCAGCTCACTCGGGTCCGCATGAGTCATGACAGCTTTCACATTACCAATGTTTCATGTGAACTCGTGCCCCGTTTCGAACTAAACTGCCAGTGTGAAAACAGTGATCCGTGACATTTGGCGGGAATTTAATCCTGTACTACCTGACGCAGCTGAGAGTGCTAGATGCATGTGCGAGATAGAGAGAGGTTTGTGTCTGAAAATGAGACGCTATGGATGTAAATGTGGCTAGAGAGTGTGCTTCAGAGTGTCAGAGGACTGTATATGTGAAACGGGTGGTCAGCAGGAAAACTCTGCTGTAGACCTTCTCACCTTCCTGTTTAAGCAGCAGACTGCATTAGCTCGCCCCGGTATCAACAGCTTAATCAGACCCGGCCGGCTAAAGCCTCTCTTAATTAGAACAAATAAATGAATCAGAGTCGTGGTGATCCCACAGGAGTGCCCGTCGACAGGACGCAAATATTGTAATTGATTTCTTTGGGAGATCACTCTGTGTGCTTAACTATCAAGCCTCCTTCGGAAAGTTTCTTCACAGGTTTCTTTTAACTTGTTGTGGTTTTTTTATTTATTTAGCAAAACCTGTTTTCTCCAGGGAATGTGTGTGTGTGGTTCAGGTAAACCCTAAGTTATAAAGACAAAATGTCCCCACAATATTCAAAATCCTCGACCTTGTGGGGACAATTTTAGTCCCCATGAGGAAAACGGCTTCTAAATCATAGTGATTGTTTTTTGAAAATGTAAAAATGCAGAAAGTTTTCTGTGATGGGAAGGGTTAGGATTAGGGCACAGAATATACAGTTTGTACAGTATAAATATCATTATGTCTACGGAAAGTCCCCATTAAACATGAAAACACAACATGTGTGTGGTTTCAGAGGAGTCTAAGGTAGAGAGAGCTGTGGCACATTCAGAAAGTGTGTGTTTATGAATCAAAGCATTCATGTATTCGCTTCTAAAGTACATCATTGAGCGTTGACTTCATAATTGTGCATGTCTCGGCCATCCATGCACATCCTCAAAGGTAAAAAAGGATTTATATGTGTTTATATGCATGTATGTCCAAAATTTTTTGGCATTTTTGCCACTTCAGATCTTTGAGCCTAGTGGATTAGTTGGCTCAGAAATCTGAAGTGGCACGTGTGAATGGCCATGGCGTTTCTGGTTTGTGTTATTAACGTGTAGTAACTATACATGTCTTTATATGAGTACTGTTTAAGTTATGGTATAAGATAACAGGATAAATGTCTGTGTGTGTGTGTTCTTACACAGCAGGCAGTGAGTACAGCGTACGCCACTGTGTGGGAACCTCAGGGCACGCCAACTGAGAACGGCCGTGATGGATGTCTGACCCTCTCCCACAATCCTGCTGTTTCTAGACTGTCCCATCTCTCTCATCACTCCTTATTTCACTCTAATTCCAGCTCTCCCAAAAACAAATGGTAAATCCTGACATCACTGCTTCTCTCAGTTTCTGCCACAGGACTCAAACAGTGTGTGACATTCACGGTTCTCTTAAAGGCGGCTATTGTTCTGCGATAGGCTTGCTGTGATAGTTTTTGCCCGTTTTCCCTGTTAAATGAGAATTGGTCTCGGGACTGGCCTGGGTAGCAAAAAGTGTATCCGGCTGTATAATTTTACTTTTTTCGCCATAACCAGTTTTGAGAACGAGTGTTTTAAAGTGTCTATTTCTTCAATAAAGCTATAGTCAATAAAGCTGAGAATGGGCTTTAACACTTAATAAGTTGTGTAAATACCTCCGTTAAGGGTGCTCAATAGATCCCTCTGTGAGGGGGACCGCAAGCGACTGTTCAGTCAAAACTGAACCGCTGGTTTTGAAAATCTCCATCTGTGGTTTTCTGTTTTAAGGGTGCTGCCAGCTTGGTCGTCACCATCGCTGTAGCTTAGTTTCTGAAGGACAGGCCTGTTAAGGCAATGTTGTCGGTCAGCTTTACTTCAGTTATGTAAAGTAATGACCTCACGATATGAATAAGCACAAATGCTGCGATTCATCAATCAGGTAGAGCTAATAGGAGTTTTTTTGGTGTCACCCATGTATGTCCTTTACAGACAATGTTGGGTATACGACTTCAACCCATTACTGAATACAAATTGTATTTAGTAACGTATTCTATTACATTACACATATAATGTAATATAATCGGACTACTTTTTGATTACTTTTAGATTACTTTTGTTCTAATTTGCAGGTCAATATGATTTTTAAAGGTCCCGTTTTTCCTGTGTTTTTGAAGCTTTGATTGTGTTTACAGTGTGCAATATAACGTGTTCATGTTTCGCGTGTAAAAAAACACAGTATTTTTCACACAATTTACTTATCTGTATACCGCTGTTTTCACTGTCCTAAAAACGGCTCGAAGATTTCCTTATTCTATGAAGTCCCTCCTTCAGAAATACGTAACGAGTTCTGATTGTGCCAGCGGTTCCCGTGTTGTGATTCGACAGCAGCTTAGCGCACGTTGCCCGGAAAGGTCACGCCTCTTACCATAACAGAGAGATGCATGCGCTCAAAGTACAGCGTCCCTGGGAAGGCCAAACAAAGGTGATTTGACTCCGGGATGAAAATAACAGCGTCTCGACGACATGGCGACAAACACACTCTACAAACCACTACAAACGCAACTCTTCCTCTTCTCCACGTGGGAGAGCAACAAGACCACGCCCCCTTTTTTGCGTATTCTTGTGGGCGAAGGTTATTCAACAAACTGTTCTACTGACGTCATTAAAGCAGGGAGTACATGGATGTAGTCCAAACCGGCCGTTCACTGTAGGCTTTGAAAGGGAACTTCAGTTAAATAAAATATCTCGCTTGGCATTGAACTTTGAGCTTTATCATTTCACAGGTATTATTTATGCTCTAACAGCAACATTACACACTAACTAAAGTTTGAAAAATGGGATCACGAAGAACAGGACCTTTAATCAATATGGTACAAGATCATACTATTATCTTGTACCATATTGATTAAAAAGTATAGAAAGAGATTAAATTATTCCTTTTTTTATTATCAACAACTTGAAGTGCATTTAACATTACATTACTAGGGTTTGGGAAGGAGCTGTGTATATATATTATACAGCTTTTATAAGCAATAGACATTTTTACAAAGAACATTTTGAAAGATTAAAATGAAGAATTGGGGAGAATAAATGAATTCGGACAAATTTTGTGAATATTAAGTAATTTTGTAATTAAAAAAGCAACTGTAGTCTGATTATGAGTATTTGAAAATGTAATATAATCTAATTAAAAGTATTTAATTTTTAGAATCTGATTACGTTGTTCAGATTACAGATAATCCGTTACTACCCAGCAAAGTCTACAGGCCAATCAGAAGCATCACTGTGTATGATGTCATCACGCAGTTTTGGGTACTTGATACTCCTCAGCTTGTTAAAGCAAGTCATGGTGTACTGCGGGACCTGCAGGTACCCCTAAAGGTCCCAAATCCCCTCCCCGGCACAGCGAACCCTTACAGGGGGAACAACCACAGCCTTTGTTGGCCGCCCCATGGATCTCACACACAGTTAATATAGACTTTTCCCACTGCCTCTGCCAAGAGTCTGAAGTCATTTAATGAAGTGGCGCTGAGTTTGGAAGGAACCAGTGTGCTGCTCGGCGCTGACAGAATGGAAAAAGCGTGCGCTGTGCGCGCAAAGCGGGGCCCTGATAGCTAGTCACCTCTGTGGTGCCGAACACAAGAACACCATTGAGACCATGCAGGGATCCAGCCTTAACCTCGACACCCCCTTCTCCTGCCGTCAGAGCGATACGCATGCACAGTTGCATGCTAGTCGGAGGATTGCAGAGCAGGGGCGGGTGCCTTCTTTGTTGTGGCGGTAATGGATCTGTTAGGAGTAGTACTTGGGAGGGCTGCCTGAAATGAATTACTGTTAAAGCACTTACTGGGGTTTATTATATAACATTTTATAGATCTCTGTCTTCTTTTGGATCGATATCTGGGTCTATGACGTATCGTGTCCATGATAAACAACTGAAGCCAGAGGCTTTCCTTTGAATGTACAATAGATCTGTCCAGTTTATTTTCCAACTCGCCCCCAAATGTGCTTGATGGGGTTGAGGTCCGGACTTTGAGGGGGCCAGTCCTTCATTTTCAATGGTCCAGCAGATTCCTTCCATCGCAGGTAGTTCCGGCAATAGTTAGAAGAATATTTCAGGTCATTGTCCTCTTGGAAAATATATATTATATAATAAGAATAATATATATATATATATATATATATATATATATATATATATATATATATATATATATATATATATATATATATATATATATATATATATATATATATATATATATATATATATATATATATATATATATATATATATATATATATATATATATATATATATATATATATATATATATATACTCACCTAAAGGATTATTAGGAACACCTGTTCAATTTCTCATTAATGCAATTATCTAATCAACCAATCGCATGGCAGTTGCTTCAATGCATTTAGGGGTGTGGTCCTGGTCAAGACAATCTCCTGAACTCCAAACTGAATGTCAGAATGGGAAAGAAAGGTGATTAAGCAATTTTGAGCGTGGCATGGTTGTTGGTGCCAGACGGGCCGGTCTGAGTATTTCACAATCTGCTCAGTTACTGGGATTTTCACGCACAACCATTTCTATGGGTTTACAAAGAATGGTGTGAAAAGGGAAAAACATCCAGTATGCGGCAGTCCTGTGTGCGAAAATGCCTTGTTGATGCTAGAGGTCAGAGGAGAATGGGCCGACTGATTCAAGCTGATAGAAGAGCAACTTTGAGTGAAATAACCACTCGTTACAACCGAGGTATCCAGCAAAGCATTTGTGAAGCCACAACACGCACAACCTTGAGGCGGATGGGCTACAACAGCAGAAGACCCCACCGGGTACCACTCATCTCCACTACAAATAGGAAAAAGAGGCTACAATTTGCACGAGCTCACCAAAATTGGACAGTTGAAGACTGGAAAAATGTTGCCTGGTCTGATGAGTCTCGATTTCTGTTGAGACATTCAGATGGTAGAGTCAGAATTTGGTGTAAACAGAATGAGAACATGGATCCATCATGCCTTGTTAGGTGGTGGTGGTGTAATGGTGTGGGGGATGTTTTCTTGGCACACTTTAGGCCCCTTAGTGCCAATTGGGCATGGTTTAAATGCCACGGCCTACCTGAGCATTGTTTCTGACCATGTCCATCCCTTTATGACCACCATGTACCCATCCTCTGATGGCTACTTCCAGCAGGATAATGCACCATGTCACAAAGCTCAAATCATTTCAAATTGGTCTCTTGAACATGACATGAGTTCACTGTACTAAAATGGCCCCCACAGTCACCAGATCTCAACCCAATAGAGCATCTTTGGGATGTGGTGGAATGGGAGCTTCGTGCCCTGGATGTGCATCCCACAAATCTCCATCAACTGCAAGATGCTATCCTATCAATATGGGCCAACATTTCTAAGAATACTTTCAGCACCTTGTTGAATCAATGCCACGTAGAATTAAGGCAGTTCTGAAGGCGAAAGGGGGTCAAACACAGTATTAGGTGTTCCTAATAATCCTTTAGGTGAGTGTATATTAGAACTATTTACTTTCGTTAAATGTGGCTATTTTTATCCACTTTAGGACTGTTGTCCTCTTACACTTTATGCCTAATCACAAATTCAAAATTAATTTTAAAAGAGAAAACAAAAAAAAGCAAATCATAGAAGAGGTATATACTCAAGTTACTGTATATTTGAATATATCTTTTTATTAGTTAATATATATGAGCATCACATCATTGACCCATCTGTGAATCGCTTTGTAATGTCCTATAACTCTTGACCGAGTCTTTAGCATGTAGCTGGTCCCCTCTAGCTTCCCTGCTCCCATTCAGATATCAAACAGTATGTTCACAGATTGCTTCCTCTTGCGCTTTCCCGTCACGCAGCTGTTTGGTTGCGAGCCCCCCTCCTGCCACCACCAGAACCCTTCAAGTGTCATCTTCCTCCAGTTTGATTCACAGTCCTCATCCGTCTCTCTCTCTCACAGACCCACACTGCTTACTGTTCTCCCCAAACCATTGAGGGACTGTCATCACACCGACTCAGTGTGTGTCTTTCAGAGGGCGCCTTGTTTTCATGGAGTCCATAAGCCTTCCCATAAATCCTCACACAATGTGGTTTTGTCTGGGCTTCGGATTTTGAGAGCAGGGCCGGGGTGCCTTCGCTGCATCTGCAGGGCTTCTGTCGCCCTGGCTCCACGTGTCTATGTGCCTCTAATGAGGCCTGCTGCCCAACACACACAGAAACCGAGTCATTCACCCTGCCTGCGTTCAGCTGTGTGCCGCTATGCCGAGCGCTTCTGTTCCAGCGTGCCGCTGTGCTGCCCTACTTCCTTGCTGAGGCTCGAATGAACTCGTTGTCTTTAGTCTTGATCCTATTTGTAGCTTGACTTTATGTCAAATTCCATGAATACGCTTGCATGTGTCGCTTTGGATAAATGCATAATCGCCAAACTCCAGTTATCAATTGTCTGCCTTAGAATTGGGTCTTTCTAGTAAGGACCAGATTAATTTTTTGTATGATGTCCCCACCAGATTTATTTTACTAGCTTAACTAGCAATAGTCTCAACGGCATAGCTGTGCTAAGTAGTTCCAAATCATTGCTAGTGTTAAACTTAATGTTCACTTAATTGATGGGTTGCCGAGTCTTAAAGGGTTAATTCACCCAAAAATGAAAATTCTGTCATTAATTACTCACCCTCATGTTGTTCCAAACCCGTAAAACCTTTGTTCATCTTCGGAACACAAATTAAGATATTTTTGAATAAAATCCGAGTGCTTTCTGACCCTCCCATAGGCAGCAACATCATTGCAACACAGTAGTAAAGACATTGTTAAAATAGTTCATGTGACTCCATAGGCATGTGCCGGTATCAAATTTTCATGTTGCGATTAATTTCTGAAGCTTTTATCACGCCATACGGTATAATCACGATATTGAATTAAGTTGCAAATAAAGTGTTGTCATACTATAACAGGTTGAATAACTTTCTTATAACATAAAGAACCGAACATTTAAATACAATAAATCAATACACAAAAATGTATAAAGTAAACAAATATTTAAAACAGATTAAAGTGCAAAAGAATTACAAAGAACAATAGGTAACACTTTACAATAAGGTCTCACTAGTTAATGCATTAACATTAACAGAGCGAATAGCTACATTTTTACAGAAGTTATTCTTATTTGATAACGTTAGTTTAAAAAAAGCAACTGTTTATGTTTGCTCAGGTCCGTTAAATAATACAGTTACAATGTTATTAAATGATGACATTTACATTTAACTAAGATGAATAAATGCTTTAGAAGTATTTGTCATTGCCAGTTTGTTAATAAATGAACGAATGTTAAATAATAGAGCCTTATTGTAAAGTGTGTGACTGAACAACTAAGAATCAGAACATATTCAAACAATATCTAGGGCTTGGAATTTAGTCCAGATTAAAATATAAAATGTTTAAGTTTGAAAATGAATAGCCTTAAGTCTTTAAGTATTAAGTATTTGGTTATGTGATGAGCACCGTAGCGAATACAGAAAACTGAATGGCTGTGTGTTTAGTATCGCGAGTGTTTTGTACAAGGATAACCGGGGAAACGGCTGCATTTCTGCTGTTCCATCAGCGCCCTCTGCTGTCAGAGAGTGAATGTGCATTTTCATTCAGTGTGTCTCCTTCAGTCGTTCCGCCCATAGACAGTAAAAGAAATGGACACAGCGACCCCATAGACTTCAACGCAGAAAATTGAAGTCAATTAGAAGCACTCACTTCCTGATGGCTGAGCGTACTGCGCAGCCTCAGACTGAGCTTGACGACGTAGATGTGACGTGAGCAACCTGTCTGACAGTTGTAAGTCTTCTAGTAGTTGAGCAAAGTGAAATCTGAATCACTGAATCTTGCAGAGACTGAGAGCGTGAGCAGGAGCAACTTTTGGTAAGTATTTCGATTAATTATTTCGTCATTTTGCATAGTATTTATTTATTTTAAAATTTAACGCCAGTACGCCATTTTAAGTTAATGATTCCTGTCTATAGGGGTATATACGGTAATTTCTCTACTGCGCGACAGTCGCGTGGTTATGATGCAATCGTTAGCCTATTTTTTTTACAAAAACGGCTTCTACTGGCGCATGCGTCGTGGCACTCCCGCAAACTCTCGTCAGAGGCTCAAATTGAACAACAATAATAGTGTGATAAAGTCGTTATTTTTGTTGTTTTTCCGCGCAAAAAGTATTTTCGTCGCATGATAGACTTAATACAGAGCCACTGGAGTCATTTGGACTCCTTAAATGACGTTTTTACTTACTATTCTGGGCCATCAAGTTTCATTCCCTCTGAAAGCCTATGGAGGAGTGAGACAGCTCTCAGATTTCATCAAAAATATACTAAATTATGTTCCGAAGATGAACGAAGGTCTTACATGGTTGGAACAACATGAGGGTGAGTAATTACTGACAGAATTTTCATTTTTGGGTGAACTAACCCTTTAACCCTTTAATGGCACGTCGGTGAGACTCAATTAGCGCGTACTCTGCTGATGATGAAATTTCATGCACGCTGTATGCATACCCAAACATATAACACAAAAAAATCTAAAAGTAAAGTATACTTTGGGCTTTAAAATGCATCCCTCCAAACAAATGTCATCATTTACCCACCCTCATGTCATTTCAAACCTGTACAACTTCCTTTCTTCTGTGGATCATAGAAGTAGAAGAACGCATCAATTGTTGTCTATAAAATGAATGTCAATGTACTTTAAAACAACAGAATTTACATTTTGGGGAGAACTATTAAAGTTAAAGACTTTTAAAGTTGTCAGATCGCTGTTCTTTTCACACTACACAACTGGCTGTTATCACCAATGTCAGTTGCAGTCGCCAACACGAATTTTACACAACATGACTTTCAGATAGTTCTAGATATTTAACCTGCAAAATATATTTCAAGGCATTTGCGACACATCTACGCTCCTTTCAGATCAGGTGTTTGTGTCAAACAAACATAGCAACCGTCACTTATGTGGACGAACTCTGATTTCGGTCATTTGTCTGTGAGTGGAAAATCGGGGCTAATAATGTGTAGTGTATATGGGAAACATAAGACGAGGAAATGAAGAATATCAGCCTGCATTTTAAAAGGTACACTCTTGATGTATCCAGAGAAGGTGACCGCGTTCAATTCAGGAGCGTGTTGAGCTCCCCCAGAGGCCCCGTCGCTGCCTGATACACGCTGACATGGAGTCTGTGCATTTGACTGCCGCAGGAAAAAAACAACAAAGTGTGCTTAGAGTGTGCCAGTTCACCAGTTTGGTGGTCTTCTTCTGAAGGCTGTTAATTAGTGCAGAATGCAGCCTACAGTTCCACTGCCAGCTCTGATGAAAAGAGAGAGAGAGAACGGACAGGAGAAACGCTGAGATAGAGAGAGAGATCGAGGCTATAAGGCGAAGACTTGAGCGGCTGCCAAGAGCCAGGAATTCGTGATGGGTTTAGAGAGAGATCCCACATGCCCGTGTGGAGTGTGGAGCCTTGTTGCGCTGATGGCTTCTGACCCGGTTCAGTAGAGTTGACTGCACAAAGCGTTCACTTTACTCGGCGAGCGTCATAACATCGGCGCAGACATTTCGGCTCCTTACATCACCGGTTAATAATTCACGCTCGGGCTTGACATCGCCGCATTTCCTGCGTGCGCAAGGAACCGTACACCGCAAGGAGGTCAAGCCATGTGATGAGCCTCCGGTGAGCGTGTGACCAACCCCCGAATGAGTCTCGTGAAGTCGCCTGGGCCAAGCCAATGCGCCCGGCACCAGCGAGAGACGTCTGAGAAACATCAAACGCGCTTCTCACGTGTGGGCTGGGGACGTGCGCAGCCTGGCCTTATTTAGCGCTCTCTCGCTTCGTGTGCACAATGCTAGAGCATGATTTAGGTCTAGTCTCTGCTCATCGCACTCTATTCAAGCACTTTTCTGGAGGGTACCGGGCCCCAAGTGAGCCGTTTCAGAACAACCGTCTTGTTTTAACTGCAATGTGTTTGGAAAACATCGGGCCTCGTGGCTTTGCTCTCGCTCCCACTAATCCGGGAGATATAAATGACTCCTGGCAGACAGACAAAGGAGTCTGCTTATACTTAAAGGCCATACGCTTTTATCGAAAGAAGGCCTTTATACACACACACACACACACACACACACACACACACACTCCCGCCTGGTGGCTTCTCTCGAAGGAATAGCAGAGCAGACATTTGGCAGAGTGAATTGAGGAAGATTCCTCCCATCGCATTTTATAAGCACCTCTGCCACCCACGAGGGGCCCTACGGTGGCTGACCACACTGGGGGAAAGGTCAAAAGAATGGAAAAGGACATTATGGTGTTTAAAAAGTTGGGATTCAAGGCCTTTCTGGTTTCCTCATTTCATTTTCACGTCCGTCACCTAAGAAATATCAAACAATGGATTTTAAATCTCTATTTTAAACTAACCACTTTTATCTTGATATCTAGTGTTCATTTGTTTTAAATTCCGTCTTTTGATTTTTTTTTTACATAAATTTAGTCAATAATCATATTCATCAGTGCCGTGCACAGGGGGCGGGTTACTATTCATTTAATAGAAAGTGCCATTCGGTCATATTACGGAAAGCGATTACTTTTACTTTTAATGGAAAGTAATGCGTTACGTTACTTTTGGGTTACTTTTTCTCACCTGGGCTGGGCTTGCTTGTTTGATTTTTAACAAAAGTTCTATTTGTGGCCCTCTCACACCAAAAGTGAAATGATTTCTGGATTGCAAAAGAATAAGATGCGGAAGAAGAGTCTTATTTTAGCAGTAAAAACTATTTTTTTTTTAATGTTACGTCTATTTTTTGCTTTTGTAAAAAGCAAAGGCATTGGTTAATAAAGTGAGATTAAATACATAAAGTACATTGAAGGTTTATGCAATATTCTGAGATTGTATTTTATGGTTTTTATCAATTTTGAGCACTACTAAATCTGTTTTTGTGCAAGCGAGATGAGTACATGCCTTCTCACATTTTGTCTAGAACTACAATACCCATCATGTTCACACAGCGCACACAACGCCTCTGCACTTACTCATGATTCTCTCAACATGAGGACAGGAGAGCTGTCAGACAATAAATGGGAAAACAAAGTAACTTGCATTAATTAATTGAAAAAGTACCAAGTAACGAGTAAAGTAATGCATTACTTTTAAATTTACAACAAATATCTGATTACGTAACTGATTGTGTTACATCTTGAACTAAAATCATTAAATTATTGTCCTTTTTGTCTTGTCTTTGCTATCGTTGATGAAATAAAAAAACTCTTATTAATGAACACTTTCATCAGTAATGTCTTTAATGACATACCAATTGCTATAGAAACTAATCATAACACTTAGCAACCGCATATCAACACCCTGGCAATAATTCATAGCATTGTTGAAATGGGAAAGCAAAGCACCACTCATATTTTCTTCTGAAAATATATATCTAGTTTTAAAATAATCGTTCTTTTTAAAACCTAAAGGTGACGTAAACTTAATAGTATCCCAGATGTTATACTGTTATATTGTTCTACCTCATGTAAAATCGGTAACACAAAGGAAACTGTCCAAACAAAGCACAATTTTCTCAATTTGTCTAGTTTCCTTCCATCGTGGTTAATTTTGGGCCACTGCTGCCCAGTAACAATGCACTGAAGAATAGTGCAGATGTCGTACTGCATGACATCAAACCCACCCGTCCATGAGGATTGATTTGTCTTCTTTGTGTTTCTGTAGGCATCACAAATTTGGAAAGTTTTTGGGCACTTCTCTCATGTACTTCATTGTAAGACAAACCCTTTTGTGTCTGCAACGCCAAAGAAAAAGAAACAGCCGACTGACACTGAACTATTTTAAACAACTTTGCTCATGCGGGATTGTGGCTATTCATTTTAAGCTAGGCTAGTCATGCTAAAAACATTCACTTACAATGGTTGTCATAAGTTATAGTTATAGATAAAGTCAAGGATCCAAAAAAGACTAATTTTTAACAGATGTGTTTGTCTGTGAGGTACAGTTTCTGGTCTCTGCAGAGGGTGGTTTTTCGTAAAAATTTGACGTTTCTTGGATGGCGTTTGTGTGTTTTACCAGTCACTAGGCAAAGCTGTATGATTCTTGGATGGGTTATGAGATGCTAAATTAAAAAAAGACACATGCCTAGCCCTTTTGGTGAATGTTCTGAGTCAAACCCCATTCTTTCAGATCCTATTGTGTTTATAAGGACTCAAAGCGATGTTATTTACAACGGTTATTTACAGCGGGCCACATAATCCTTAACATTTGATCAATCTCAGCCCAAGGAAGAATATAGTTTCGCTACTATTCTGAACTGCTGTGCTAAAACTGCTGAGTCATGGCAAAAATGCCCATCGCTAAATGTGTTGGATAAAAAACTCCCAGTAGAAATAGTAATATTTGTCAAGTCAACCTATAGCGCTTTTAACAATGCAGATTGTTTCAAAGCAGCTTTACGGTGTTAAACAGGAAAATAATGCAACATAATTTTATTCAGCCGTATAGCCATTCTGGAGAAAACGGTTATGTCATCAGTTCATTTCAATTATCATACAGTGACAGTGTGGGCTTTAGATCAGTAATTAGATCAGTAATTTAGTTTATATGGTTAATTTAGTTTAATAATTAGATTTATTTGGATATTTAGTTGAAAAATTTAGAAAAATGTAATGTCCCCAACTGAGCAAGCCAAATATTTGTGAAATATTACAAATTACAATTGTTAATATGCATTTTACCAATTTTCAGCTGAATTAAAAGTAATTATGAAGAACTCTCTTTAAAGACAAACAAATATACCTCACTAAAAATATATATCACAACTAGTGTAGTTGCAGGTTTCTAATTGCTAGTGAAACTCTATTAAATTATAAGTATTACATTGTATTTATTGGCTGCAGGAGTGGCAAAATCTGGTGTTACAGGTTAGTGTTTCCCACAGAATTCAAAGACAAACTCTTCCTAGAGTGATGAGAACTCTGACTGCGTAACTGCTGGCCCAGCTGTCTTTATTTCTCAAGACGCCTTTTCCTCCAACGCTCCCATATGACAGTGTTGAAGGTTTTCAGTGAAATCCTGCCCAGATCTTGAGAGCTGAGTCCCACCCAAACACTAACCTGGTGGTGACAGAAGAGGCAAGTCTTCACACCTCGTCCTGTCCCGACGGGGAAACACTTCTCGCTCTTAGGCACAGATGCGGTTCATCTGGCTTAAAACTCTCCTTGTATTGCACATTGGCAAAAAGACACTTCCTTCCCTTTTCTCATCTTTCCCCCCCTTTGCTCCTCTGTGCCCCTAGACTGAAAGCTTCAAATGTGTAGTGAGCTTACACTAGGCTAATGCAATGTTACAGCGCTAGTACTGACAGCTTCGATTAGCGACTTTTAAGTGTCCTTTCCATTTCAAAAGTGTTCTGTTCTCCCAGGGAACCAACCAAATTACAGAAGATTACCCTTTCTGGATAACTCGGAGTGCAATAATAAACCAAGGATATTAATAATTTTTGGCTAACAATTCTGACAGTAGAGAATGTAGTAGTTTATTTTGTGCTAATATGGCATTATTTTTAGTTGAAGGTTTGAAGGTTTATAGTACTAAAGAGTTGACTAGTATGCCAATCAAAATCACAGGCGAATGGAAGAATAGTTGGCAATTAGCCCATTCATAGCTAAGCATTAAAACACATCTTTTCCATGTTCATTTCCATTTTTTAGACTATAAATAGAACTGCATGTCGAGAATTCCTTTAAGGTAAGTCCCTTCACTCTGCGGCCATCTTCTTAAAGGGTAACTAAACCCCAGCTCAGCGCTTAACTCCACCCACTGGCAATATTTGAAAAATGCTGGAAAAGTGGGCAGAGCCCAGCGGAGACAGAGGGGATGACCCGAGGGCGGGACTGAGCGGAGGGCGTGCACCTGAGACCCGCAGTGACGGATTGATTGACAGCTGTCTGACTCGCGAGTCGCAAAGATGGAGAATGACCGGAGTGACGCCAGTAGCTTTGCAACAGAGCGGTCATTCTCCCCAACCTTCACCTGAAGTGGAGGAGGGTGAATTGTCTGTAGACACAGACCCAGAGCCTTATCAATGCGAGCCGCTGGCTCAAACAAACTGCGTTAACTCCCGATGGCGATGATGGTAGTGAAGCAGCAGCGAAAGAGAGAATGAACAGTCAAATCCTTATACTGAATGCCACTAAAAATAGATCAGATACATACAATGTATTTCCATTCAAATTAACTGAATCAATAAGCAGCGCAGGACCAATAAGTTCAAACCTAATAGCCTATTATAAACAGATTCACGGTATTGTTGTTCGTTACCGGGGCAATCACTTGCTTGTCAGGGTTTGAAAGTGCGTCTCATGTATGAAAATGATCTGTACACAACATGACGGGCGGCAATAATATTGAAAGAAAATCCTGACGTGTACTGACAACTGCATTATTTAACCGCATTTTCTTCATTACAATGTTAAAGCAAGTGTCAAATAAGTTTCATTCATAATGTTTCTACTTCATGTGACATGAGAGTTCATACTGGAGTGAAGCCGTTCTCATCATATGATTGGGGAAAACATTTCTGAGGGCGTGGTGAGCTCGTGCCAGGGGTGTGGGTTGTGAGCCGTTGGAAGAACCATCATACGTCACGATGACCTACAACGTCCAATAGGACAATTCAACTGCAGTAGCCACCGTTCAACCTGAAGAGGGCAGCACTAAGACGGTTTTACACCATATATTATAGAATTAAAACACTTTATACCCAAATGTCAAACATTTACTCGAATCAATGAACAGCATTAATAAAGCCCCAGTCTTGCAGATCATTAACTAAAAAAAGTTGGTTTAGGGTTTAGTTACCCTTTAACGCCTCCAGACATTTCAAGTCATGCAAAGTACGGTTCTTATTATTAGGCTTGCTGTCGGTGTTACTGGTGTTAAACGGTTTACATGGATTACATTACTTGCCCACCATGGCACTGCCTCCAGTTGTTGGTGTTTATATCATTCAAAACCATTTAGTTCAGTTGGACGATGGATGCTACAATTATAAAATAAAAAGTGTCTGTTCTGCTCCATACAGCACGAGCTGCAGAGTCGTCAGATTGCGTTGACGATTTCCAGCCCAAAAGCTCTCCAAAACCCACCCGAAACATTCACTGTGCTGATGATGTGATATGATACGTTGATTCAATCCTCCTTCAGCAGCTGTCAGGGACGAGTATCCCAGAGTGCAGTCTGGATGGTTTAAAAGTTGCAGATGTCCTGGTCAGGCCAGTGTGCACTGTGCACATGACGATGGACAGGAGTCGTCCCGTATTCGATTTCAATGCATTCAACTGTGCTCTCAGAGTTAGTTATATTTACAAAGAGCCTTCGAGTCATCTCCCAACACAGATGTTATCCACGTTTTGAGAGGGTCACTCTCCCATTCTTTACTGTAGATACAACTTATATTTATGCCACTCTGGCATAGCGAAAGCTTGAATATACAGCTACAAGTTCAAAATCTGATCCCTTATTGCGCTAAAACCGATCACTCATGAATCATCACGTCTGCTTGCTATTGCTCTTGATTGGCTAAAAGTGTGGGCTCGTCGTCGACGATTTCACTTCTCAATTGATGAAAGTAAGGTGTGATGACTGACAAGACAATGGCAAAGGATTAGGTGCGCAATAGATCCTGAGCGACAAATGTCTTATCTTGTAAAATGTGTGGTCAGTAACTCCGCTCCTGTACGCAGAGTATGTGCAATTGCGAATTCGAAAGTTGAAAGCGAGTGTGTTTTCAAATGCGATTTCAATAACCTGCATATTGACCCCCCGGCCAATGTTATAGGTAAAACCATGTAAAAAAAAATGTCCTCACCTTGACATCCCAAGTTCCTATCTAGTTGAATGGGGAAAGATGAAAATCTCAAAAACTCTTCATTAACATTTTAAGGCTCTGTATTAAGGCCTTGTAACGCAAACAATATTCATCTGGAGCAAATCAAACGAGTGAATGAGGACTTTTGCACTTATTTTATTATTTCAGATGCCTTTTTAAAAGACTACTATTGAAAATTGAAAATATTATTTATAATATTATATATTATATAATGTCAAGCCCTGTTCGATCTTAGGAGAAGGTGTTATTGAGGAATCTGCTATTGCTCACAGGTGATGGCAGCACAGAATGAGAGAATTTTGTCTAGTTCTATGTTTATCTTTGCTGAAAAACTTTCTCTGTATTAACCACATATAGGCCTATAAGCCACTGGTTGCATTTGTAGACTTCAGTGTCAAATAGCTACTTCTAGCTATTAAATCTGTTTGTGCATGCTTTAAATATTCCCCCCCATTCAGGTGATATGGGTTTAATCTAGCAGAGCATCATGGTTTGTGACGCTGATTACATAAGAACATTAGCCACTAATATAAACATTGTATTTCTGGATGGTAAACAGAAAGAGGTGTGTATGAAGTTTGCAGCCAGGCAGCTGCAGAAACACGTCAGGAACCCGAGCCTTAGCGTATCTCCCGCCTTTGTTGGAGGGATGAAACTCTATGAATCATCACCTGTGTCTCATCCAGCGCATAGCTAGCATGCTTTCCCACTTAGCCGCTGGTCAAATTTTTTATACAGTGCTTGGTGCTGATCTTGCTACTTTCCTGAGTTTACACGTTGAAAAATGCTAACAGAGTCTTTGGCTGACCTTCTAGAGTTTCATAGTATGTTAACAAAAATGGTTGCGGCCCAACTGCTTAAGCAAGCAGTTTCACTTTGAAGTACGTCAGATTAAAGTCCTTGTGAAGTCAAAATTAGAGTTTTGGGGGCTTTGAGTCCACGGCTGCATCCAAAATCACATACTTCTCTACTATATAGTAGGCAAAGAACAGTGTGATAAGAGTAGTATGTCTGAATTCACAGTATTTATAAAACATTTGGCAAAATACGTAGTACTATATGTATTACTTCCTGCGAGATTTTGAAGTGCACATACAATGGACACTTTACTATCCCATGAGGCCATGGGAGAGGATTTTTAAAACGGCAGATACAATTGACACTAGTTGATCACATGAAATTTCACAACATGGTGAATGTAGTACACCCGGATTACATACATACTCATTCTATATAGAATATATTTTTAGTGGTCACCAAGTAATTACACATTCATATCTTGTTAACAAGTTAGCGTGAGGCTGTCTTTGTGCTAATGCACTCTTAAATTCATAGCAGCAGTCGTAGCAGAAACACACACTGAAAATATACAGTTTTTCAATTCCTGGAAATGTAGTAAAAACATTGATGACTCATCCTGCACTTCACAGATTTTTGTCCAATTAAAAGCTCCCTCCCCTGGTTTAGGGATTTAAAGTTGCCATGAAGCGGAAGTAGCGACAGATCTATTGTTCTGTATTGTGACATACATCCAAGTGAAACAAATAATCGAAAAAGAAAATGTAGGGCGGGGCTTAATTCTATACATTGGTTGTTGATTGGATGGAGGCTGATTTGAATGCGAACTTGAGGTCGACTGAAAGAAAAGGGTGGGATTTAAGCAAAGTAAATCATTGGAGAAGTCTGTTTTACGGGGGGATTATTATGACATAAAAAAAAAACATGCATGGATGAATTGTTCACAATAAGACAATTAACATAAATTTAGAGGTGAATTTTCTTTTCATGCTGACTCTTTATTTGATGAAATTTGTGTTTTTTTGGCTTAATCTGAGGAGAAACACTCTTAGATAAGGCCACAGGCATGATAGCTAATGTAAAAGCATTCATCTAAACAGTTTAACTTTTTTTTTTTTGTGTGTGTGTGTGTAAGTCTCCAGGCTTCTCGGTAGATTGCTCACACCCCCAGTTGGAATGCGTTTATCTGTCATAACTCTTTGCATCATATGTGTCCAATTAATGCATTTGACAACACCCCTAAAGCACAGAAGAAAGCAAGAAAAAACAAACACCAATAAAACTGTAATGATTCTTTTTCTCTCTCCCTCTCTTAACACTGTTTGGCTCCAAATGAACAACAAAGCTTTTCACGGCGGCCTACGTCATTTGGTTACATTAACTCTACGGTGGTTTTGATTGAATGCTTTCCTTGATTTTACTCTTTGAATTAAGCTATATTTCCATTACAGCCAGCAATTTTGGGTTTCTCTACATCCAAGAGTGCATATGTAGCTGCTTAATTTTGTCCTATTTCCTATATTGTGCCAGTGCTCCTACAAAGCTCGAGAAACGAAGCTTGCTTCAATCATGTGCTTGGCTACGGTTCCAGATGAATTTGAACCATTCTTTTGTTTGTCATCTCATGAGAATATCACCCAGAAGTTTTATTCTCTCTTACTAAAAGTATCAACCATTGTTACAATTTGTTTACAGTTGCAAACTGGCTAGCCATTGTGCAAATAAACTCGACTGGAAACTTGACTTTGCCTCAGAGTGTGTATGTTGTTTCAAAACCTTCATAGTTAAGGCTTTGCTAACCCTGAGGTAACGCAGAGCTATTAAGTGTTATTAGTCGTTTAAGTTGCTGCGAACATTAACTTCAGCTAATTTTCTTCAAAATATTGAAAGTAGTTCACCTGAAAGAGTAGAATGAAGACTTATGCTAATGCGCTATATGCTAATACGCTTGTGGAAAATGCAACCACTATAAATTGTGGTCACATTTCGGAATGTAGAGAAAATCACTTCGCTAATGTAACCAGAGCTACTATGAATATAATTGTCGTTTAGGCCTTGATAATCTAAAAAGAAAGCTGACAATAGAGACTTTTAGCTAACATTTAGGACGTTTTCATTCTCCACTGTTTTCCACCAGTTCGTAAGATGTGAGAGGTAAATAAACATACGCTCGTAAGGCGTAAAACATATTAAAACATACGCAACACAGTACTGCACATGTATGCAAGGTATTTTTTAATCCGATTGAGAAAATAGTCTGATTCAAGTGTTTGTTTACATGCTTCATTCTACACTGCCCCTTCCAGTCCAATCAAAATTGGTATTGAGCTCAGTCGGTTCGTCTGCAATGTTTTTGGTCCGATTGAGCCATTCATCCGATTACTAATGAATACTTTGGTAGCATGTAAATGTAGATAATGACAATTTTATTTGTAATTCTTTTAGAGGACAGGTGCTTTTCTGTTTGTTTTGCCTGCAGCATGATAAAATGTGGGGGGGGAAAGACTGGTGGTGAACTGAACCATATTTGAATATCATAGAGTCTTGAGAGTGTGCTCTTTTGACTTGGACTGGTTAGCAATCATCTAGCAACCACCTAGCAACACCCTAACACTAGGCCATAAAGCATCTTTGTGATGTATTGGCAAATAGTGGGAAAGTTCTAAGGTGAACAGCATTTTCCATCCCTCTATAATATTTTCTTTAGTATTTGTAAAAGTCCAGCTATTAAAATTGGACACTGCCATAAATCAAGTATAAGCCTTAGGGAGAAGGGCAGTGTTTTTTGATATAGATAAAGGAAAAGTAGTAGTACAGATAGATTTTTTTGAGGTGATATGGTTGCTGCAGTCTACACAAGGCTCGACTGCTATCTGCGGTCCATTCGCTGCCGTCTAATTGGGCGTCACTGAACCGTAGAACCAAATGCGTTGAATTAACGTCTGAAGTGCATTATTCTGTAATTTCCCCCTTTCTCCCAGGGCTTGGCTCTCGAGCAGATGGAGATATGGCTTCCTGTTACATAATCCCACTATTATAAATTTTGACTTCATTTGGGGTTTCCTGTGTGCGCACACAGGCTCCTGCACATTTCCCCGTTCTGTTCTTGTGCAAGGCCTTCCCTCCATCCAGCGGCCTAGAGACCATGGCTACTACAGTATGTTGTCAAAGCAGACGTGATCCGCTTCCCAGCTGCTTCCTTCCCTCCCCTGCCTTCTCCTCGTCTCATCTCTCCTTCCAGTCATTTCCCTCTGGCCAGACATAGCTATCTTGTCCTTACTAGCTTTCTCAGAAACAGGGAACAGAAGGCCCCATCAGCGGGCCAGCTGTTGTCTTGACACATTCTCTCCTCAGAACAGGCCCAGTTGAACTTCCTAAACTCCACTTAGGATGAAAAAAAAACAGTCCTTTCTTTCTTTCTTGGACGCAGGTCTAAAACACATGCTCGTCTCAATGTCAGTGTGCTATGGAAGGTTTTTGTATGCTAGCTGTGGCATGTAAAACATACTTTGAGCTGTTTTGGAGAGCTGCTCCGTTCTACTTGCTTTGCGTTGTGAACCATAAAGCTGTCAGCTGCTGGAATGGTGGGATATACCGAGGCGAATGTCTCTCAAGTTCAGATTGTTCTTATTCCAGTTGCTGCTTTTCCAGTAAATAGATCGGTTAGAACTCAAAATCCATGCTGTACTGAGGAGATGTATGCTTTATGGGTACTGGAGTGGGTTTCTTGGATCCAAAAGTATTTCTCGATTATGCATTTACAGAACAATGCACAAGAGGGCAGTCTGGTGGCTTTTTGACTCGGGTGTTGCAAAAACCCCTTTGGTGACTAAATCTAGTGGTATTTCAGAGCGTTAATCAGACATCCGTTATGATAAGTACCTCATAATGAATGAAATACTTGTTGCACAAGTGATACCTATTCGCTGGGATAACTATTTGTTGATCTTCTATGCAAGTGTACAATTTAAAGGGATAGTTCTCAAAAAGGAACATGGTCATCATTTACTCACCCTCATGATGTTATGCATAACTTTTTTTTTGCTTTTTTGGAAAATAAAAAGTTTAAATAACGTGCTCACTCTTTTCCATGCTTTCCATGCATTTGTGTATTGTATTCCCAGTCGTGATGTACCTCAAATACCCTCCAGTGAGCTGTTAAAGGATTATTTCACTTCAGAATTAAAATTTCCTGATAATTCACTCACCCCCATGTCATCCAAGATGTTCGTGTCTTTATTTCTTCAGTCGAGAAGAAATTCAAGTTTTTGAGGAAAACATTCCAGGATTTTTCTCCATATGGTGGACTTTAATGAGGTCCAACGGATTGAAAGTCCAAATTGCGGTTTCACTGCAGCTTCAAAGGGCTCTACATGATCCCAGCCAAGGAATAAGAGTCTTATCTTGCGACACGATCTGTCATTTTCTAAAAACAAAAAACATTTATAGACATTTTGACCACAAATGCTCGTCTTGCACTAGTGTCCACGACTTCACGCATTACGTAATCATGTTGAAAAGGTAACTTGTGACGTAGGTGGAAGTACTGCCCCAGTGTTTACACTGCAAACGCGCAAAGACTAAGTCAAATGTCCTTTACAAAAAAAAGGTAAAACTGATGTTGTGCGATTTTGAAGTTGGAGGAGAAAATGAGATGCCGTTTTTCGCCCTACCCTACTTTTTAGAACCGGACACAGACGAACGTCACGTCACACATGACCTTTCCAACATGATTACGTAATGCGGGAAGTCGTGGACGCTAGTGCAAGACGAGCATTTGTGGTTAAAAAGTATATAATAGGGATGCACCGAATCCAGATTTTTGGGGTTCGGCCGAATACCGAATCCACTGGTTAAGATTCGGCCGAAACCGAATACCGAATCCTACTCCCATCCTCAGTCTATCAAAGGAAACCCATTAATGAAGTAAACAACTTCCACAGCAGTGTATGCTATATTGACTGTTTAACCGTTAACTGAAAGTAAGAACTTTGACTGATTAATACTATCAGTTAAACAGTTTAAATGTTTTGTTTTTTTGCTGCATGGTTAAAGAAAAATATGCTGTATAGCGTCACTCACGGAGCGCGTCGACATGTGCAACCACAAACCAGACATATTTCGCAAAATGAAGCAATGGAAAAGCTTACTGTGTGGGACCATTTCGACAGAAAAATACAGCAGTAGTACAAGCTCCTGACTGGGGGAAAGCAAATGAAAGGCGCTTCCCGAGGCTGGCCACTCTAGCGAGGCGTTATCTCAGTATTCCTGGGACATCAATACCATATGAAGCCTTGTTTAAGGCTTTTAATAGTGTGGTTTTGGTTAAGTTTACTAAAGTAAACATTGTCACGGACGTTGTACTTGCCGCTGTTTCCTGATGGTTTATAGAACAATTATACCGAGTCGTCCTCTGACGTTTCAAAGAACAGCACAACGAGGGGCGCACGAGGCACGCGCGCGCTGTCAGCCGAGGCTTGCGTGCTGCGGAGACAGAAGGATTGAGAGGTTGTCTTCTGCCGTGGGTTTAACTGTCAACAGACTGCTCTCCAGACTAACCCACATCACTTAGAAATGTTACTTAAAAAAAACAAACAAACATACAAGTTGTGGATTGAGGTAGGCCTGCTACCTGAAGTTGCTGCATTTTGGCTGCTGTCTGTATTCCTTCATGCACAACTCATATTCTTTCAGATGTTTCATAGGCAAATGTTTTAACAGCGGCTATTGCTTAGGGTCCTTGCCACCACGAGACAAATGGGCATTGCAAATTGAACCTGTAGCTCAACTTGAATCACCTTTCTTTTGACTTAAAGTACTGCCACGTTTTCTGTTCATGAGTTCCATATTCACTTTCTCACAGCCTGCTGGATTCGAACGGTCCACCTAGTAAACACCTTCCCGTAGCCTAATCAACGGCGGCGGCATTACGTTCGACCAGCGGAGCGCGCATAGTGCAAACCTAGGGTTCGGTTCGGTGGAAAAAAATTCTGAGGTTCAGCAGAAACCGAACCCCGTCAAAAAGCCCAATATTCGGCCGAATCCGAATCCTGGATTCGGTGCATCCCTAGTATATACATTTAAAGATCTTTTAGAAAATGGTCGCTCATTCCGCTTGATAAGACCCTTATTCCTCGGCTGGGACTGTGTTGAGCCCTTCGAAGTTGCATTAGACCTTCAACCCGTTGTTGAAGTCCACTATATGGAGAAAAATCCTGGAATGTCTTCCTTAAAATCCTTAATTTCTTTTCGACAGAAGAAAGAGATGAACATCTTGGAATACATGGGGGTGGGTAAATTATCAGGAAATTTTAATTCTGAAGTCAACTAATCCTTTGACCTCTAAGACTGGATCATTGAATGAACACAAGAACCAGTTCAGTCAGATTTGTGAACGAATCATTCTGATTCACAAATCGGACATGGCTTCTTCTCTCATGAGCATTCCAGAGCGGATGTTTGGATTTTTAGTCAATCGCGACTTAAATTATGCTCCGTGTTTACAAACAAACTCATTACAGACTCATTTGGATCACTTTTGCGATAGGTTTTTAGTCATTTTGGAGAAGCCACATTCATCATGTTGACGAGTGGCCAGGATAAATGGGTCTCGAACGTCACGTCAACGTCTAAATGTCATAATTAAAATTTGTAGGTGAACTGTCCCTTTAACATTGGGAACCGTTCGTGAACGGCCTAACTTGCCTTGTCAAACCTCATCCTCCAGCATGCTTCCTGTGGACATGAATGAGTCCGTGCACGTCTGTGGCGCCCACCCTAAAGGATTGCCTCCCGACTCGCTTTACGGTTGAAGGCCATGCGTAGCAAGGCTGCACTTTCCCATGCGGCGCTGTCCTAACTTGCTGAACTCTAGGACTTTAGCCAACCTTGTACATTAAACCACCCTGTTTTTTTTTTAATGGCATACCATGTTTTTGGTGTAATCGGTTGAGTTTATCAGGGGATAAAGCCCTACAATCCTCTGTTGCAATGTTGTAATGCTTTCTTTACGCACAGCTCACTTCTGAGTCACGTTATCAACTGTAATCAGCACTGTTTTTTGGTTTTCACTGTAAAAAGACACTGATTACGTGCTAAACTTTTTGAACATCTGCCCTAACTGATGTAAAGAGTGTAGGCGTATACGTGCCCATATGCGTTTATGTGTACGCGTGGCGACAAACGTGTTTCATTTCAATCTGAGACAATGCATGTTTCTTAGCCGGAAAAATTCCATTGACAACAAACACACGGGATTCACAGGACCTCTGGTCAATTACATGCAGTCATACCCGAATTCCTTTGAGGACAGCGCTCTGAATACCCACAGTCATTGACTAGGGGCTTCCCTGCATGTTAGACATGCTTTATACTCTCATTCCAGTTGACTCAGTGTCACAAGTAGATTTAATAAAGGGAATTCATTATAATAGTTAGGAAATGTACTGTTAGACAAGCATCTGAATGTGGAATGCAGTACCGGCTTCATCCTTTAGATGGAACTGCTGCATTCGTAATATCGGGCTGAATAGGGGGAATACTTTGCCGTATTCATCCCGATGCCTGCTGTTTCTACATGTGCTGTAGTGTTTATGATGCCCTCCTACAGGTGATGTTTAAGGTGATGCTATATGCCTTCCTATTCACGAAACGTGTCAATATGATATGATACACCACAGAAGTGGTGAAAAGCTCTTATTGAGCATCTTCACAATATCATAATATTTGTTCTGAAAGTTCCATTTAATAGATATATTGGTAACACTTTACAATAAGGTTCATTAGTTAACATTAATTAACTACATTAGTTAACATGAACTAATAATGAACTGCCCTTTTAAAGCGTTCATTTATCTTTGTTAATGTTAATTTCAACATTTGCTTATGCATTATTAAAATCTTGTTAACATTAGTTAATGCACCGTGAACAAACAGGAACAAACCATGAACAGCTGGATTTTTATTAACTAACGTTAATAAAGATGAACTAATGCTGAACAGAGGTGTTGTTTATGGTTAGTTAATGTTAACTAATGCATTAACTAACATTTAACTAATACAACCTTATTGTAAAGTGTTACCGATATATTTTTAAGTTATATTTTATATATTTTAAGAAATCATTTTAACTATGTTACCATACAGATGTGCTGTATTATAATTAAAAATAATTCTGATAAACTTATTTACTTATGTTAAATAAATAAAAGTTACATTTCAATACATTTTTTGTAAATTCAGCATTCATATTTGTTTAAAAGTGCACAAGATTTTTTGAAAGAAGTCTCTTATGTTCACAAGACAACATATTAAGCGGCAAAAACCGTTTTCAACATTGATAATAATAAGAACTGTTTCTTGCAAATCAGCATATTGGAATGATTTCTGAATTAACATGTGACACTGAAGACGGGAGTAATGATGCTGAAAATTCAGCTTTGCATCACAGAAATAAATTACATTTTAAAATGTATTCAAATAGAGAACAGTTATTTTAAAATGTAATAAAAATTTAAAAAATGCTAACTTTTTTAACTTCTATAAATGCAGGGAGCATAAGGGACTTATTTGAAAAAAACATACATCTTTTTAATTGTAATTTAATTAAAATGTTAATCATTAAATGATGTCTGTGTTAGTTATACAGGTTATTTTTTATATATGCTTTATGTGCATACTTTTTAAACTCTTGTCATTTGTTATGTTCAGTGGATGTACCTTAACTCTGTAAATAGCAATTATGAGTTATGATAATATTTGTAAGTGAATATACAAACAGTATATGCCTCTGTGTCTTAAGTTTTAAGTTGCACCAATAAACAGTAACTGATATGTTTTATATATATTTTATATTTAAACTTGCAAGTCAATAAGAGGTATCTGAGCTGAATTAGCTTAGTTTAACCATATTTCAACAAAAACTTTACTTATAAAACAATATTAGATAAAGTGCACATTAACATTTTAATAAAAGGAAAGTGTAATGTCGTTAGACAAGAATTGAGAAAGTGTTTGGTTTCAAAAGATACTGATATTAAACAGCCCAATACTTACAGTAACAGCCAATGTGACTCGGAAAGTTAATCTGAAAGCGTAATTGTTAATAACTGGAGTATTTACATTAATCTTCGTGGACAAGCCTGTTTTGAGTAGCCATATGGCGTAGCATTAACATCTTTCCCACCGCCTCATTTTTGACACGTCTTTGTAATTTTTATACGCGTCATCAGTTCACATTGTTGTAGAGGCGGCACTGGAATGAATTTACTCACTATAGACTAATTGCTCATTTTCTTTTGGATTATTGGTTGTTTTTTTTGTTTTTTTTTTAAGCCAGGGAAGCTGGTGTATTGTTCAGGACTGTAATGTTGTGAGGGAAATTTGTATGTCTTTTTAGCTGGGTCTTTGCAGGTGTGGAGCCATCTGGGCCCCAACCGTTGAACCAACTTCCCAGCTAAAGGGGCCCTGTGCTCACTGAGCTCTGCTGCTGTCTCGACTGCTCTTTCTCGGTCTCTCTCTCGTGTTTTCTTTCATGTTTAAACGGGATTCTTGTTCACATGAGATCAGATGCAAGGGACTATTTGTCACAAGGGCTACATTTGAGTAAGATTTCGAGTCAACACAAATGTGTTTTTGCTAGCAGTGGTTTTGTATGTGGGTCAATGATATGGCGTCCATATTTTTGTGTCCAAGTGCTTTATTTCTTTTTAAAATAATTTGAAAAATTCTTGACATAGATCACTTTATTCTAGAAAACCTGCTAGTTTGAATTCATTTTTAGTACATTTAAATAATAGCCCACATTTATATTTAATGTTTTGTTATCTTAAAACTCTAAAATGTCAGGTGGTGCAACTACCCGAACAGACTAAGAAAACTATTTAAAACGGGGTCTTAATGCTAAAAAGTGAAATACTATGGCATCATTTTAGGATTGAAACCTTTCATAAACACATTTTATAAATATCAGTAGTTTTAAAGCTGTAGATTTATTCAATTTGTATATTCTCAGATGTCAGGGTGGCACAACTGCAAACATGGCTCTTTTATTATGAATTTACGAGGTAATAAAAGTAAACATGGTAATGCATCGTGATCCTTGTGGCGGAGTGAAAAGAGAGAAAAGGTTTGTAGATCTCTCTCAAATCTTTTCACGTCAGGTGGTACTACTACATGCAACTTTGGTTGTACCGGCAGACATAAAAACAGTCAAAAAGCCGCCCAACCGCTCACTCCTCCCTTTGGAAGCAGATAGAGAAGCTACGGTGGTCGACACGGGACAAAGATGTCGTCGTCTGAGACAGCAGAGAGTAGCTAGCGCTCTGTAGAGAAGTTTGTCCGTTTAGGGCTACCGTAGAAACATGACAGCGCAAAGTGGCGACTTCACTGCAGGGCTCCAGAGTGCGACTAAATGGTCACATTTTGCGACTAAAATTTGAGAGTGTGCGACTGAATTTTACATCCAGTCGCACATGTGCGACCAGTAAATTTGCCTGCTGTCGGTACAGGAGAAATTAAGAAAATACACTTACTAATTATAATTGATAGACGTTATGTCTGGCAAATTCTATCTTTGCCAGCCGTTTCTATATGAGAGAATATTAAACCATTTGTCCGTGATGCATTTTTGCCATTCGCAATCCAGAAGAGAGAGACAGCGAGTGAGCTCTCTCACGTGGAGCTACAGCGAACACAACACCACAGTCAGTTTAATGAGGGACGATGGCCAAGAGAACTACACAAAAGTTTAGTCTGCTTAAACTTTAGGGATGTGCTGTGATATTAATCTAATTTTATTTTCGATTTTGGCTTCCAAGAATTATAAAAAGATGGTATGAGGTAAAACTATTCCTATAGCCGTGTTCGTCGAGCTCATGCTTCCCTTCACAGCTGCGCTGTCATTTCTCCCTAAACCTAAACTAAACGCCAGATTCAGTGATTGTTGTAAACTGCAGTCTCTACTGTTGCTAAACTGCGGGATGTGTTCGATAATAAAGAGCTATTAAATGCACAATAATCCAAGCAAGAGACGCTGTTTCCAACTTCAAGGCGGCTTATGTGTGTGTGCTGCGAAATGGACCGACTTGCACTTAATATTTTAGTTCTTCGTGTGCGCGTCTAAACCATCAAATAAACAACAAATAGCCGCCGCCGGTGTCAAAATGACCGGATTGGAGAGTAGTTATTTTAACAGTTTATATCTTAAATGGGCGTAAATAGTTTGGAGAAATAGGAGAATATGATATTATTAGTTCTACATTCGATCGGTCTTAAAGGGGCAGCGTCTAATAAACCTGCTGACGATTGAGCCATTAATTAGAATCGAACAAAAGGCAAATAGAAAATATTCACATCTCTTGAATTAATAACTTTAGCTTTTATAAGCATTAATCTATCAATTTATACAGTGAAAACTATGCAGTGCTATTTTACATTTCATTACTTTATTAGATTTCTTTGTAGGTTTGTTCTTTACTGTAATATTAATGTTAGCAGACCTTCTGAACGCCTGCACACTGGTCCATTTACAAATGGATGTTTATATTTTTTTCAAACTTTGCGGTTTCTTTTGCTATAGATATTTTACTTTTCAGATTATAAAGCCATGTTATTTATGTTCTTAATTATGTTTTTTTTTCATAAAAATAAAATAAATAAAGTATAATAAAAATAACCGGTAAGAATACTGTTAAAGTACCGGATCGATAAGCAGTATCGGTAAGAGTAGTAATACCATTAAAACCTTAACGATTCCGATCCCTATTAGTAATACAGTGGAAATTAGTAGATTTGGTTAGCATGTTAATTTACGGTGTGCGCCCCTAAAATTTCTGGTTGTGCCCCTAAAATTTTCAGTTGGGGGCCACTGTGCTCCTAGTGAAAAAAGTTAGTCTGGAGCCCTGCACTGTAAGGGGACCCGCGGTGTATGGAGATATAAATGGTTAATTCTAAGGTAATAAAAACATAACGTTCATTATGTAAGGTCTTTATACACCACTGAAAACATAGTTATGTATATTGTATTGCATTTCTGTCAATAGATCCTCATGAATACTACACACTGCACCTTTAACAACTGAAACTTGTTCATGACTCAAATATGCATTACATCAGTTTTGAAGCTTTATTTGTCAACGACCCATGTTGGTTTCAAATATCAAGTTCAAAATGCTCCTAAAATGAGAATAACTCTTGTAAATTCTGTTCTCAAAACTAAAATAAAGTCACATGATTAAGTTGTTTCGTAATGTTTTTACTTAAAACAATTTATGAATTAAAATGTTAGCCTTTTTAATACATTTATGCTGTATTTTACTACTTAAATGTTCCACGAAATCCTGTTAAATGGCAGATTCTATTGTGACAACTTGCCCCATAGTGTGACAACATTACCGCTATTGCACAAATCAACTGTATCTTTTTTCCTGCACAATAAACATTTGAACGCAATAAAAAATGTGACGACTAGGCCCCGTCTCTTCTACGTGAGCGCTCTCACTTTTGGATTAGTTGTTGTTACCGCTTCTGGCGTATTACATAGGCCTGTCGTAAATGTTGCTTTGTGTGCCTCAGCTCGATGACATGCGTCTATGCTTCCTACCAATAACCACACATTTCACTAGAACACACATGGTCAACTTCTAACCTCATTTGTGCTGCTGTTTCCATTGGTGAACATGTGAATACTTGGAAGTTTACCGTCGTAACTTTAAAATAGACTCTCGCGATGGTCACCATGTATCTAAAAATGCCTTTGCTTTATCTCACGAAGGGTTTGGATACAGTCAAATGTGTAAATGTTTGATCCCAGTCAGCCAGTTTCGCTGGGTTTTCCCGGTTAACATTAATGGGTGAGTATAGCAGTGGGCATCTGAGGATTTTTGAGCTAACACATGTCAGAAGCACTCAAATAAAGCAGACTATCATATTAAAACAAGTTTTGCATGTCTTCCTGTTTGCAGCCTTTTATTTAAAAGGGTTAAACCAAAAGCATCGCACGCGTCCGGTTCTTAGTATAGTATTTCTTCAACCGGCTTCTCAGAATTCGAGGCAGTTGCTGCTATACGATGGTATCACACGTTTGTTTCCTTCACTGTTTCTTTAATATCGATATGGGTGGTGAACCAAAAACAGCACAATAGACAACAGCTGACATGTCAGCGGCTATGTCATCCCCATGGTACCTCCAGAAGCACAGCACTCGTGAATAAGCAGTTAGGTGTCCTCACCTTGCCCCTGCCTGTGGCTTGTGGCACTGTAAACATTAGCTGTGTGTTGAACTGATGATTATAACACACTGGCATCAAATAAGCAAGGATGCATTGAGAGCTCTCTCATCTGCTGGGAAAAGTGACATGGTGGTTGGCTAGTTTGATTATATAATAATTACCGTTCATTGATACCAGGTGTCTGTCGGAGCCAAATGACCATCTGGTGGCCCGAGCACTTTGTGTAACTGTAGAGTCGACGGCGCATCTGTGGAAATTAGATTTTGAATGTAAACAAAAAGTATTTTCTGCGCTTTATGCGAGTTTTAATTAAAAAAAAAAAGATAGAGAAACATTACACAGGAAATGGTTTAGAAACAACAAGATTGCAAGTGCTGTTCCTGTTTATGACATTTTAGTCTAACATGTCATCATGAAAACGGTCAGAATTTAGTCCTGCGACTTCAATTACCTTTCATTTTGTCTTATTATCGAGTGATTAATGATTCAAGTGATAATTCTTATTATAGAAGCCAAACTTTCACTTTATTTTTCAAGTCATCGTGTTTAAGTGATGGGAAAAAGAATATGTTAGGAATGCACTCTCTGTCTTGATTCTGATTGGCCGTTTTGTTATCAGATGACGCTGTGTATTTGTGTATTTGATCGCTGTCAAGGCAACCAATTTCCTACATAGATGTGCTAGTTTCATTTGTCTTTGCTTTGCCGCCACTTTTCTTCTCACATATGCACATATGTTCATATTTGTTTAATAAGTAGCCTTCATTATTGGAAAATAAACCCCTATACAAGAATCATTATCCTCATAATGATTCTGAAAGATTTTTTTTTTGTTTAACTTTTTGATAAAAGTATGAATGTATTTTACAATGATTGTTTTAAAAACAATATTTTATTTTTTGTGAATACAATTATTATTATAATATTTGTTCATATTAGTTATTTGTAATCTCTGTAATGGCACAATTTCAATAGAAACTACATGGATATCCTCATGAGATTCCTTTAAAACTCTGTAGGGACACGTCACATGAACTGAATAGAGGGTTAGACCCCCTTTCTTCCAGTCTTCTGCCCACAGGCACCTAAAGTCATGGGATCATCTAGAGAGATGGCAAGGAGATTGTCAGCCGATTGTGTTGGGAATGACACCTGCCTTGAGGAGGATTTATGGGATTCAAACTCAGAATGGAATGTACCACAAGTACATTTTTTAATGTTCAATACTTATCAATAACTAACAATAACTAAGTGTTTGAATAGTATTTACTATTATATTTGTTAGCTATTTTCTTTAAATATTTGACTTTCCCTGACTCATGAACAATTCCACTGCATCTCAAATGATCAAATTATTATTAATATTATATTATATTAATTATATTATTTTATATTATTATATTATATTATATTAATTATATTACATTATATTATATTACATTATATGGTAACAAATATCTGAAATCTTTATTTATTACTTTGTGGTTGAATTTACATGTTTTTGTAATACAATTTCTTTGACAATTATTCCTACAATAAAATGTTAATTATATTAATAATTATTCACCTTTTGCTTAATTCACAAAAATTACAGCTTGATTGCAAATGATGAAAATACTATGTGATATTTCCTTTTTTTTTATCACACAACATGTAGGGATGGTTAAATGGTTATATATAGTTTTTCTACTTGGATAAAAAATGTCTGTATTTATATAAAAAAGAAAAAAAATTAAAGTTATTTCACATCCTGCCCAATGTTGTCCTATAAACAATGTTCATATTGAAGGCTATGAAAACAAATATAGTGAATGTAGCCATGTAGGCTGTGCGGTATATGATATGCAAAATCACATTACATAATTCTAAAATTGTAACATTACAAACATAAAATAATTAATTTTTAAATGCACTAAGCTAAAAATAAATACAAACAAAAGCACAGACTAATTATATTAGCCTACATTTTATTACTCCATTATAATCTCACAAAAATACACTTTGTAGGTTTAAAATTCTGCATATGGCAACTACAAATATTTTAGCAGTATGTATATTTTAGCCAATTCCCTTTAGACAAGTCATTTCACTCGGCTGCCATTGAGGAACGCCTTTCGAGGAAGCATAAAATCTGTTCGACAAGCTTACCATTAAATAACATCAGATTTGAAATCACCAATGAAATCGGACAACAACTGTCTCATACATTTTGTTTCTTTTCTAATTAACAATTGGCTCTTTAATTCACCATATTGGGTGTTGCACTTTATCCCGGCAGTTCATAAGTAATCGGAGTGCACCGCCTAAATATAAAGTTTTTCATTTTTGTGCTCATATTCTATCGCTCTCCGTCTGTTTGGCGTGCATGCACGGCGGCGCTCGTTCACGGAAGTCTGTGAAATTTAGCGGAGATTCACTCCTGACAGCAAAATGGAAATATTTGCATGTGCTTATAACATTTATAGATGGAGTATATACCTGTGAAATGTATGTTATGCACTGAGGAAAGCACTATCTCAAACGCATTAAACAGATCAAGAATCTATCTGTCAGCAGCACATGCATCTGATAGGTTAAGCCGCTTTAAACTATATGATACTTGTTAGCCTATCTTACCAGTTATTTTGAAGCCCTTAAAGGGGTAGTTCACCCAAAAATGAAAATTCTGTCACAATTTACTCATCCTCATGTCTCACCCGTAAGACCTTTGCTCATCTTCGTGACACAAATTAAGATATTTTTGATGAAATCCGAGAGCTCTCTGACCCTCCATAGACAGCAATTTAATTATCACTTTAACGGTCCAGAAAGGTAGTAAAACCATTATTAAAATAGTCCATGTGACTCCAGTGGTTCAACCTTAATTTTATGAAACAAAAACACTTTCTTCCACAATTTCTTCATGCCTGTGTCAGTCTTCTACGCAGTTTACGTTGATCAGCTCCTGCGTCAGCATCACATGCATGGGTCGTGGTGCTCATGTGAACAGCATCGGCCAATGGTAAGCCGGAGTTCTGGCGTAGCTCTGATGAAACTCGGAAGCGCTGCACTGTTTTTTCTCATCAACAGCTTGGGAGACTGACACAGACGTGAAGAAATTATTTAATAAAGTCATTATTTTTGTTTGCTTTTTGAGCTCAAAAAAGAATTTTTGTCACTTCATAACATTAAAGGGGTCATATAATGCCATTTTTGTACAAATTAATATGATTTAGTGTCTAAATGAAAAGTTTGTAATATACTTTAATTAAAAATTCTCATTAGTATTGTAAGAAAACACTCCAAAAACCTGGCCAAAAACAGCTCTGTTTTCAGCAAGCCATTTCAGTGCATGTGACTTTAAATGATAATGAGCTTTGCTCACCCCGCCCCTCTGTTCTGTGGCGCGTTTTGACACAACACACGTGGAGTGTTGCCTTGACAACAGTTAAGGGTATGTTTTGGAGAAATGGCAACGGGAGTCTCTGAGGACACAATTGACCTATAGGTAAGCCCCTCCCCTCGAACGCAGATGAGCCAATAGCAGTTGAGTATCAGTTGCGCTCGGACCTCTTTAGATTTCAGCGCCATAGAGATGCATTGGAAAATCCGAAGCTCTCATCGGTTTGAAAATGCTAAAATGTCGTGCCTGAGGTACTTCAACACTGATTCCAGGGATCCTGAGAGGATTTTCAGTTTGTCATACTCTCGTTAAGTTACGATTAAAGTCCCTGCTAACATACAAACTGTAATAACTAACTGTTCTCACGTCATGTAACACTGTAGGTCAAAAACATGAAGGTCTACATTTCAGTGCCTCTCCATATTAAACTGGTTATATGTTAATTCATTTAATTTTAGATATGTTTAAGGTCTACATTATCTGTCCTACTAAGGAGGACTCCTATTTTGATGGGTATTATAGTTTACGGGTAACGTAGTGAAAGGAAGAGCTCGCACGCAGTTTATCGGAGTTGTTTTGCAGATCATACAAAGTTATTAACTGCACCCTCGAAAAGGCATACGGTCTGTTTGTTTACTGTTAGTTGTTTGAGTGTTTTTGTGTAATTTGTTGTGTATGTTAATGGTAATGCAACGACGAGAGATAGTTTGTGAATGAGACCTTAATGCGCACTTCTTATGCTTTGTTTGTTCAGCTCTTACGAGGATTTTTGTGGAGTGAAAAGGACATAATAAACTTGATAAACCATCAGTAAAGTCTGGCCATCATTCGGACGGGATATACGCTACATTCGGTGTCCAAAAACATCTTGGGATAAGGTTTTCACACTGACAGCTGTCATTGTAAGATATAGCAACTCCGCTTGTTTGTCCGAGTTAGCAACAGTAACTAAGGGGGGCGGGGCTTACCGATAGGTCAATTTGAACCAGAGTCGGACCTGGAACATATATACATAATAAGGTTTCTGACGTTTATAACGTTTCTGAATGGTTGGTTAACATGTCACTTTGATCTATCTTTGTACTGGCAGGGTAGCGTAGCGTAGTGAGATACGAATGCTATGTGTTTACTGATGTATACGTTAGTTAATTGTTACCACGTTAATTCTATAACCAGCGTACACAGTTTGTAATTACCATAACGCGTTGTTCATTATAAACGTGGGATTATGAAGTATATTGAGAGCGTCATACATAGAAAGCATGCCGTAATGTAACTTACCCTGTAAACTTTAGCCGCATTCATCGTGAAGCGTGCAAGCAATTTGCAAAGATTAATATAAAGGTTAATAAAACGTTTCACTCACTTCTTCTGGAGGTGTAGCAGGAACACGCATAGTTGGTAGCGGTCCTTTTTTCAGGCGCAGCTTCTTAGCAAAACCTGCTTTATAATTATCATATATATTTTAACAATGTCTCTCCTACCTTTCTGGGCCTTGAAAGTGTTAATCAAACTGCTGTCTATGGAGGGGTCAGAGAGCGCCAGATTTGATCAAAAATATCTTCATCTGTGTTCCGAAGGTGAACGAAGGTCTTACGGGTTGGGAACGACATGAGGGCGAGTAATTAATGACAGAATTTTCATTTTTGGGTGAACTAACCCTTTAATATAAAGCATGTCTGATGTTTAGGACAAATTGGCTGATGCACTTTCCCCGAAGCAGCTCACCCTGCATCCACCGCTATTTTTTGACGTCTTCTTTGCATGTGTTTTGATCAGGAGATTCAGTAGGTTATTTCAGAAGATGTGTAATAGCACCCCCTACTGTATAACAGTGGAAAAAAACAGAAAGCCGGAAATTTCCGTCAATGGCGGGGAAAGAGTTAATAAGGTTACTTTCATACAGCGTGATGATTACATTCGTTAATTGAACTGACACATGTACATTTCCAGTACTCACGTCCGTTATTAAAGAAAAGTGGTATTTATTTGTTTGTTTACAATTTGGAAAGTAATTCCGACATGACGTAAACGCAGCATTAAAGTACCATCTCAATATGTTTTGTCCTTGATCCAAAGAGGAAGTTGCTGTATAATCCCCCTTATTGTTCGTGGACCAAGATCAAACCTTGCACTCTGCAAACTAGGTAACTTGTAGAAAACATGGCACTTAAGCTCTCGGATGGCCCTGTCATACGTTTCCCAGTGATTAGTCTCAATCCTGGAAGACCACCTTGTGTCTGTCTTCTCTCGGTTTGCCGCAGCTTTAATCAGGTGCGGGGCATCTGAGCGTCTAGCAGCCTGAAAACAATCCGGGCCGACCTGAAGGGTCTTGTCTAGCAGTTTGCCAGGTTTATCCTTGTGGAACGACTGGATCAGTTGTGGATTAGAAAAGGAAGAAGGCTTTCCTTTTCCTATCTTCAGCCAGGTTTAAACGAGATTGGACTCGAAACATTTCACACATGCTCACGTTTTAACTTAAAAAAGTAATACTTAAAGTAGAGAAAATTGCAGGAAAGCTCTCGAAATCTTTCTCGGCTGTCGGAAAGCATGCACAGATGTCTCTGTTAACCAAACACTTTTGCTTTTTTTCCTTTCCTAATCTTGACATTTATGAGGCTTTGGTTTTAGCCGAGAGATGAAGGGGGGAATGTCGGCCCGGGCGGTGGGTGGTCCTGATGTGACAGTTGCCCCGTTACTTATGTATCCATTGCATTGAGAAAGGCCGGACATTGGCCTTCAGAGACCCTCCTGCTTCTCCATCAACCTTCGACTCAGATTTTATGGCCATCTGCTGGTTAGCAGCACTGATCGCATGGGTTGCTTTCCAATGGTAGGCCGCCACATTTGACCTGTGCTTTCCAGGTCGTGACCTTCACCTCATTTCCTTACACGCAGCCATTCCGACAGCAGGGTTGAGTTTATCTGATATCCCCCCTTAGTGCTGCTGCAAAGTGCCAAGTTTCGGGAAGCAGACCACTTAGCTTTGATACTTCAGTTTCTGTTTTGACCCTGCTCTGTCCTCGCCAAGCCTGGGTCCATCTGGACAGGTCTGCCCTGGCCTCCCTTCCCACCACCCAGGGAGGGAATACCAAGCTTCCCATGCAGGGAATCACTGTTGTCACTTTTTACCTTTCCCCTACTTCAGTGCACCGGGAGAAATGTGGCTAGGAGGGAATTGGCAAAGAACGAGTCATGAATTTGACAGTCTATGTTGTTTTAGTGTTGCATGTTGATTCTGAGTGCTAGGTTGTGAAAGATGCTGCAGTCATGTGGCGCGACCAGCATGCAGGAGAAAAAACACATAACAGGAAAGGACATCCTATAGAGAGGATCCCTGTAGACCCTCATGTGTGTCAAGGTCAATAAGTCTTAAAATATCAGATCATTTGACCTTTAAAATGTCATGTGGCGCGACTGCCCAAAAACGTATATTAATTCATAAACGGTGATATTTACACTATGAATTAAAACCTCATGATCTTAAACATCAGATAATTTGACCTTTTTATGACAAGGTTAGGTCAGTTTAGGTTGAGAAATGTCATGAGGTGTGGCTCCTCAAAAAGCTATATAAACTTTAAAAAATATATATATATATATTATATTCCAGGTCAAATATATTTATATAGGATAATTCATGATAGTTAATAAGACACTTGTTTAATCATCTAGATATTAAATAATTTGACCTTTTTATGAAAAGGCAAGGTTAGTTCATGTTGTGAAATGTCAAGTGGTATGACTCCCCAAAAACGATATGTATATTTTTAAATATGTATGAATTAATAATTCATGATAGTTGATAAGACTCTTGTTTAATTATCTAACTATTAAATCATTTGACCTTTTTAATACAAGGCAAGTTTAGTTTATGTTGTGAAATGTCAAGAGGTATGACTCCACAAAAGCTAAATAAAAAATAAAAAATAGTTATGATATTAATTAATAATTCATGATATTTGATTTGTTTCAATATCTAATAATAATAACAATGAAAACTTTTTATGGCAAGGCGAGATTGTGAAATGCATTGTGATTGTGACTCGGCAATAACTTGGATGTTTATGAATTCATAATTGATTATATTTGGGGGATAAAAAGCTTGATAAAATATATTTATAAACTTTTTGGAAAAGGTTTTCAAGGTGTAAGAAAAATGTTTTGATAAAAAAATAAAAATAAATTGTGATTAACTTTTCCTGAAAATGGTATAAAACTTTTCCCGTACCAAAACAACATGAAAATAAAGTACATAAGAAAATGACAGATGTTTTAAACTAGATTTATATATATCATGGACTCTCTTTTACGTCATTGACACATTACCTTTTTTAGAATCCCTATCCTCTGGTCTTATAGCAGTAATGCATGATAAACAATTTGCTATGTAATACTGGAGTTCTTGTTGGTTCCTTGCAACAATTTTCCCAGAGGAGCTTGTCTGGAATCTGGGAGGTTGTGATGTCAGGGTTCAGGCTGACCTCAGGAATCTGTCGGAGGTCCTCAGAGCCAGAAGTTTTTGCATTCTGGAGCTAGCGTAGCATAGCTTCCGGCCTACATTCAGGGTTTCTAGGAACAGCCGAGGCCTGGTGTAAAGACTGCCTTGTGTAGATCAGAAAGAGAAGGGACAGAGAGAGCCGAGGGGTAGTGCGGATACTCGAGGCTGTACATCAGCCGAGCACAATGCTGTCAGCCGAGGGAACATCTGGGTTTTTCCCTCCAGACAATGCTGACATGGATATGCACAAACATTGCCAGAGGGACACGCAGGGAGAGGAGATGGAATGGAAGGAGAGTTGGAAGTTTATGTACTGTAAGAGGAGAAATATTTACAACACAAGCCCTTTTGGGGGCTGCTCAGCATAACACTTTTAAAAAAACAGACTTAAAGGGGTAGTCCACCCAAAAAATAAGATGTCGTCATTGCGAACCCGGCTTTCTTTCTTTCACAGAATACAAAAGGAGAGACAAAAGTATCGCTATTCACTGATAATCTTCCTCTACAGTGAGTTTGCGTCATTTGAATTAGTTTTGTGAACTGAATCAACTGAGTAATTGAACAAAAAGAAGGAGTTGTCCATGAACGTGCCATAAATGTTGGGTTGATTTGTTTCTCGAAGTTGTCAGATTCCTGCAGGTTGCCTTTGATATGTACTGTGGAGGTCATCTTTCGGATTCCGCAGGAAGTATGCGTGTGGAGGTTAAGGTGGTGCTCTTCTGGCATGCATTGCTAATGTTAACCTTGGGCCGCTTGCCTTGTGAGATGCATCATCTGGGAGGCAGGGCAGAGAGCAAGGCTGATCACAGCATCCCACCCACAGGTGCTCTACGTCCCCAGTTGAAGGACACCATCACTTTCCCCTAGCACGAACAAGCACCAACTGGAAAATAAAATCATATCCAACAATATACACTACACAAAGTTTTGGGGTCAGTAATTTGAAAGAAATTAATACTTTTACTCAGCAAGGATGTGATCAATTGATTAAAATTGATAGTAAAGAGATTTCTATTTTGAATAAATGCTGTTCTTTTTAACTTTTTATTCATCAATGAATCCTGAAAAAAATGTCAGTTACCAATTTTTTTTTTTTCCATCATTGATAATTACTGAGTATCAATTCATCATATTAGAATGATTTCTGAAAGATCATGTGCCACTGAAGACTGGAGTAATGGCTGATGAAAATTCAGCTTTGCATCACAGAAATGAATTATATTTTACAGTATATTAAAATAGAAAACCATTTTTTTTAAATTGTAATATTTCACAATATTACTGTTTTTTTGTTGTATTTTTGAGCAAATAAATGCAGGCTTGATGAGTATAAGAGACTTCTTTCAGAAACATTAAAAATAGTAATGTTTCCTAACTTTTGACCGGTACTGTATATATTTATTGTGTACAATATATAGTAGTCAAACCAAAAATTATTCAGACACCAGATATAATTTTTTACTAGTGGGTGCTGGACACTGTAGTTCATTTATGTAAGAGAGGATAGCAAAATAAAGTAAACTGTGACATATTATACCCAACAATTCTCCATACAGTGGACTACCAGTAAAATTGATACAAATTTGGGACCAAAATTATTCATACACTTTGACCTGACCATGTTTTGCTGAAGTGTTTTTTCTTTAATTGCTAATGCGACCTTTTACACCACAGACTGAACAAAATGAAGCGTTGCTTGGTAATTGGTTGACCTAAATTGGTATTATCTAATTGTGTAAATTTAACAGCTGATTTGTTGATACATACCTTTCTGTCAAAGTTATCTGACATTATCAAGATGAATCTGTTCTGACACAGTTCTTGTCATATTTTATTACCATTTTCTAAACTATAACGACTAAAATGTGATAATGTGAGAAAATGTTGAAGGTGTCTGAATACATTTTGGTTTGAATATATATTTTTTAAGTTTGAATGCATACTTTTTTCTATTTAACCGTAGCTAACATTTTCATTTTTTCATGCACTATCCAAAAGTCTATGCAAAATCCAAATGTCATTGCAAACCTGTATGACTTTATTTCTTCTGTGGACCACAAAAGGTCAATTTTAGAAGAATATGATGGCCTGGAGCTTTCAAGCTTCAAATGACAAAAATAACTGCCATTTGTCGCAGATGTGAGCAATATGAGTCATGCGCTATATTCCATATTTCAATTTAAATCATCTGATAGCTGTGTGTCAATCTTTTGATTTGGATTTTTTCAATTGAATTAGTTGATGCAGTTCACTCTAATCTGAGTGAATGATTCACATGCCGAATTGATCTGCTTCTGAAGTTCAACTCATTGGTGGAATGATTCAGTCGTATTGATCAACTGCTTTCTGGAGAGGAAACAGTCCATTTTAATTTGGGTCTGTTTCTCACATCAAGCCTCAGACTTCAGAAGACTTGGAAGATAGTGCACAAGTCGTATGGACCACTTTTTTGATAGCTTTGCATCCTTTTTGAAGCTTGAACGCTCGAGTACTCTGATAGTGTATGTTGCTCCACCCTCCTCTCATGTGGTATGGGCCCAGAGCCCAGGTTGGCAGGGTGGAAAAAGCCCCTATCACCCAACCAACATTGACGCTTGCTCTGCGCTTGGTGTGGTGTTGTTGTTTTCCCTCCTCTTTTATGCCCCACAAGAATTTCTGAGAAATCCACCTTTTCAAATTTCCTCTGCCTTATAAAGCAGAATCAAAGAAAGTGGTTTGCATTTTCTTCGAGGTGCAGCACCGCTTCTCTTCAGAGTTTGCGAAAGGCCACTTTGGCAAGCTTATAGGCCTCAGCCATTTGCTCTTCTCGACCTGCAGTGCCACTGAATTTATGAACTTTTGGGTTCATCGGAGCCTATATTTATGAAATAGGGTCTCATTTAGTTTCTTTTTACTTATGGGTGACTTCACAACTAACCCTATTTTTTTTTTCTTTATGGCCTACATTTTTTTGTGTTTAACATTTGGTTAGGTTTGGAAATGTCTAATAATAGAAAACCCAATCTAACACAATTTTGAAGGTGGAGTTAATAAATCATATACCTCTATCTATCTATCTATCTATCTATCTATCTATCTATCTATCTATCTATCTATCTATCTATCTATCTATCTATCTATCTATCATCTATCATCTATCATCTATCATCTATCATCTACCATCTACCATCTACCATCTACCATCTACCATCTACCATCTACCATCTACCATCTACCATCTACCATCTACCATCTACCATCTACCATCTACCATCTATCATCTATCATCTATCATCTATCATCTATCATCTATCATCTATCATCTATCATCTATCATCTATCATCTATCATCTATCATCTATCATCTATCATCTATCATCTATCATCTATCATCTATCATCTATCATCTATCATCTATCATCTATCATCTATCATCTATCATCTATCATCTATCATCTATCATCTATCATCTATCATCTATCATCTATCATCTATCTATCTCGGTAAAAAAAAAAATGCAGAAAAAAAGAGATGCTATTAACACAAAGTAAATATTTTCAATATATTATTATTATTAGTTTTGAGTACTATTTTATTTTTAAGATAATGTCTTAAAATACATTTAAATAAAAAAATTCATTTTAAATTAAATTTCAAAATAAATCATTTTAATTCAAATGTAATTATAATAAATAATAAAATTATTTTAAAAAATGTATAATATTAAATATGCACAACCATTCAGAAGTTAGAGTCAGTAGGATTTTTTTGTCTCTTATGCTCACCAAAGCAAAATAACAAATAAAAAAAGCACAGTACAGTACAGTAGGCCTTTCAATAAAAACAGTAATATTATGAAATATTATTGCATTTTAAAATAACTGTTTTCAAAAAAAAATTTCCAGCATCATTACTCCAATCTTCAGTGTCACATGATCCTTCAGAAATCATTCTCATTTGCTGATTTGCTGCTTAAGAAATATTTATTATTATTATCAATGTTGAAAATGATTGAAAATATTAGAAAATATATATTTTTTCAGGATTCTTTGATGAATAGAAAATTAAAAAGAACAGCACTTATTTGAAATAGAAATATTTTGCAATATAAATTTCGTTACTGTCACTTTTGATCAATTTAATGCATCCTTGCTGAATAAAAGTATTAATTCCTTTAAAAAAAATCTTACTTACTCTAATATAATTCATATTAAAATGAAAAGCTTCTCTCTTCATATAATTAATATAAATAATTAATATTTGTTAATAATAAATGGATCAAAAAACAGATGGATGGAATGTAGTGACAAAGTTACCCTGATTGTATTGCATTAAAATCAACTTTTTGTTAACCCCTAAACGCATACCTCCGATCTTTAGTGACCCTGGACGTCATTCACTACGGTCCTCCTCATTAATTTTTTTAATTTAGACATGAACCTTCATAGTGTTCCTAAATGAATTCATTATAAACAATATAACAAGACAAAAATAATACAATTATAAAAGAATGCCTGTTTTCCCATTTATTTTTTGTAAAAATTGCATAGGGTCCCTAACGCCCCAAGGTGTGTAACCGTGTAAGTATATCTTTTTTTCTGCACGTTTTCTGCAAGGTGACAATGTCTGATACACAATGATAAAGTGACGTTTCACTCATAGTTACCGCAGGCAGAAAACAAAAGAATAGGAAGTATCATCAGCAAAACTTGAAATGGCTCAGCGATTTACTGCAGAGCAAGTACTGAACGCAATCAAATATCAGTGTCACTTGATGGTGGATCTGGTGAAGAAGCTGTCAGCGGTCAAAATATTCATTTTGAAGATGTTGAAAATGATAGTTTTGAGAATATGTTTGAGATCGCGATGCTGAATGTACTGATAAATGAGCTCTGAAGAGGACAGTGATGATAGTATAAAACACCTGCTCAAACCGAACCCTTACAAGCTTCAAAAGGTAACAAAATATGCTTTCTGTAATTGTTACTCTAATATCAGGAGAGTTTTATGTTATCGCAACCCGAATGTGTAACATTCAGACATTTAAGGGTTAATGGTGTGCCATTTATTGTCTGCGTTAATAAGGTCAGGCGATGGCTGTCGGGCCGCGTGTCGCCCCCATCGGCTCGCTACGCAGGTGAGCTTACATTCACCTCAAAGCCACTCCACTCGTGTCACTCCGCAGCCTGGCTCATTATGGGATTAAGCACAGCCCAGTCCAGTCACATCATGATTCCTGGCTGGACTGGCCTCGAGGGCCGGCTCCATGCGGCCCCTTGCCTCTCTGAGCGCCGACGGCTCCCAAAGCCCTCCTCAAATGTGTCACATTCCACATGACACCCGTCTCAGTGGCAGCCGACTTTCTCACAGAACTTTCAAACCCTATTTTTCTTTGAATGGGAGTTTCTCCTTTGTTGTGCGGGACCGTGCAGCCAGGCCCCTAGCAACTTCCCTGACCTGGAATGCTGCTGGAATTCTTAGGCAGCGCTTGCCAACTTTGGCTACCTGGTAAAAGGGATTAGGGTAGCTTTATCCCTTAGTCAAGAATGCGGAATGGATGAACTTCTGACCAAAGAGACGAGGTTGATGTTCAAAGTGTGGTCGCGGTGCGATGCCCTGACATGTTCTTCCCAACCGCTGTCTATCTGATAGGATCGATCGGGTTTCCACTCCCCCGTCACCTGACTGTATGGTAAATAACACAGTTGTCACTTCCAATTGAAACGTGAGACCGCAAACCGTTAAACTAGTTCGAAATGGGTAGCGATGACAATATCCTGAGTGCTTTGTTCCTCAAAATTAAGGGAACGGATCAAAAATATTCTGCAATGCAGAAAAAAGCATGTCTGAAACATTAAAAGGCTCCCCTTGAAACAATGAGATCAAAGCGGCGGATGCCAAAATTGAGTTACTTATTAAAATAAAACCGAATTAATAAAACTTTTCGATGATTTCATTTTGGATATTGTCTTTAAATGAGAAACATGAGACTACCAGCCGTTAAACTAGTTTGAAATGGATAGCGATGACAATGTCCTAAGTGCTTTGTTCCTCAAAATTAAGGGAACAGATCGAAAAAACGCATAACAGAATAAAGCCTATATGTCGGAAACGTTAAATGGCTTCCCATGAAGCTGTGACAATGAGATCAAAGCGGGTACCCACTTATAGGCTCAGTTTACTGTCGATCCTTTCACAAAGAAGAGAGTCTGTTTCTACAAAACATGTCACATAAATGCCTCAAACTGAGCCAAACGCAACAACAATCATTTTGGAGGATTTTTATATGCCTGCGTCACATGGGCACACCGGTGTACTTTTTAGAGAAAGCAGGTAATCTGAACTGAGCTGCACAGGAATGCAGCTTTCGTTTACACTGAGGTTTGGGGAGCTGTGGAGTGGGAACAGAGAAAGTCATGGGAACAGGACCAGCATGCCAGTGATGTCAGGTGGAGCTGCAGTCAACATTACAGAGACACTACAGACAGGACCGTTGCATTATTAGCTTTCATTTACAAACACTTTCCTTCTGATTTGACTTGAGTTATGTTTTCCTTCAAAGTTGCGACTTTAATGTATGCGCAAAATTGGAATGTCGCATAAGATATTTGCGAATAAAGCATAGTTTCCATCCCATGTGTCCAAGAGAAGAAAATCGTCACTTCCTGGAAAATTGGTGCAAAATATCTGTAATAAAAATGGACGTTGCTGCAATCCGGGATGCCACTGTGGCTCTTTTCTCCTACATCATAAATGACTTCCGTCTACAGTGAGCAGACGAAACACAATAAATGCTTTTATGTCATCTTGCGTTCGTATGCTGGTGTTTGGGAACGCAATCATGTGAGACGCTTCTGGGAGGGAATTAAACCAAATCATCCTCAGGGCGCGACATTAATGCTTGTCCGCTTGTCCGGAACAAGTCGATTTTTTTAAAGGGGCAAGTGAAAGAGAATTTTACTTGCCCGACCGGACAAGTAGCCTGATATAACTAGGGAATCACCAAAATGCAAGAATGATTCTGCATTCATTTAGTGTAAGTGGCAATTGAAAGTGGATATATAATGTATAATGAACTGACGGTAACTATAACGTTGCGCTGTTGACGCTCGCCCAGCCTCTTGAGGAGAAATCAAAACAAATGTGCACCGCTCACACAGAGAATCTCGGTTAACTGCGTTAAAATGTAGAAATGTGGAGTTTATTTATATTTATAACATATGATACAGTTGCAAACGTTACCAAGAGTGCTGTTTTCCTGAATAACATCCCGACTGAAAATGACACTGATTTCATATGACCGTTCCATAAACAATTACTAACATTAAGTCACTTACATTTAAGATGCAATATTGAGTGTTTTTGTTCTATTTCAGCAGCGAAAATAGTTCCAAACAAAGATCACAGCAGAATGCGTGTCACCGCAACAGCGTGTCAGTGAATGATTCAGCGTTTTGAATGAAACGGTTGAATCAAAGATTCAATGAACTATTCGTAAACGACCGCCTCATTCTTGAATGAATCGCCGTTTGAACGAATCGACTCAATGACTCGCTCATTCAGACGTTCACCTGCTGCCAGTAGTTTCATGTTTAAACATTCTTTCCAACTTTTCTTATTTGTATATTCAAAAATATTTAAAACAATCTCATACCATTATTTAATGCAGTTGTAATTTTTCAGTGTAAATTATTTAATTTGATTGGTAACAGCCAGTGTCTTCTTCTAATTGAATTTATTGATCAAATTTAAGAATATAAAAGGAAAGCTGAAGCATAGCCTATATTTAATAAAATTACAGGAAAAATACCATTTATAAAAGGTAACAATATCACAGATATGCAGATTTAAATATGTCAAAGCTGATTTAACACTGGTGAGAATATTGCTTCAGAATAAATTATATTTACAACACACACACAAAAAAAGGTTTTACTCTGACAAGTGAATGACAGATTATTTGCACGTGAACAAGCTTAATGTCAAGCCCTAATCCTGATGACAGATTTTGGCTCCGGCATTTCAGAATGATCAAACCAACATTTGAGATGATGTGCGATGAGATGGATCCGCTGGTTAGTCCAGTTATCCAATCGCATCCTCTGTTGAGGCAAAGTCACGTGAATTTTTTGTTGCGCATCAAGTGATTTATTCAGTAAATGTGTTTCCAACATAGTTTATGTGCTGGATATCTTATCTTCTTACTGGATAAAAATCCGCCTTAATTTAGCGCATACGCAGAATTTATCATTTCAATGCTGTTCAATTGAACTTTCTATTAAATTTCTATCAAAGAATCCTGAAAAATCACTGTTTTCAACATTGATAATAATAATAAATTTTACTTGAGCACCAAATCTGCATGATTTCGGAAGGATCATGTGACACTGGAGACTGGAGTAATGGAGCAATGCCATCACAGGAATACATTACATTTTGAAATATATTAAAATAGAAAACATATTAAATTCCAATAATATTTCCTAATATTACTGTGTTTACTGTATTTTTGCTTTGGTAAGCATAAGAGACTTCTTTCAAAAACTGACCCAAAACTACTGTATGTACACCTTAGACTTCCAATATTGAAATTAATGGTTGATTTTTGGGATTTTTGGTTGCTGATTCTTAAACAATTACATTTGGGCACCCCCAAAGTAATGTTGTTGCTTTGTCAGTGCCTTTAACAGGTACAGTGACAGTGACAAGACAGGTATCATTCAGGCTTTATTTTGTACCGGAGACATTGGATCTCCCAGCTACTGTACATTCCTTCCACATCGGTCATGTAAGAATCCAATCAGAAGAATGGCCTTTTTTTTTGTTTGTCTGTTGCTCCTTTCTTTTTGAGAGGATATCTAATTATCTCCTCGTCTGGGTGCTCATGAATGCTGAATAAACATGTGCTCTTGTTGTAAAATTCCATTTAACAGACAGACTATAGGGTTGAATAACGCACTGTATAGTTTGAATGAATCATAGCCTGTCTGAATGAGAAAGTTGCCATTTCCTTTCACTTAAATGGTTAGTTCTTCCAAATATCATTTGTGTCAAAGCTATTTTTTGTGTCATTTTTGCAACTCAACAGTGCACGTCCTCATTTACTTTCATTGAGTGTGCAAAGGCTTTTGTATAGACGATACCAGAGAAAGAATAAGAAGGGAAAAATTATACCATTGTTGTCAGATTGTATTGCCGATTTGAAAGGTTATGGACAAAATACCTTGACACAGTTTTGAAACCATTTTTACTTGTAAATTTCATGTTTAATTTCAAGTTTCATTCAGTGTGTACATTTCTAAGCAGAAAGACTGTGATAGTATTTTATTGTAAAACGTACTTCAACTTTGAAGTAATTTTTACAATGCAGACCATAAATCAAGCATAATCAAGCCATGAAGTTTTCTTATACAGTAAATGCGATATCCAGCTCTTTTGCTTTGCTCAAATTCAAAGTTGTTCAAAAAATTGTCCAATGACGTGTGGCTTTTAGCAAATGAAGCAACAGAAAGTTGATGTAACGTTGGCGCACAAGTCTAGGATCCATTGCCCAGTTTGATCCATAACCGGAAACAAGTTGACAAGAGAGGAGAAAACGTCTACTTCCGATGTCACTATGGAAAAATCGCCTCTTTACTTGATTGGCCAACTGTATACCTATTCCCAAAGAGGAAGACAAGACAGGCATAGAGAGACAGATTGAGTTAAAGGTAAAGGAAAGACTGAGACAATCATTCCCCACTCGTGTGAGGGAGCGAAAGAGAGACCTTTTCCCACACAGCGACAGTAACTCTGCCCAGAGGAGCAATGCCCATTCCCATCCATCTCACCGTTTCACAGGCTGGAAATCCCCCGGCTGCACAAAGAGCCCAAATTTAATACTGAGCCTCTGGAGGCGCAGGAGGGTCCCCTGACCAATATTGATACGAGAGGTACCTTTGTCTGAGAAACCTTAAGGGAGCAAAACAATTGTTGTGGTTGCCGGGTCCATATAATGCCCAAGTGCGGCGGATACGCGTTACGTTTTGTTGATTAAAGGGAAACGTACACTCACGTTCGCAATCGATTCCTTTTCTTCACAGACATATAGTCTTGTACCTGTCATGTTATTTTAGGAACTCGGTCGCGCTTGCTGAGCTGTTCAGCGAATGAGACGCTGTGTAATTTGAACGCGCGTTGTCCGCTCAATGCTCTGATGCCACGACTGTGTCAAATATGCACAGTCACCCGGTTACAGGCCCAAAGGTAAAGGAAACGTGAAGTGGGTGGTTCACTTTCTGCCATTGTGCTTTTGTAAAATCAGCTAGCTAGTAATTGTAATTCAAATCGTTTATGTATCCCCAACACAATCAGCTCACGAGTAAAGCTCGGGGACAGGAAATGAACAGAGCTCAAATTACATTATAAGACTCAGATTTTGTAATATTGTGTAGAATGAGCAACACAACATATTTAAGCAACTGATTGGTGGTGTATATTTGACGGTGATTCAAGATTCAAGATTCAAGATTCAAGAGTTTTATTTGTCACATACACAGTTATATACACAATATACAACTGGCAGTGAAATGTAAACAGGTCCGCTCCATGGACAGTGCAAATAACAGTTACAAGAACACAAGGGAAATTAAAATAGAAATAGAATAAAATTAGAATAAAAAGTATTAACATAAGTAGAGTTATAAATAAATCAAGTAAGATAAAAATAGGAAATAAGATAAAAATAAAAAAATAAAATAAAAATATAAAATATAAAGTAAGTGGATATGATAAGTGAGATAAACTGTAGACTTAAAAATAAGTGGTTAACATAAAATATATATATATATTTATATATAGAGAAGTATGATGTGCATGCAATAGGTATAATTGCAAATCGGAGTATAATGTGCAAACAGGAGTATGATGTGCAAACAGGTTTATTACAGGTTGTTACACAGTAACAATAGGAACGTAAAGTGCAGTGCAATGGCAGTATGTGAATGTTAATGTTTAAACTGGATGTTTATGCGTGTGCGGGGTGAAGTGAAGTCACGTGACTGAGTTCAGGAGTCTGATGGCCTGGGGGAAGAAACTCCTCCTGAGTCTTTCAGTCTTTGCCATCAGGCTACGGAAGCGCTTACCAGATGGCAGCAGGGTGAAGTGAGAGTTTGCAGGGTGATTAATGTCTCTGATGATTTTAGTAGCTCTACCTCTGCAGCGTTTGGTGTAGGTGTCCTGCAGAGACGGGAGAGCTGAGCCTGAGATGCGCTCGGATAAGCGCACCACTCTTTGCAGGGCTTTGCAGTCGTGACTGGTGCTGTTCCCGTACCACGCTGTGATGCACTGAGTCAGGACACTTTCTATCGCCCCTCGATAGAAAGTTTTCAGGATGGCTGGTGAAACCCTGAATTTCCTCAGCTGGCGCAGGTGGTACAGTCTTTGCCTGGCTTTTTTCACCTGTGTCTGGATGTGTGTAGTCCAGGTCAGATCCTCGGAGATGTTCACACCCAGGTATTTGAAGCTGCTCACCTTTTATAAATTTGAAGCTGAGTACCTTTTATAAATCGGTGAGTACAGTGAGTTGGTTTGTCTGTTAGTACCTTTATAAATGTATATTTCTTATAGTAATGTATTAATAATTTATCATTCATTATTTTAATAAAATAATAAAAAATAATCTAGATATGATATCTCTCTTTCTCTCTCTCTATACATATATACATATATAATAAATATTTGTATAAACTTTTTCCCCCCTTAAATATATACATGCATGTGTGTGTATTTATATATACATAATTATATACAGTACACACACATATATTATGTACACACAAACTTTTATTTCGGATGTGATTAATTGCGATTAATTGTTTGACAGCCCTAATATATATATATTGTGTCGGTCCCCCTTTTGCTGCCAAAACAGCCCTGACCCGTCGAGGCATGGACTAGACCCCTGAAGGTGTGCTGTTGTATCTGGCACCAAAATGTTAGCAGCAGATCCTTTAAGTCCTGTAAGTTGTGAGGTGAGACCTCCATGGATCGGACTTGTTTGTTCAGCACATCCCACAGATGCTCGATTGGATTGAGATCTGGGGAATTTGGAGGCCAAGTCAACACCTCAAACTCGTTGTTGTGCTCCTCAAACCATTCCTGAACCATTTTTGCTTTGTGGCGGTGCGCATTATCCTGCTGATAGAGGCCACAGCCACCAAGGAATACCGTTTCAATGAGAGGGTGTACAATACATGGTCTGCAACAATGCTTAGGTAGGTGGTAGGTGTCAAAGTAACATCCACATGGATGGCGGGACCCAAGGTTTCCCAGCAGAACATTGCCCAAAGCATCACACTGCCTCCGCTGGCTTACCTTCGCTCCCCACATGCATCAATGAGCCTTGGCCGCCCATGACCATGTCGCCGGTTCACCACTGTTCCTTCCTTGGAGCACTTTTGATAGATACTGACCACTGCAGACTGGGAGCACCCCTCAAGAGCTGCAGTTTTGGAGATGCTCAGACCCAGTCGCCTAGCCATCACAATTTGGCCCTTGTCAAACTCGCTCAAATCCTTACGCTTGCCCATTTTTCCTGCTTCTAACACATCAACTTTGAGGTCAAAATGTTCACTTGCTGCCTAATATATCTCACCCTCTAACACGTGCCGTGATGAAGAGATAATCAGTGTTATTCACTTCACCGGTCATAATGTTATGCCTGATCGGTGTATAGAGTATATATATATTATATATTCTTATATAGTCAGTTGACCATTGTGACCCATTCCTAGTATGGTGTGTATACGTTGTTGCAGTTCTTTTGGGACCGGGATTCTCTGTCGTTAAATTATTCCAAACTCAACCTGGACCTTCCAAAACAGCCCCATTCCATGTCTGTGTGTTCCTCTCCTCCTTTCTCCACTCTATAATGAAGCTCTGTGTGTATTGGTGGTTTTTGAACGCACATCAGACAGCGGCGCACATACAGCTCCATATGTACTGGCTCTCTCCTCCAAACCACATCATATTTACAGTCTAATGAGAACTGCAGTCAGGCAGCCCTGCTGTCAGACCCCAGCCAAGAGTATGCACTAGTGACTGCTCCAAACAAGAAAAGAATCCCTTTCACTCTACCATTGTACAGTCTTTTTTTTTTTTGATTGCATGGAGAATGAGCAAAGGCATTTTCTCAGAATTATTGGAACCAGCCGTGCCTTCATGTGGTTTGGAGGTTCTTGTCATTGGTTCAAAAAAACAGTGTGGTACGGTTGCTTTTTAACCTCTTACCTGTCAATCAAAATGTTCTGCCTTCATCAGGTTGAAAATAGGACTGTCGATGTAACAGATTTGTCGGCTGCGATTCTCCCGTTCCACCACATCCCAAAGATGCTCTATTGGGTTGAGATCTGGTGACTGTGGAGGCCATTTGAGTTTAGTGAACTCATTGTCATGTTCAAGAAAGCAAATGATATGAGCTTGATGATATGAAGTAGCCATCATAAAGGGATGGACATGGTCAACAACGACACTCAGGTAGGCTGTGGTGTTTAAACAATGCTCAATTGGTACCAAGGCAAAGTTTGCCAAGAAAATATCCCACACACCATTACAACACCACCACCAGCCTGAACAAAGCAGGATGGATTCATGCTTTCATGTTGTTTACACCCCATTCTGACCCCACCATCTGAATGTTGCAGCAGAAATCGAGACTTATCTGACCAGGCAACGGTTTTTCCAATCTTCTATGGTCCAATTTTGGTGGGCCAGTGTGCCTTGTATCCTCAGTTTCCTGTTGTGATCTGACAGGAGTGTGTCTTCTGCTGCTGCTTCCATCTACCTCAAGGTTTGACGTGTTGCGCGTTCAGAGATGCTCTTTTCTGGTTGTGACGACTCATTGTTGACTTTCTATCAACTGGAACCAGTCTGGCCATTCTCCTCTGATCTCTGGCATCAACAACACATTTTTGCCCACAGAACTGCTGCTCACTGGAAACCTTTTTCGGAACATTCTCTGTAAACTAGGGATGCACCGATGTATCGGCCGCCGATATTTATCGGCCGATTTTTGATCAATGATTATCAATATGCTATCGGCATATTGGCTATATCATGAGAAAGGCCGATATGTTTTTTTTTTATGAACTGCGTGAAGGCACTGAGCTGTGTAATGTCTGCTGCATAATCCAAGATTATATGTAATATTCCTGCTGCGCTGCTGTCTGTGTTTTAATGTTTATCAAACAAAAAATAAAAATAAAAATCGCTCACTACTCTTGACTAGACATAAAGATTCATTTCCGCGATGTGGACAATGCAGACAGAATCCAGTCATAAAAACGTAGTTTACTGCATAATGGCACGAAATGTTTTGATGCATTTAAATATGAATCCTGCATGTTTCTCTGTCTCTCTGAATGAATGGAGATGCCCAGCTTAATTTAGCCTAACCTTACCTCTTTCTCTCTCTCACACACACACACACACACACACACACACACACACACACACACACACACTGAAACTCGCGGTGTTTTTCAGCATCTGCCACTCAATATGAGACACGAATGCATCTCCAGTCACTTCATGAGCATTTTTACCGTTTTATTACCAAATCTATCGTCATATCAAAACACACACGGGAACTCGAAGCACACGGCAACCCGTCAAAATAAAAGTTCAGTTTAACAAACCAAAATAAAAGTTCAGTTTAACAAAGTAATTGTGACAGGATTAATGTTCTACAGAAGAGCTACGTCTCAATGTAATAATAATATATGAATTTAATTTATACAGTGAAGAATATGCAGTGTTATTTAACATTAAACCTACTTAAAAAGCACTGTTTTTCATATTTCTCTCTCTCTCTCTCTGTGTGTGTGTGTGTGTGTGTGTGTGTGTGTGTGTGTGTGTGTGTGTGTGTGTGTGTGTGTGTGTGTGTGTGTGTGTGTGTATATATAATATGATATAATATTTATGTTGGCCTGGTGAATGTTAAAAGGATCTAGTGTATGTTCATTCGAAATTATTTGATAATGCAGCAATAAACTAGCTAGTAGGCTATAAGTTAATAATGTTTTTTTTTTTTTTTTTACTTTAAAACCACTATTTTAAATTACAACATTTCAAATAAGAGGGCAAGTGGACAAATATTGGTATCGGCCAATAATTGTTTGTTAAAATCGATATCGGTATCGACCCCAAAAAATCATATCGGTGCATCGCTACTGTAAACCCTAGCGATGTGCATGAAAATCCCAGTAGATCAGCAGTTTTTGAAATACTCAACATCCATGCCACGTTCAAAGTCACTTAAATCACCTTTCTTCCCCATTCTGATGAACTTCAGATAATCTTGACCATGTTTACATGCCCAAATGCATTGGGTTGCTGCCATGTGATTGGCTGATTAGATATTTGCGTTAACAAGCAGTTGAGCAGGTGTACCTAATAAAGTGGCTGGTGAGTGTGTGTATATAACTATAATGTTCATTATATTGGGACAATAATTATCTTGGATGTACATAAATATTAATTAGCTGAATTCTAATATTAAATTTTTTATAATCTAGTAATATAATATATTTATTTAATATTCAATTATATTTATATTTAAAATAATATATTTAAAAATCTAGTAAAAATGTCTATAATATAGTGTGTATGTTAAATAAAAAGTAAAAACTTAAATGTATATAAAATATTTTTTTTGATTTTGTGGTCATGATTCATAATCAGCCACTGTAAAGTTCAAATTGAGCACTTTGTGCAAATGAAACGGCCCATAGCCAGAAGAGAGATGGAAACTGTATTGTTTTGTGTTTGCGATAAACTTTTTGGCAAAAGAACTCACATATGCATGAGCCACGGACAATTAGCCTACCGGGTAGTCGAGGAAACCATGTTGCTTTAACGATAACGATTCCAGACATTCCTGCAATTATCAAAAAGGCAAATAAAGAAGTCTTGTTGATTGCCCAACCAGATAGCCTAGTTCCAGCCAACAGGTTGGATGCATTTGAATGAATTTCAATTTAAAATGAGTTCATACGTAGATGGACCTCAGAGATAGAAGCCGGTTCTTTTTAAGTGTAGGTTGACGGAGCCAATGACTTGAGGAATATGTGTTCTGTATCGACTGTACCTCATAATGTGCATGACTTGCATGATTAAGACTTGCGGTTATAGCTATTGAATATAGTCACAACTGCATCATCACATTGTCAGCGCATCAATGAAACAAGTGTCATTTCAGTGCATTTCCTTCACATCCATCAATATTTAACTTACTATTCCAAAATGAACAGCTGCACAATTTTAAGATTTTCATTATTTTGACCCACTTGTCAACTTAGACGGCAAATTACATACGCAAATAATCCTGGATCATTTCTGTCATGTTGTTGGAGAGTGGCAATGGTGTTTTTTTTTTTGTTTTTTTTTCAACAGTTCATTGCTCAACAGGCATGTGAGCGAATGCAAATGATTATTTAGTGTCCTTTTGAATTTGGTTTAACTTCCTTTTCTGTGTTTATTTGCCTGGGGGTTGAAATTTTAGGGGAATTCTGAATTTAAAGCCTATTTAAAGAGTGCCTGCCAATGCCTGACTGTGTGTCAGTTTATCACTCATGTGTGTCTGTACTGTTGTTATGTTGTCATGTCACCTGTCCCCTTGCCTAACCACATCTTAAACTGGCCACACAGCTGCTGTGTGTCTGGAACTGACTGAGCTTCAGTCAGTTTGTCCATCTGTTGGCTTTCTATGGTGCTTTTACCATCAGTCGCCATTAGTTGGATGGGAACTCCAACAGTATTGTGAGCTTTCTATACTGTAGGGGTGGGCGATATGACCAAAATCATTTATTTTATTTCACAATAACGATGATGTCAACATTTTTGATACCACTGAAATGCCATAATTCTTATCACCATTTTCAATATCATTTAAAAATACTACTAGCCTAAAAAAGACATCTAGTGAAACGATCGTTCATTTTCTTGAAAAAATAAAAATGTAGATTCTTTTTAAACTCATATGCTTGACTTCGGTGTTGTGCTTTTTCACAACGTTTGAGGCCATCCCGTTGGAAAGGTCACGTCCGTGACATAGGTGGAAGATGATGGCGTCATATGTCGTGAAGAAGCACAACACTGAAGTCGCACATTCAAGGTTAAAAAGTATAATCATTTTTATTTTTCAACACCCTTTTCCTCAGCTGGGATCGTGCAGAGCCCTCTGAAGCCATTTGAAACTGCATTGATTTGAACCTTCAACCCGTTGGTTGACATTGAAGTCCATTATGTGGAAAAAAATCCTGGAATGTTTTCCTCAAAAAACGTAATTTCTTTTTGACTGAAGAAAGAAAGACACTAACATCTTGGAGGAGATGGGGGTGGGTAAATTATCAGGACATTTTCATTTTGAAGGGAACTAATCATTTAAGTAAGTGTTTTATGAGAAAATGTTTCAATAAAACATTGAAAGATTAATGGCATAAGTTATGGCTATTCTTTATTGGTAAATTAACTAAAGGATTAATCAATCAGAAAATCGACAGATTACTGACTAAACTTGCATTGGGCTTTTGGGAAACTAGTATATACGCTCACCTAAAGGATTATTAGGAACACCTGTTCAATTTCTCATTAATGCAATTATCTAATCAACCAATCACATGGCAGTTGCTTCAATGCATTTAGGGGTGTGGTCCTGGTCAAGACAATCTCCTGAACTGCAAACTGAATGTCAGAATGGGAAAGAAAGGTGATTTAAGCAATTTTGAGCGTGACATGGTTGTTGGTGCTAGACGGGCCGGTCTGAGTATTTCACAATCTGCTCAGTTACTGGGATTTTCACGCACAACCATTTCTAGGGTTAACAAAGAATGGTGTGAAAAGGGAAAAACATCCAGTATGCGGCAGTCCTGTGGGCGAAAATGCCTTGTTGATGCTAGAGGTCAGAGGAGAATGGGCCGACTGATTCAAGCTGATAGAAGAGCAACTTTGACTGAAATAACCACTCGTTACAACCGAGGTATCCAGCAAAGCATTTGTGAAGCCACAACACGCACAACCTTGAGGCGGATGGGCTACAACAGCAGAAGACCCCACCGGGTACCACTCATCTACACTACAAAGAGGAAAAAGAGGCTACAAATTGCAAGAGCTCACCAAAATTGGACAGTTGAAGACTGGAAAAATGTTGCCTGGTCTGATGAGTCTCGATTTCTGTTGAGACATTCAGATGGCAGAGTCAGAATTTGGCGTAAACAGAATGAGAACATGGATCCATCATGCCTTGTTACCACTGTGCAGGCCGGTGGTGGTGGTGTAATGTGTGGGGGATGTTTTCTTGGCACACTTTAGGCCCCTTAGTGCCAATTGGGCATTGTTTAAATGCCACGGCCTACCTGAGCATTGTTTCTGACAATGTCCATCCCTTTATGACCACCATGTACCCATCCTCTGATGGCTACTTCCAGCAGGATAATGCACCATGTCACAAAGCTCGAATCATTTCAAATTGGTTTCTTGAACATGACAATGAGTTCACTTTACTAAAATGGCCCCCACAGTCACCAGATCTCATCCCAATAGAGCATCTTTGGGATGTGGTGGAATGGGAGCTTCCTGCCCTGGATGTGCATCCCACAAATCTCCATCAACTGCAAGATGCTATCCTATCAATATGTGCCAACATTTCTAAAGAATGCTTTCAGCACCTTGTTGAATCAATGCCATGTAGAATTAAGGCAGTTCTGGAGGCGAAAGGGGGTCAAACACAGTATTAGTATGGTGTTCCTAATAATCCTTTAGGTGAGTGTACATTCAGTTGATAAACATGCATTGATATAGCCAGATATTTTCATTCAGCTGCCTTGTCAAACTTTCACTGCTGCAGCTGTGTTTATTCCTGCCTTGTAAATGCTTTTAAATTCATATAATTGTCAATCTTCAACAGAGAAGTGAATCAAACTAATGCTTTCTGTGTGATTGGCTATCACAAACTCTGGATCAAACCTGAGTTGACAGAGAAGGTTTACACCATTGTGATAACCTGATCAAAACCGGGTTGGATTTGTATGGTTTTGTCAACTCTAAACCTACTCTGAATCTCAACAGGTCTCTGGTGATGCATTGTGTTAGAGTCTCAATCTAGATAGCTAGTTATAATCCTAGATCTAGATCTAGACCCTAAATATAAAGCCTAGATCTAGATAGCTGTGATTGCCATTGCGATACAAGAACCATCTGGGTATTTCTCATCGCGATACAGATCTAGGTTTCTGGTTATTTCACAAGTGATCTAATCTAGATACAGACATTTGGTGATGCATTGTGTTAGAGTCCCAGATAGCTAGTTATTTAAATAAAACGAAAAGCCTAGTTCTAGATAGTTGGTGATCCCATCGTGAGCATTGCAATCTTATGGGAGGGACGGAGTACAATAGTCTATAGAAGAAGAATGTCAGGGAAAGTGGGGAAGAGCGACTGACACTTTCTGAAGGTCCTTCTGTCCCCTGGACAATATGTTCTCTGAAGCAGCTGTTATGCAACTAAATGTCCTGTTTCATAAATGCGCCCCCCAAAATATCTAATATCGAATCACCATGAGGTATTCGAGTGTAGATTAAGAAAATAGCGCTCAAAGAGCTGTATTATTTCTGTCGACGAGAACTCGGTGGACACAAAATTTAGTATTCAGCAGTGATATTTGCTTCATTGTTGGCTGGCATTTTGGGAGCTGCACATCCAAATAGATTAGAACTACTAGCATTGTGATGTCACACACCATACTGACAATGAACAAAGAACATTCATGAAGTTCTTTACAATGAGACGGTTTCACTGGATACCTTGTGGCTTCCTTGAATGAGCAGGTGGATTCCGTGTCTACAATAGATGGATGCCTTCTGTGAACATCCCCGCCATTAGGAGCTCACAAAGGTTATTTATGGCCACAGACACATTCATTAGCCCCCTTGACGCAAGAAAACAACTTCACTTGCTTTTCCCTTTCACTTTCTAAAGGTGGTGAGTTAAATGTCTCAACCAGTCGCAATACACCGTCTCTCTCTCATACCGCAAGGCCTTGCAGAGATATGAGGGGATTTCATGCTGTTATGAGAAACTTTAGTTCTTGTTTTTATATGACTGTCAGTTCCCAACGTAAGACTATGCATCATCTAAGGATCACAAAAGGACAGCAACCCAATCAAAAATGGCTTTTTCCAGGGCTTTCTCCCATGTAATGCCATATGGCAGGACCATCGTATAGCGAAATAGATCTCGCCACAACACCCACATTATCAAATTGTCTTAATTTGGAGATGCTATAAATATGGTATAGAGCACGTATCTACACGTATCTCGGTTGCCTTCATGCACGCCCACACATTCTACAGTGCATCAGTACAGATAAAGGGACTTCCTGTATGCATTGCTTTCAGTGTTTATGTTGTCGTCTTTTTAGAGATATTCTGTTGACCAAAACATGTAAAGTATTGTTATATATTTAGGGCTCAATAATATGGAGAGAGTTTGTGCCTGTGCCACTAAGTCTTATGGCTGTTGATTATGTTAGATGTAGTTTGTTTTCTGTAATATATCCAATATTATTGTTGTAAATTCTACTAAATTAAATCATCCAGCATACGTTTTGTTGAAATTGCAAGAACGATTTATTGTCACAATTCACCAGCTTGAGTGCCCGTGATCACCAGCAGAGGGCACTCCAACCCGGACTGTCATTCCATCAAAGACTACATTACCCATAATCCTTTGCCCGGACTCATCATTACTCATTGTTTGCACCTGTGTCTCATTACCTCATTACCTCTGCCTATAAATACCATGTTCACTCTGTCATTTACGGCAAAGTCTTTTGTTCACACGGCAATTCTGAGAGTTTTCCCTGGTTTCTTGTCGCTTGGTTTTGGATTTCGTGCCTGTTCCGTGGATTACCTGTTTGCCTGTCTCTCTTGTCTTGTTTGCCTTATTGGACTGATTACATGTTATGACCTCTTGCCTGTTTGATGACTATGAGTTTGGATCACCCCTTACAAATAAAACTGCATTTGGATCCTCAACCCTTTGTCTCTCGGAGCAGTACGTTACATTTATGAAGGGTTTGCAGCATCAGTTAGAATATGCTGAAATCTTTTCACCATATGGAATAGTTTTCTTTTATTTATGGATGGATGTTTGGATGGATGGATTTATTTTTGGATGGATTGATGGATGGATTTATTTTTGGATGGATTGATGGATGGATTTATTTTTTGGATGGATGGATTTTTGGATCGATGGGTGTTTGGATGGATTTTTTTTTTTTTTAGATGGATGGATGGATGATTGGATGGATTTTTTTTTTTTTTAGATGGATGGATGATTGGATGGATTTTTTTTTTTTTTAGATGGATGGATGATTGGATGGATTTTTTTTTTTTTTCAGATGGATGGATGTTGGGATGGATTTTTTTTTTAGATGGATGGATGTTTGGATGGATTTTTTTTTTTTTAGATGGATGGATGTTGGGATGGATTTTTTGTTTTTTAGATGGATGGATGTTGGGATGGAATTTTTTTTTTTTTTTAGATGAATGGATGTTTGGATGGATTTTTTTTTTTTTTAGATGGATGGAAGTTTAGATTGATTTTTTTTTTCTTAGATGGATTGGATTTTTTTTTTTTAGATGGATGGATTTTTTTTTTTTTAGATGGGTGGATGTTTGGGTGGATTTTTGATGGATGGATGTTTTGATGGATGGATGGATTTTTGCATGGATGTTTGGATGGATTTTTTTTAGATGGATGGATGTTTGGATGGATTTTTTTTTTTAGATGGATGTTGGGATGGATTTTTTTTTTTTTTTTTAGATGGATGGATGTTGGGATGGATTTTTTTTTTTTTTTTAGATGAATGGATGTTTGGATGGATTTTTTTTTTTTTTTTTTGATGGATGGATGTTTAGATGGATTTTTTTTTTTAGATGGATTGGATTGGATTTTTTTAGATGGATGGATGTTTGGGTGGATTTTTGATGGATGGATGGATGTTTTGATGGATGGATGGATTTTTGCATGGATGTTTGGATGGATTTATTTTTTTTTTTTAATGGATTTTTGGATGGATCTTTGGATGGATGGATGGATTTTTGGATGGAACTTTGGATGAATGGAGGGATTTTGGATGGATCTTTGGAGGGATGTTTGGATGGATGAATTGATTTTTGGATGAATGGATTTTGTATTTTATTTATTTATTTTTGTATTTATTTATTGATAAATAAAGATGGCTATTATCATTAATATTTTATAATATTAAAATAACAATAATAATGACTGTTATTATAAAATATAATGTTAAGTAAAGATGGCTTTGTTTTAAATACAATTATTAATTATAATTATTATTAATATTTTAGAAAATATGTCAAGTACAATAATATAACTTGTGTAATACTTTGAAAAAATAATAGAATAGTAAATACTATTATTATCATTATTATTATCTGGGGAAGCTAGTAAATATATTGACTGGGCAAGTAAAACTACCAATCAGCATGGAAAAAATTATTTAATTATATATATATATATATATATTTGCACCTAATTTTATTTTTTAACACATTTTTAAGGCTCATCAAGCCAGAGGAAACAAATGGTTCTGAGTGAGATGACAGGACTGTATAAGGTGTGTTGTGGATTGTTTATCGCCCTCTAGTGGAGGGAGGACTTGATGATGGTTCCTTGAGCGTTTGTATGAGTAGGCCACCTTTCCGATGACGATTTTACAACTAACAATCACATTCTTCCTAACACTGTACTCAAATTGTTGAGAAATTAGTCCCTTCTAACATGATTAGTGGTTTTGTTGAACGCGGATTATATTTTGTCATCCGGAAAAAAAGATACAGTGAACACTGACTGTGAGAGAATGATCTGCGTTTCCTGGTTTGGACAAGCATGAGGAACAAAAATGGATAGGGCAGTTCCAACGGGAAATGCAAACAGTCACTTGACATTTCGAAACAAATGCTAAGTGTTGGTGCTGAAGCGGCGTTCCAGGAGACACAGAGCTGGGCTTGGTCCTGTTGGAGGAGAGAGTGAACGAGAGAAGGAGAGAGATAGAGGTGAACAGAGAAAGAGTGAGAGAAAACATGAGGGAGCGCCATGCGGTTGGATGGTATTCTTGGGAAAGTTTGCAGCTCTTGCAGTATCTGGAGCTCAGCTGGGGACAAATACCACATGGAAACGAGAGGAAGCCTGCAGAAGTAGAGAGGGCCTTCTGGAGGAATGTTTCACTTCAAATGGAAAATGTTTGCAGCTGTTCGCCATCGTTTAATGTTGTGTATATATGGTATCCCCTCTGATTCTGAACAAACAGACTGTTCTGTTGACACCTGGACTTCTTAGGACATCATGGTTTGGGTCGTTATGTAGAATGTGAAAAACATTTGACACTGTTATCCAGTGTCTTAACACTTAAGACCCTGATATACTTCTTTTTCATTCTTCACTTAGGGGTAAAAAGTTGGAAATACCTGAGCAGCGGTATACTTTTAGCGAATATGTAAATATGTGCTGCGTGCTTTCCTCTCAGTAACAAAATAAATGCACAACAAAAATGACAGCGGTGAGATGTGGAAATGTTTGGCACTCCTGTCAAGTCTGGTCATGTTTATTTTTTAGCACTTTATAGAATATATTGCTTTAAAGCAAGCATCTTTACAGTTTTAAACATGAAAAACAGCATCAGTGTTGCTTTGAATTAGAATTTCAGCTTCTACTATAAAGCAGCTCCTCCGGTGTTTTCATGTATCTGACCTCGATGGACTGAACAGAAGAAATGAACCAGAGAAGATTTCCATGTAAAAGAAGGCGGAGCCCCAGAGCCACACCCACCTATTACATAAACGCCAAGGTCGTTTGAGATGTTTCAGTTACAGTTCATTTTACAGTTCATTTTAAAGGGATCGTTCACCCAAAAGTGAAAATTCTGTCATCATTTACTCACCCACAAGTTGTTCCAAACCTGTATGAGTTGCTTTGTTCTGCTGAACACAGGAATATATTTGAAAGAATATTGGTTATCAGACAGTTGATGGGTCCCATTGACTTCCACAGAATGTAAAAAAAAAAAAAAAAAAAATACTATGGAAGTTATTGAGTCAAAATTCTTCAAAATATATATTTTTTTGTGTCCAACAGAACAAAGAAACTCACACAGGTTTAAAACAACATGCGGGTGAGTAAATGATGACAGAATTTTCACTTTTGGGTGAACTATTCCTTTAATGCAAATCAGTTTACTTGGCAGATGCCATTCTAATGGTAGTTAGAACGATTGTATTTATGAGTTGAATATACATCAATGCCGTCACAAGTTTCCAATTTGGGGGCGTCAGTGTGAAAATATCCTCTGTAGTTAACGAGTTATTTATTTTTTTAAATATAAACTAAAATTGCTAAGTTGCATGCACAAAGTACAACAGAATTATACAATTATGATAGAATATATAATAATTCAGTTTACAGCAGAATATATAATAGGCTGATTCAGTTTACAAAGAGTTTCTGTAATGTTGAAGTTTTTCTGGTTACCGTTGTGCTGAAAAGTATAGATACATGAAGGTAAACCCTACATTGACTCTATGTAAGCAATGACTGCGCTAATGCCAGTGACAAATAATATCTTACTTGTTCATTCAATATACATGTTAAATAAGTTATGTTAGCATGTGCTATGATAGCTGTTGATTTGAACTGAATTTGAAGATGTATTGGTTCCAGGGCTACAACTCTGGTAGTTGGAGTGACTTAATTTTTTTAAGTAATCAACAGGTAATCAAAAATGTGTGTTTATGCTACAAATTATCAAGTTCTTCTAACTCAATGTAGCTTGTTGGTTGAACGTAAATTCACTTAAAGTTGTCATAACTCCCCGTTTTTTGTTGAGCCAACGTTATTTTGCATTCTTTATTCATCATTGTGTTTGAGTAAAAAAAAATGTGGGTCCAATCAATGTTGTTTTAGACACCAATTGACTTTCATTGTATGGGGAAAAACTTTTCTCCAGAGAAATTTCTTCAAAATATCTCCTTTTGTGTTGCACAGAACAAAGGATGTCACACAGGTTTGGAACAGTGTTGCCAATTCTGCGGTTTTCTACTTTTAAGTTGTTTCTGCGGGTTGATTTTTGATTTCCACCTCCGTACATACGATTCCGGTGCTCCAATACCCCCGAAACACTCCCCAGACGTACAAATTCAGCGGAGAATTCGGCCGCCAGACGGAAAATAATTTGCATTGATCTATTTTTGGGCTACTTTGGACTGGCCATTGGGCTACTTTTGACTGAACATTGGGCTACTTTTGACTGGCCATTGGGCTACTTTTGACTGAACATTGGGCTACTTTTGACTGAACATTGGGCTACTTTTGACTGGCCATTGGGCTACTTTTGACTGAACATTGGGCTACTTTTGACTTGCCATTGGGCTTCTTTCGACTGAACATTGGGCTACTTTTGACTGAACATTGGGCTACTTTTGACTGGCCATTGGGCTACTTTTGACTGAACATTGGGCTACTTTTGACTGGCCATTGGGCTACTTTTGACTGAACATTGGGCTACTTTTGACTGAACATTGGGCTACTTTTGACCGAACATTGGGCTACTTTTGACTGGCCATTGGGCTACTTTTGACTGGCCATTGGGCTACTTTTGACTGGCCATTGGGCTACTTTTGACCGAACATTGGGCTACTTTTGACTGGCCATTGGGCTACTTTTGACTGAACATTGGGCTACTTTTGACTGGCCATTGGGCTACTTTTGACTGAACATTGGGCTACTTTTGACTGGCCATTGGGCTACTTTTGACTGGCCATTGGGCTACTTTTGACTGAACATTGGGCTACTTTTGACTGGCCATTGGGCTACTTTTGACTGGCCATTGGGCTACTTTTGACCGAACATTGGGCTACTTTTGACTGGCCATTGGGCTACTTTTGACTGGCCATTGGGCTACTTTTGACTGGCCATTGGGCTACTTTTGACTGAACATTGGGCTACTTTTGACTGGCCATTGGGCAACTTTTGACTGGCCATTGGGCTACTTTTGACTAAACATTGGGCTACTTTTGACTGGCCATTGGGCTACTTTTGACTGAACATTGGGCTACTTTTGACTGGCCTTTGGGATACTTTTGACTGAACATTGGGCTACTTTTGACTGGCCATTGGGCTTCTTTTGACTGAACATTGGGCTACTTTTGACTGAACATTGGGCTATTTTTGACTGGCCATTGGGCTACTTTTGACTGAACATTGAGCTACTTTTGACTGGCCTTTGGGATACTTTTGACTGGCCATTGGGCTACTTTTGACTGGCCATTGGGATACTTTTGACTGGCCTTTGGGATACTTTTGACTGGCCATTGGGCTACTTTTGACTGGCCATTGGGATACTTTTGACTGGCCATTGGGATACTTTTGTTGCACAGACCTGGCAACCCTGGTTTGGAACCACCTGAGGGTGTGTAAACGAAGACTGAATTTGACTTCACGGTGACTAGCATGATCAGGTAAAGGTCCAGTCACAATGGACCCTTTTTGCCCACTTTTTGCAAATATGACACACCTTAAGTCATCTTCTTGTAGATTGTGTTGGCCTTCTAGTTGCTTCAACAGCACCTGACTTGACCTCTGGCAAACTCTAGGTACGGATTCCTTAAGAAGATGCTACCTGCTTTCACTGAGATGCCAACCTTAGAGCTTGGCTGGGCGAACTTGGCACGGCCATAATGTCATTGTACTCCAGCCACTTATTCTGAAGTTCACCTCGAGTCCATCTATTTTCATCGGTCAATGCCTCCTCTGTTCTCTGTGGTTTATAATAGCCCCACAGTTTGGATGACAGCAAGGTGTGGAAACAGTTATTGGAAATAGTTTTCCAGCGGGCACCTCCGCCTTTGCCTGCTCCGAGAGGCCTTGCACGAAAAGGACCTGGCTTTTGGATCTGCTGGGGGTTTGTTTGTTGTTCTTCGCTGTCATGTTTCGTGGTTATTGCTGTTGTGGAACTAATGCTGTTTCATCTTCGCACATGCTGGTAGTTAGAGGTTTGCTTACGGACACTTGTGTAAAAAAAACGAACAATGCGGCAGGCGAGAACTTTGTCGTTATTGTATTAGCCAGTTCGGGGAAAACCCCATGTGCCGTGCGGGCCTGAAATGATTACATTTTTCCCTTTCGAATAAGTGTGTGTGCGAATTCGGTGCTGTTTTTTCATGTCCGAGTGTCTTGGTTCCTTGTTGCGAGGTATGTTGTTCCTGCACCAGTTGCCTTTCTCCTGATGACGCCACCCTGTAGGAATTTGCCTCCTTGTAGTTGGTGTGTGTGCACATGCACCAATGTGGACACACACCCCTGTACATAAAGGGGTGTTGGGTCCCCCCACAGCCCAGGGACTGACCCCTCTGTTCTGCCGCTACTAACCAGGACCATTTGCTGCTGTGTTTTTTCTTGCCCCGCGTCTCCTCCTTTCTCGTTTTCTTTCTTTCTTCCTGCCGGTTTTCACCCGCTCCCCTTCCTGTCTGGGTTATGGCAATTGTACATAATTTTGTTTCGGGATACGCCGGAGCACTGCATGTGTGTGATGTGGGGGGCGCACGGATCGGTCCTCCAGAGGCCTTGAGGGGGTTCGCCTCAGTCTGATTGATGGGGGAGGTGTCGCCTCTGTTCGCTCATCCATCACATACTTTATTTGGGTTTTAGAGAAGAGGAAAAGGAAAAGGGAGGGTAGGAGGGGGGTCCTCGCTCTTCCAAAAATATCAGCCCGGTGAGCCCGCCGTGCTTTCTCTACCCCCCTGAGCCCGAGCAGGAATAGACGTCTTACCCTTGTGACCCAACACCATTCAGCAGTCTCAGCACTGGCAACAAAAGACAGATAAATGTGGCCCAGATAGATTTAGAGCAGGTTCCTGCTTTCATGGAACTTTTTATTCTTTCCTTAGCTTTGAGGAGTGGAAAAGGAATTCTGGGATAGTTAGTGGGCGCATTGGCTTTGTGCAGGACTCAAGGTGTCTCTTTTGTTGTGCTTCCAGTTTTGACCCTGACTAACAGACTGTACTTATTGTGTCAAAACTGCTATGTAGTTAAAACTATGTAGCATCTGATGTATTTACAGGTTCCAAAATGTTTTGCCACACCTGATAATGACAAGAGAATTTAGAATATTTAACATAATATTTCTAACCAGCCATGAAACTAAACATCATAATAATAATAATAATAATAATTACAAAAAAAAAAATTTTTTAAATAACGTTTTTTATTATTATTATTATTATAAATAATAGTAATATCTATAACCAACCATTAAACTTATAAAGTATTGTTATAATAATAATAACAATAATAATAATAAAATATTATTTTTCTTCTTCTTTTTTCTTCTTCTTAATTATATTATTATTATTATTAGTTTTATTATTATTATGTAGATAGTTATTTTATTTAATATTATTATTATTATTATTATTACAACAACAGAATGTTAACGAAAGATTAATAATAATAATAATAATAATAATAATAATAATAATAATAATAATAATAATAATAATAATAACAATAATACTAATAATAATATCTCTAACCAACCATTAAACTTTATTTTGCATTTTATAATAATACTAATAATAATACAAATAATAATAGATAAAATAATAATAATAATAATAATAATAATAATAATAACAACAACAATAATACTAATAATAATATCTCTAACCAACCATTAAACTTTATTTTGCATTTTATAATACTGCTACTACTACTACTAATAATAATAATAGATAAAATAATAATAATAATAATAATAATAATATTGTTATTATTAATGATTCATTATTTATAATAATATTGTTATAACACCTCAACAAATACATATTTAAAAATTGCTATATTATATATTATAAAATGACAGGCTATCTGGCAAGTAATACTGTTTCATTTACTTAAAAGTTTTTTTTTAACTCAAATATGTGTATTTGTGTGTGTAAGTATAAACACCTGCATGCATGTTTTTAAGTACAGGAAATATAACAGGATTGTTTTTTTAAGGCAGCACATCTGCTTCTAAAGATCTTTGAATAACTGTTTCTAAAGATGCATCAATGAATAACAATATTTCAACTGTTCTTCCTGTCTATTCATGCTTTAAAATGTTATAACAAATACTTGATCCGTCTGTTTCCTAATGTGCTCTGTCATAGGCGGTGTAGTGTGACTGCTTCTTGCTGAAACAGCTCTTCTTTTCAGCTGACATCACTTAGCTTGTGCTGGCATGGAAAAGAATGTTAACCAATAGCCAAATAACTTTTTAAGGCATCGTTTTGGACTACTGTTTTTAGGTAATGCAGCCTTTCCGAAAGTAATTAAACACCAGTTTACCTACATAATAATACTGAGATGATTTCCTCTTCCATATCCCAGTCACCCGCCTGGTTTCCAGCAGAGGCTCCAATATAAGTCTGCAAGGTCTCACTCCAGTTTGATTTGTAACGTCCATTTTTCATGATCGAGCCCCTGTTTTTCTTGTTCACTCACAAGTAGATTGTATTGTGAATGTTTAATTTTGTGTTAAAGGATAATTGTTCATTGTTTGAACTGCATTAGCAAAAACATTTTGATTTCTGGAAGATTCCACTTGCATGTTATCAACTTGTTTTTACAACTTTTACGTCTTAGTGTCTTGGGACCAGAAACATCTCTAGCGAGTCGGTATTATTCACAGTTGACTTCGCTAAAACAGAGGAAATAGATTTGAGTTTGAAATGCATCATTTACCCTCTGTCAAATGCTAGGAATGCACCCTTTGAACTGTCCGGGGCATCGTCTTGACTCTCGCTGTCCTTTTCTCTTTTTCATTCATTTTCCTCTGCAGTCTCTCTTTGTCAGAGAGCCTGGTGTTGTCAGGCAGCCAAGGCGCTCTGATATCCATTTTGCATGCTTATTAGAAAAAACACAGTTATGAATATTCAGGGCATTCAGCAGTTTCAAAGAGGGGGGAAAAAGATGGAAGGTAGCAAAGACAGGAAGGGAGATCGAGACAGAAATTTAGCTTTGTTCTTGCTTTAAGTACATCAGTCATGGAGTGGAATAGCGGAGAGCTCAGAGGCAAACAGCTTACTGTAAAAGTTTGCGGCGCAGGGAGAATGGCAGCTTCAGATTAGGCATGGTCTCCGTTTGAGGGTCCCATACTGGACTGGAGGATATCTGGTGCCGCTGAGCCCCATGACTTCAGACAGACGTGTCTCTGGGGAGAGACAGTAATACAAGAAGCTCACTTGGTACGACAACATTTATCATCACCTACTAAGTAAAGTGTCAGTCAGTCAAAACAGAGAACTTGTAGCGCCTATAGACTGAACATGTAATATGCATGCGCATGACGTCACCGTTTTCACAAATTCACGTTTTTTTTTGTGGTTTACACAGAGACAATAAAGGTTTCAAAAACGTGCGTTTTTTATTTATCACTTTTATTATTTTATTTTCATTTATTGTTAGGTCATTTGATTATTTTATTTTATTGTATTTATTTTAATATGGGTTTAATCTGATTTATATTCATAAAAAAATGCATTTATCTTTATTTTTTAATTTAATTTAATTTATTATTTTATTTTACTTGTTTTAATTTTTTATATTTATTTATTTTATTTTATTACTTGTCGCGCCTATAAACTGAAGACATGATAAGCATGCGCATGACATCACTGTTTTTTATCATTTCATTTTATTTATGTAATTTTATTTATTTTGATTTGGGTTTAATCTGATTTATATTAATAAAAACATATTTATTTTATTTTATTTGAATTAATTTTATTTATTAATTTTATTTTATTACTTGTAGCGCTTGTAACGTTTTTTTTTTGTAGTTTACACAGAGCCAATAAAGTTTTCAAAAACATTAGTTTTTTATTATTATAATTTTTTTATTTTTTTATTTAATTTTATTTATTTATTCATTTATTTATTTACTTTATTATTATTATTTTTTATTTATAGGGGTTTAATCTGATTTATATTAATTAGAACAAGGACATCATGCTCCAAATGGTAGTCCAGTCTAGTTTAAAAACTAATTTTTTTTTTATATATAAAATAATAGTTTTATTAGTGCAGACATGAGATAAAATCCTGACCTATCATATCAATTTGTAAAACATTTTTTAAAATAAATTGTAGCCACCCACTATACATTTTTATCTGTATGGAAAATAGCAGCTTTTGATACTTTGATGATAACTCAGTGTTCCGCTGGTAAAAAGTTTCGAGTGTCTCAAGGGAGGTTCAGTGATAGAATTTTCCATTGAAATTGCATGAGCTGCATGATGTGCGACTCAAATGTAGACGTGAATGAGTGATTCCTGCCACAGCATTTTAGGCCTAGTCCACACATACACAGGTATTTTTATAACCAGAGTTTTTCCTCCGTTTTAAAAAACAATTGCGTCCACACAAGCACGGTTTAAAAAAAATCTCTGTCCACATGAAAACGCAAAACCGCGCTATGATTGACTGCCTGATTTCTACATGGGTCCCATCCACGGCACCGATGCACTGAGGGATGCCATGGGCTCAGTGAAACCCTTCTTCAAGTTTACTTTGGACTCAGTGACAGGTAACTGTACACAGGGGAAGGGCCCAAGTGGACTGAAGCTTCACACACTTACCTTACTATGTTGTATTATTGCATTCTGGCGCCTCTGTTCTGCAATACAATGAGATAACTGCGCATGTATCTGTATACACGTGATAAGCGCTATTAGCAGAGTTATTAAAAGCTACATCCGCCATTGCATAGACTCCACTCATGTAAACAAAAGCGATAACGGCGCACAAACTGACGTCAAACAAAGGAGAGAACGGCGCACATCTCGACTTAACAAGCCGAAATCTCCGGTTTCACCATCTACACGACAACGCTGTAACCGGAGTTTCTAAAAAACAACTTAACCCTGGCCGGAGTTTTCAAAAAAGTCCGGTTTCAGTAACCGGATACTGCGTTTGCGTGTGGACGAACAGCCAAACCGCACCGGTTTTGAAAATAGCCGTGTTTGTGTGGACAGGGCCTTAGACAAACACTTTTTACTTGCTATAATCCGGAAATGTAATAATCAAAAATACTTGGGCTCAAAAAAGGGTTTATTTTATTAATGTGTATTCAGGTTTTACAAATGCCACATGATATTATTAGGAAAGAGCACTTATAGGCTCGCGAGACTTTGGCCCATCTCAAACTTATACGGCCAGTCGAACAGCTCAGCTTATTTTTGGAAGGCTTCTAATGGCGCACTTGTTGCATCCTACGCAGTGCACTGGACCCTGATCCTTCATTATTCTCATGCTCTCTTCCAGCTGTTTCTGAGCAACATTCCTCTGTTTACCCCCCACTCTGTAACCGTATCCCCCTGAAATCTCTCTGGGAAGTCCTGTGAAGAACGCAGTGATGTTGTTCCCCCCTCATGTTGGTTTGAAGATGCTGAGTTTTCACAACCGGGGATCAGTTTTAAGACGTTGTGAATATTCAATGTGACGTACTGTACTGGACGTGCTTCAAACGAATTCTTACAATTGCTTGCTCGTGAGTTACTAACAAGCCGTCAACATCCTGTCATGTCATGTATTAAAAGCTCCAGTTCAACTCAACTGCATTGCTGGGTTGAGCTTGTGGCTAAGGAAGAAAATGCTAAGCATGATCTTTATCCAAAATAACCAGGAGAGGTTAAGAGGCCATGTGTGCTACAAACTGCAGTGAACTCTATCATTATCTGAAGCTTGTTATACGCACAGGCCACTTATGACACCCCGCAGGGCTCTGTTGTGCCCCGCCACACCAACAATTTGTGATGAGTCACAAACGTGCGGCACGCTGTGCTCCTACGAGAAACACCACCAGGGACGACACAGCAGTCGTAATGGGAATACGAGCGGACAGGAAAGGAGACCACATCATAAGGGGATGCTGCTGTGACTCACCGCCTCTGGAAGCATAATGTTTATCCAGTAATGTGAATGGAGTTCTCTGGGTTTTTAGATGCCTTGATCGTGTTCAAGCTGTTCGTGTGATGTTTTCGATTAACCCTAGATTAACCTTTAAAAAATGGACAATGCAAAGCAACACTAACCATGATATTGCCTTGGTATTTTTTATGGTACCATAGTAATACAAAATGTTCTATTATTATTATTTTTTTTTTTTACAGTATTTATTAAAAAAAAGTCATAATTTATATAAGTTTTTTTGCACCTATTTATTTAAGTGCTGTCAAATCGATTAATCGCGACTATTCGCATCCAAAATAAAAGTTTGTGTTTACATAATATTTGTGTGTATACTGTGTATAATTATTATGTATATATAAATACACACACATGCATGTAAATATTTAAGATTTTTTTTTTATATTTATATATATAAAATATTTATGTTTATATATATAATATACATTATATAAATATATATATATTTACAGTATACATGCAAATAATTCTTAAATATATACATGAATGAGTGCGTATTTATATATACATAATAATTATACACAGTACACACACAAATATTATGTAAACACAAACTTTTATTTTTGAATGCGATTAATCGCGATTAATCGATTTGTTAGCACTAATTTATTTCTATCATAATACCACAATTTCACATTTACCATGCTGTATTTACTATATATAAAAATATTTTATTTTTTTATTTTAATTTTAATTTAATTTTAATTAATTTCTATTTTGCAGTTTTCTTGCACATCAGTTTTATTTACATTATAATATAACAATATATATTTGAATACCATTATAATACCTTATTTCATTTTATTTTTCGATTTTCAGTTCATATTTCAGTTTTAATTACATCATAATATCACTATTTTATAATGCATTTTATTTGTATTACATTTTATTTAATATGAAAATAAGACATGACAGAAAACGGACATGACAGATGTATAAATAAGGCGAATGAAAGATTCTTCACATCAGATAAACTGTATAAAACAAATGATATAAGACACAGAGAAGACCTCTTCTCGACCACCATATGTGAAACACTTTAACAAAGTAATACTATAGATATTTCTTCATGTCCAGTTGGCTCGCATGCTCACCATTTCTCCTTCCTCCTCTGTCATGTTATCTAGACAAACAGCAGCTCTCAGCATGTTAGCAGGAGAGCTTGAGGTAAATGCTATTTGTCAGCGTTCCTGCATCAGTGCCAGCATTAGGGTGGGCTCTTTCTGGTGAGTCCTGCTCAAAGGGGCCGGTGTAGTGAGTTAACGTTCTTGAACAATGTGGTGGACGGGAAAACAAAGCAGGGTCTGAAGGGAGCGTACACCTCACAGGCTGTTAACAGCACAGCTCTGCTAATTGCTAGAAATGACTACAGAGCTTGGGAATATGGGTCCTTTTAGTGTTTATAATGTCTTGTAGAAGTTTTTGAGATCTTCTGAGATCGATTTGGTGGCAATTGCACGTGATTGAATGGTTTTATGATGGCTTCATCTGAAAGAGCAAAAAGATTAGGTTATCTTTTCTGTCTCCCCCTCGTGCCCCTGTCTTCACACTGGTCTGTCTTGATGGGTCTCTGGGGGCTTGGCGCTTTTGAGCCAAGGAGGAAATGAGTTTTTCCATGCTCCTGTGTGTCGGAACATTTATCACCACCATCACCAGGAACAGCAGCACAGGAAAAGTGGTCTTGGTGTAGAATCTGTGACCAGAACCTTGATACAACTACACAAGCATTCAGTCGCTCCTCTGATCACCAGTGAAATCGCAACCTTCTGTTTAACTGTGTGAACTAGCGAAGAGTTTAACCTAACATGCCACTTGGACCACAGTCTGCTCATTGTCCATGCTGACAAAAGAAAATGATGAGACGATACATTGTCATCCAAAATAATGATCTGCATCATATGTTACGAGAAAAAAATCCAACTTAAGCTCATTGGAAAAACGTGCCTCTATCTACATTGTTGCAAAACTGCAAAAACGCACCTATTTATATACAATTCACTACAAATATCCAGCTGAAAATTTGTAACATTTATTCTTTTAACACAAGTTATGATTACAGGGCATATTATCAATTAAATAAATACATGGGGCCAGATTTACTAACATCCTGCGCCAGCGCAAACCCTCTTTTGCTGTTAAAAACCTACTGTTAGGTTTTACTAAAGACATGCAGTGAAGAGGTGTGGACATAGTTATTTTTGCGGCTGACCTTATTGCATATGCATTTGTTGGAGTTTCCCTTTCAGAAGCAAAATTAACGGGAGGAGAGTATTGAAATGAATTTACTCAATTTACTGATATTTGCGCCATTATTTACCGCCATTATTAAAAGCAGTCTTAAACCAGACGCTAATTTGCGCTGCTATTGGTAGATTGCATTGGTCATTATGGAATTATCTGGCAGCGTCTGTGTTCTTCAATTTGCACGTCGTCAGTAGATCATGCGCAGAATTTTCCACTCCCATTGGCACTTTTTTGGAATTGCGCACTTGCGCTAATTTGCCCTGTTTAGTAAATCTGGCCCTAGTATTGTGCAAGGAACTGCGCAAAAATATGTTATGACTTCCAAATACTTTAACCATTTATCACATTTGCATCACATAACCATCTCTATATGCACGACTTTTCTGTAAACTTGCTCTGAAGTTCAGCTACAGCATTACAGCATTTCTAGTAAATGCATCTTGGTTTTCTGCTTATATCTTGGGAACGCCGGGGTGAAATCGAACCATACTCAGATTATTTAGAGGTCTCCACGGGCCCTTTCAAACGCGACTGGTCCAGAGTTCCGGGGCAGATGGGTTCGGGAGTTACGGCCGGTCAAAGGCGTAACTTTGGGAATTTTTATTCCTTTTTATCTCAGGCCCGAATCGTCACCGGGCTCGCTCGAAAGGGCTCCACGAGTCCTATACACGATCCAAAGTTTATTGCGGAACTCTTGGGCAGTGTTGGGGAAAGTTACTTTGAAAAGTAATGCATTACAATATTGCGTTACTCCCTTAAAAAGTAACTAATTGAGTTACGTAGTTACTTTTTAAGAAAAGTAATGCATTACATAGCTTTTGCGTTACTTTTATGTTACTTTTTTCACCTGGGCTGGGCTTGTTTTTTGTTTGTTTTTTTTTATAACAAAAAAAGTCTTATTTTTGTGCAAATGTAAAGACCTCTTCATACCAAAATTGAAATAATAAGCCTCAGGCAGAGGTAAAAATGCTAATTCACACATGAACAGTAGAGGGCGCAGCTCTGCTGTGCTGTGCTGCCATTCTGGATAATGGAAGAATAGGACGCAGGAGAAAAAAGTTTTACCAATAAAAGCAAAAAATCAAGTATTTTTGCTCATGCCTGAATCAATAAAGGTCAGCAGCAAGACATTGGTCAATAAAGGTAGATTTTATTTAACATCATTATGTTAACAATTATTGGAGGTTTGCATAGTACTCTGATTTTGCATTTGACTGATATTATTAATTATTAATTAATAATAATTCTATTATTACAATAACCATCATGTTTCTGCACTAACTCTCGATTTTTCTCAACATGGGGACAGGAGAGCTGTCAGTCAAATAAATGTGCAAAAGTAACAAGATATTTTGTTGTAAATTTGAAAAGTAATGCGTTACTTTACAGTCACTTTGAAAAAGTAATCTGATTACGTAACTCAAGTTACTTGTAATGCGTTGCCCCCAAACCTACTCTTGGGTACGAGTCCCATGAAACGCAAGTCACGATAAAAGACCTAAAAAATTCCTAAAAGTAAGATAAAATGACACGGTTGCATCAGCAAATGCGTTTTTATCTTACGTTTGCTGATGTTCACACTATCGGTTAGGTTTAGTAGGGTTTAGTGTTGGCGGTACGCTATTTTTACATGCGTTGGAGCTTACATTTTTAGCAATATGCACAACAAAAAATGTCATAAAACTGCCAGATTCGGATGTCTCGGATAAAATTTTACACGCTCTTGGTGCCAATCACTGGACATTTCACTTTGAAAGTGAAATATTTTGCAGGAATGATGGCACTTGCACATTGTTTGAGTGAGCCTTAAAAAAAAAAATCATATTTGGATGTACTCAATTGGGTCAGGGTTTGAGACAAATGAAAAGTCAACATTTCCACAGATATTTAGCACTGTTTGTTATAAAGTGAGCTACATCAGCATTTTTATCCATCATTTGGTCTATTTGGAACATGATAGATGTAATACAGGTGTTTCACGGTGTACATTAGATGTCCCTGAACGTCACAGGGGAGTCAGGAAGACATTGTGGAAAATATGTTCATCAATAGAGGGGAAGTGTGGCATGAATAACAAGAGCGCACGAGGCCGAATAGGATAGAGTCTGATCGTGCTCATTCTAAAGGGACAAATATATCTTATTTCAGGAACAATGCTAAAGTGTGGTCACGCCTGGATGACACACAGGTCAATTGTTTCATTCCAGGCGAGAATTACCTGGTTTCCAAAGGAAAGGCATCCTCTGTAGAGCTCTGGGAAAGTGATACATTCTGCCGAGTGCCACGATCACCGCCCAGGTCGCTCCGGAGTCAACAGAGCAGGCGGCATGGGGGGATTCCAGCGGCATCAGCCTGGGCTATTCTTATCAGATATATTTCAGACACAAGAGGAAAGGGTGGTATGTTAATAACAATATCTTTGCATGCCCAAGAAAGAAACTTGTCTGGCAGAAATAGCAACTCTTGAGGAAAGGGAAATAAATATCTCGATTCTGGATTCTAGTTTGGTTCGTCTAGATTCTGAGGAGAGTCACTAAGAATGAATTGTGTCTGCTTAGAGTGTGTTTGATTTGCACTCAATTCACTACACTGCACGATTGTCAAAGTCAAGTCAAGTCAACTTTATTTATATAGCGCTTTTAACAATGTAGATTGTTTCAAAGCAGCTTTACAGTGTTAAACAGGAAAATAATGCAGCATAATTTTATTCAGCTGTATAGCCATTCTGGAGAAAACGCTGATGTCATCAGTTCATTTCAATTATCATACAGTGACAGTGTGGGCTTTAGATCAATAACTAGATCAGTAATTTAGTTTATATGGTTAATTTAGTTTATTAATTAGATTTATTTCGATGTTTAGTTGAAAAATGTAGTGTCCCCAACTGAGCACGCCAAGCCAGAGGCAACAGTGGCAAGGAAACCAAAACCCCATTAGGTAACCTAATGGAGAAAAATAAACCTTGGGAGAAACCAGGCTCAGTCGGGGTGCCAGTTCTCCTCTGGCCAATTAACAAACAGCGTATTATTATTATTATTATTATTATTATTCTGGCAGCTTTACAGGTCAGAGGTCATAATAGATCAGAATATTCGAGGGACCGGGGGCAACATGCTGGAGACGGGTTTATTGAGGATGATGTTGATTAAATAATTATTAAAGTGCAATATTCGAATGATCGGAGGCAACACGCTGTAGACGGGTTTATTGAGGATGACATATCGATTTAAGTATTATTTAATTGTAATATTCGAATAATCAGAGTCTACATGCTGGAGACGGGTTTATTGAGATGCCGTGTCGATGAGGCAGTTGCAGGGGGAGTCTAATCACGGTCTCTGCAGACACTTCGGGGTCCTGTGTTGGTCTTCTCTGAGCGCAGGTCCACCATCTGAACTGGATACGGCCTGGATCCGGCTGACTGCAGTAAACCTCGGGATAAAACAAAGAGACATCATTAGCGTAGATGCCATTCTTCTGATGATGTAACGAGTAGTGTTATGGGAAGTGTTCCCGGTTCCAGCTGACCTAGTTAATGCAGCCTAATAATCAGTAAAGAGATGTGTTTTTAGTCTATTTAAACTGACAGAGTGTGTCTGCTTCCCGAACAATGTTAGGAAGACTGTTCCAGAGTTTCAGAGCTAAATAGGAAAAGGATCGACCGCCTGCAGTTGATTTGGATATTCTCAGTATTATCAACTGGCCAGAATTTTGAGACCGCAGTAGATGTGATGGAGTATAATATGTTAAGAGCTCGCTCAAGTATTGGGGAGCTAAACCCTTTAGTGCTTTGTAAGTAATAAGCAAGATTTTAAAATGTATGCAGTGTTTAATAGGCAGCCAGTGCAGTGTTGACAGAACTGGGCTAATATGGTCATACTTCTTGGTTCTAGTAAGAACTCGAGCTGCTGCGTTTTGGACCAGCTGGAGTTTATTTATTAAGCGAGCAGGGCAACCACCCAGTAGAGCATTACAATAATCTAGCCTTGAGGTCATGAACGCATTAACTAACTGTTCAGCATTTTGCATTGAGAGCATGTGCCATAATTTAGATATATTTTTAAGATGGTAGAATGTAGTTTTACAGATGCTAGAAACGTGGCTTTCAAACGAAAGATTGGTATCAAAGAGCACACCCAGGTTCCTCACTTACGACGAGGACTTGAGAGAGCAGCCATCAAGTGTTAGAGAGTATTCTAGGTTACTACTTGTGGAGCTTTTTTGTCCAATAATTAAAAATTATTTTTTTTCTGAATTGAGTTGCAGGAAATTACCGGTCATCCAATGTTTTAGAATGTTTTCAGCTATGGATTCCAGTAATCTTGTGAATTGGTAAGTTTCTTCAGGGCGTGAAGAAATATAGAGCTGAGTATCGTCAGCATAACAATGAAAACTAACACCATGCTTCCTAATGATATCTCCCAGTGGTAGCATGTACAGGGTGAAGAGTAGCGGTCCTAGCACTGAGCCTTGTGGTACTCCATACTGAAGCGATCGGTGTGACATCTCTTCATTTACTGCTACAAACTGATAACGGTCGCATAGGTATGATTTAAACCATGATAAAGCAATTCCACTAATACCTACATAATTTTCGAGTCTAATCCAAAATCCAATCCAAAGTCATCGGATTGCTGTTGTTCTCACACTACACGACTGTGGGGTACCATTTAGATGCACATTATTATTGACGGATCGGCAGGGGGTCACACATTACACAACATTTCAATAGATAGAATCACAGACCACTCCGTCTGGTCTACAAGCTACGCTTCACAACTAGCCTGGCGTGGCCATACTCAATTCTTGTCAGAATATGAGTCTGGTACCGCTCCATTGAGCTTTGATTATGGGGCGTGTTTCAACCGAGCCAGGAAAGACCTCAATTGGATAGACCCACAACCAATCAGAGCAACGGAGCGACGCGTAACGTTAGTTGTCAAATGTCAACAGAACTCAACTGCACTGTGTTGCTAAGTCCGTGTTTTTCTCCATGTCCGCGGGTTGAAGCGACCCCAATTATGTGATTATATAAACCCAGGAATGCGAATTTTAGCAGGCAACCTTGTCAAAATAACATATTTTGCCAACCAAACGCCATTTTTTTCCGGAGAACCCCCCGGAAAGTTATTGTTTTGGGCTATAGTTTTGAATAGCAATTGTGCACGACATTGCAAAAACACTTGGCAACCCTGTCTGCACGCACGCTGGATTAAGTAACGTTACAAGAAAAAGATGAGTGTAAACGATCTTTGCCAGTAATAAAATAATTTAAGGATACACAGAGTACTTACCAACACGATCATCATTTCTGAGAGAACTAGTGAAGGTGAATGCATATACGAACAAGTTCTCCGTTTAGGATAAGAGCAAATTCAACCCAAGAGCCTTCGATGACGTGGATGATTACGTTACTGTTGATCATCTGTCCATCATCGTCTAAAGCCCGCCCTGACAATTTCATTGGTCCGAACAGTTTCTGTTCGGGCATAATTACTCCTCTATGGAGCGAGTCCAGACCGAATTGCCAGAGCAAAAATTTTTGTGGGCGGGGCTAAATTCGGCTGGCATCCAGGCTACTTCACAACCATTCACAGGCGAGAATTGATACAGGAGGTAATGTAAGCTCACATGTGAGACAGGATTTTTTCTTGTTAAAATTATGCACCTTTGTTAATTTCCCCAAAACTACCGGTGAGTGAAAATCGGGGCTAAAATCATGTAGTTTGTACCCAACATAAAGGAAGTCAAGAAATCTTTATAAAGAAAAAAATTATTTGCATAACACAAATTTACAGCCTGCATTTATTTGATCAAAAATACAGAAAATACAGTAATATTGTGAAATATTATTACAATTTAAAATCATGGTTTTCTATTTTAATACACTTTAAAATATTGTATTTCTGTGATGCAAAGCTGAATTTTCAGCAGCCATTCTGCCAGTTTCAGTGTCACACGATCCTTCAGGATTCTTTGATGAATAAAAAGTTAGGAGGAAAAGGCCATCCTCCTCATCCGTGTGCTTGCGGAATGTGGATTTCTGCGAAAGGATTCACACGGTCTCTGCATCTCCTGTTTGGGCGATAAACACGCTCAGGCAGCGCTGTCCAACCCCGAGGGCTGTCCTCACTGCGCAACATTCTCAGTTAAGAACCGAGAGCAAAGGCTTCGTGTCGCAGTAGCTGGGAAATCGGACCCATGCCTCTCTGCTCAACCCAGAGAGGAACCGATGGATTGTCCACCACAGGCCTCCAGCTCTTGGAGTGAGATGATGGAGAAGGTGTCACCCGTCCTTCCCCCGCTGTTCGGAGATCCTATAGCAGGAGAGGAAGGTGACGATGACGAAGTTCTGTCGACCATCCTCGAGGACGATGAAGATGCTATTCTTCCCCGGATGCAGTCGCGTCCGCCGAGCGCACAGGATGAGAGCTCACCCTCCCCTGTGCAGATGGATGCAGACCTTCTCGAGGTCTGTCGCAGGGCCACGGCCAGACTGTCGATCGACTGGCCATCCCAACCAGTAGATCAGGGAGCTGTGAGAGACTTGTATGATGGAAAGAGATTTCCGTCACGTCTCCCTCCAGCAAAGCAGCTTATCCCAGCCGTCCCGGCTTGTGTGGCTGAAATGAAGAGGTTTTGGGATAAGCCCTTTTCCCACCGAGTACCTGTCAAGGGCTTCTCGAGGATGGCTGTTCATGGAATGGAGGATTTGGGTATGGCGGATCCTCCCCCGGTAGAATCATTGGTGGTGAATCATCTGCACCCGAGTCGCAGGGCAGCGCTCTTTTCAGCCGGAGCCTCGCTGGCAGGGAAAACAGAGTGCTTCGCCGCCTCTGTTTTTCAAAAGATTTATAAATCTTCTGCACTGGCTGTCTGTGCTTTGAACGCGACGTCCCTCCTTACAGCCTATCAAGCAGAGCTATTAGAGGAGATGGGTCGTCAGCTAGACTCCGGTTCTCCCAACCCAGCGCTCTGGGAGGAGATATGCGTCATCGCAGATGTAAACCTGCGCACGTCCCGCGGAGCAGTTCAAAGTTGCGGTTGGAATATGGGCTTAGCGGTTGTGGGAGAGAGATCGCTTTGGCTGGGTTTATCAGGCCTCTCTGACAAAGAAAAAGTGGAGATTTTGGATGCCCGTATCGATCCAAAGGCCATGTTTGGCGCGACTGTCTCAGCTATGCGCCAACAATGTGACCTGCGGAAAAAAGAGGGAGAAGAATTCGAGGTCTGTCTCCCTAGAAAGCCGGCAGCTCGCCCTTATCACCTGAGCTGTCCGAATTTCAGGTCTTCAGATAGAGGAGGGCACTCTGAATATCAACCTTCCCGTCCTGCTCCACCCTAACAGCCAGGAAACACAGACCCTCAGTCAAAGCCCGGTTGAGACCGAAACAGTAATTCGCTGCTTCAGCAGCGAAACATCGGTCAGCCACTCCTCAGGGAAACAAGAAGAGACTGTCGACCTGAGACATCAGTTTGACAATGAGGGGTTTGGAGACAGCACTCAGGTTTTCTCTGTCCCATCCCTTCAAAACAATTCCTTTCTCCCTCCCGCGGGAAAACGGAGAAGGAATGTAAATGTGCAATGCGTTTGTGTGGACAGTTCAAAGTCCACTGTTCAGAGGAAAAGGGCCCATGTTACTCGGGCACCCCCCTAAAGAATGGTCTCTCCCTCCATCTACGAGGTATGTTCTGAGGGGGGAAAGACAAAAGTGCACAAGCATCCCAGTACAAATTAAGTTTTCTCTGTCGCATCCAGGCCAAGGGCTGAAGGCGCAGAGTGGGATAAAAAAAGAATATCACAAAAAAATGAATATAACTCCTTCACTGGAGTGTTATTCCCCTCCTTCGCCACTAGAGGGTGCCACAGTACCGTTAGTGAGCGAAGCCGGGAAGGGCTCACTCGCTGCTCAGGCGGAGAACTGGCGCGCATGCGCAGTTCATCCCTGGGTTTTAACCACGATAGACAGAGGATACAGACTTCAATTCGCTGTAAAACCTCCTGTGTTCAATGGAGTGGTAATTTCAGTGGCCAAAGGGGAAGCAGCTCAGGTTTTAGAGGAAGAAATATCCTCTTTAATGAGAAAAGGAGTGATAAGAGTGATTCCAACGGAAGAAAGCCAGATAGGCTTCTACTCCCGTTATTTTGTGATTCCCAAACAAGGGGGAGGTCTCTGTCCCATTTTAGATTTACGGATCCTCAACAAACACCTCAGAAAGTAGACCTCCAGGATGCATATTTTCACATATATATTTTTCCTGCTCACAGGAAATATCTGAGGTTCGCTTATCAAGGCAGGGCATACGAGTTTATGAAAATTCCCTTTGGCCTTGCTCTAGCTCCCAGGGTTTTTATCAAGTGTGTGGAAGCGGCTCTGGTGCCGTTAAGGAACGGAGGAGTCAGAGTTTCATCATACCTGGACGATTTGTTCATCTGCGCGCCATCCCCGCGACAAGCAGAGAGCGATACATACACACTAGTGATGCATCTGGAGAGATTAGGTTTCAAGATAAACCAGACGAACAGTTGTCTAATTCCCTCACAGGAAATAGTCTACTTGGGCCTCAGGTTGAATTCAGTGAGGTTTCGATCGTTCCTATCAGAGGAACGCATCAAGAAATTTCTCAGCTGCCTCTCCCTCTTTCAACGAGGGAGTTTAGTCTCTTTCGGAATGTGTCTTTGACTACTGGGTCTGATGGCCTCAACAGTGTCAGTGGTTCCCCTGGGACTGCTGCGAATGAGGGATTTCCAGAACTGGACTGCGTCACAGGGCATTCGCCCCATGAGCCGTCTCAGCCGCCGAGTGCGCATCTCACCAGAATGCATGAGCGCTCTCTGTCATTGGAGAGCTCCGTCTTTTCTCAGGACAGGTCATCCCCTTGGTCCTGTTCTATTAAGGAAAGTTGTGACAACAGATGCTTCTCTCACGGGCTGGGGGGCGGTGTTCGAAGGCATAACAGTGAGAGGAGTTTGGTCTCCTGCACTGAGAGAGAAGCACATACATTTTCTAGAGTTACTGACAGTGTTACTAATTCTGAGACATTTTGTGCATTTTCTCAAGAATCATCATGTATTGGTCAGGACAGACAATACAATGGTGATAGCCTTTATAAATCGGCAAGGAGGAGTACGTTCTCACAAGCTTCACTTTTGAGTGGAGACTCCACCCTCAAGTGATGCTCATGGTGTGGCAGAGATTCAGCCAGGCAGCCGTAGATCTCTTCGCATCTCGCAAAGACGCTCAATGTCCCTGGTTCTTCTCTCTGGTTGGCAACGATGCACCGTTGGGTGTGGATGCTCTAGCCCACGAGTGGCCAAACGAGTTTCTTTACGTGTTCCCTCTGTTGAGCCTGATCGAGCCGACACTATGGAGGGTTTGGGAACGCAAACATGTAATGATTCTGATCGCCCCATACTGTGGGCTGTGGGTTGTGGAGATTGCGCAACTGCTCTACGACCAACTATGGCCGTTACCAGCGCGCAGGGATCTTCTCTCACAAGCACGGGGGGAAATATTTCACCCCTCCCCTGAGAAACTAGCTCTCTGGGTCTGGTGGATGAGAGGCTAAATCTGAATGCAGCTGGGTTACCCCCGAAAGTGATCGAGACCATTCAGGACGCGAGGGCTGCCTCAACACGTTCTTTATTTGATCTCAAATGGAGGGTGTTTGAAGGCTGTTGCGCAGATAGGAACATCGTTCCTTTCTTGTGTTCAGTTTCGGAGGTGCTGGTTTTCTTACAGGACCTTCTAGATAAGGGCAGAGCCTTTTCCACAATTAAGGTTTATCTGTCTGCTATCTCGGCATGTCATGCGGGTCTTAACTCGGGGACTATTGGCCAGCGCCCTCTCGTCTGTCGATTTATGAAAGGGGCACGTCGGTTACATCCGGTATCGAAGCAGCCGCTGGTCCCGCCCTGGGACTTGTCAGTGGTTTTGAACGCGCTCTCGAAAGCCTCTTTCGAGCCCATTGATAAAATTGCCTTAAAGCTACTTCCTTAAAAGACGGCTCTGTTACTTGCTCTCACTACAGCAAAGAGAGTAAGTGAACTACAGGCTTTATCAGTTCACTCTTCATGTATGATGCTCGCTATGCGTGGTCAAAAAGTTACTTCTAAAACTAACCCGGCGTTTGTACCCAAGGTGTTTGATCACGCTGGTGCAGTCCAATCTGTGGACCTACTAGCTTTTCATCCACCACCTTTTCAGGAGGAGGAGAGGTAACATAATTTATGTCCGGTTCAGACTCTGCATATGTACGTTCAGAGAACCCGCTCACTTCGTAAGAGTAATCAGCTATTTGTCTTGTGGGCTGACTCTTACAGAGGTAGACCTATCTTCTGTCAACACCTTTCTCACTGGGTGGTGGAGGCTATCGTATTATGTAACAATAATGCGAATTTAGAGCCCCCAATAGGACTACGAGCACACTCCACTAGAGGCTTTGGGCTTTGTTTAGAGGCATCTCTATCCAAGAAATTTGTGCGGCAGCCAGCTGGTCTTCTTCACACACTTTAGCTCGCTTCTATAAACTGGATGTGACAGAACCCTCTCTAGCCCACTCAGTCCTGGGAGTGAGTAGTTACGGTATAATGCAGTTTATTAATGTGCGAATTCCTCTTATTATTCTGTTTTCACCTCCGTCGGGAGTTATGATTCAGAGAATTACACAGCTTTTCTTAGTCTGCTTCGTCAGCATATCGGCAATACGGGAATTGTCTATATCCCATATACTGAGATATCGAACAAATGTTTGAAAATGTTTGAAAACCACTGTGGGTTACTGACGTAACCCTGGTTCTCTAATAACACGAAGTGAGGTATCTCACAACACTGCCCTCCTTGCCTGTCCTGCACTGAGAAGAGATATACGGAGAATGACGAAATGGCAGGTTGCTGCGGTTTATATACAGGGAGACGGGACTCCCTGATCACTGCAGCGATTGGTCTGCCATGGTTGGCAGATGTGGTGTTATTGGTGCTTTCGCGATCGGTCACGCCCTGAGGCGTTCCCATATAGTGAGATACCTCACTTCATGTTATCAGAGAACCGGGGTTATGTCAGTAACCTAACGATTTCTACTGTTAGAAAATATTTCTATTTTGTATAAATGGGGTTCTTTTTAACTTTTTATTCACCAATGAATACTGAATTTCCTACATTCATAATAATCAGCATATTAGAATGATTACTGAAGGATCATGTGACACTGAAGACTGGAGTAAGTATGCTGAAAATGCAGCTCATAAATGTAATTCATGAATTATTTTTTAAAGTATATTAAAATAGAAAACCATTATTTTAAATTGTAATAAAATTCACATTATTACAGTTTTTTTTTCTGTATTTTTGATCAAATAAATGCAGGCTTGACATACATTAAAGACTTCTTTCAAAAACATTAAAAATAGTAATGTTTCCAAACTTGTGACTGGGACTGTACATAAAAAAAAAAGTAATTTTATTATGAACAAATATAAATTAACAGTGAACAATAGCATTTTTATCAATTAACCAGATGAATAAATACGGGGAAAAAATTACTTATAAACATAGCTGTATTAACGAATTTTAACAAATTTAAAAATAGTTCACCTAAAAATAACAGTTCTATCATTATTTTCTCACCCTCACATTGTTCCAAACTTGTATGATGTAATTTTTTCCCCCTGTGGAAGAGTTATTTTGAAGAATGTTTTTGTCCATTAATCAAAATTGGACCCCACTGACTTTCATTGTATGTTCAAAAAAAGATGTCTTTGTTTGTGCTCCATAGAAAAATGAAAGTAAATGATGACAGAATTTTCATTTTTAGGTGCTTTATCTTTATTGTAAAGCATTTAAATTTGTTTATATTTCATATTTGTAAAAGTTCTATGTGCCTTCTCTGTTCTGTGTGGCGTCTCTGTACTGAAATAGATCTTAAATTGTGCATTACTGTAATGCGGCTTAGTCCAAAGTGAAGCACACCCATCTGTGGCAGAACTTGACAGGGCCAGGAATCCCTTTGTGTTTTAGTTTACTGTGCACTATCACCGTTTTTGACGTATGCTCCACCAAACGAGTACAGCCGCTGCCAGAACAAGCGCACAAGTTAATGGCTTGGAACACGTGCTTATCCTGACCATCAGCTCAACAAAAGCCATAATTATCTGCAAAATAAACTCAATCCCATGATTGTTAGACAAATAATGCATTAAATGTTTCCAGATAAACTTTACTCTGTTGTAGAAAAGCCAGAATCCCTGATTCAGATGTACCATTTTAATATGGACCTGTATAGGGAAGATTCAGGATGGTTGAGTAGTCAAACAACAACTGACTAAACGATTATTATAGTTTTTATTGACGAATAATATTGTTTTAACTAGGGATGTACCGATAACATTTTTTATGGACCGGGTATGAGCACCGATCATTTTTTTGGTACTCGCCGATACGGATACATATAAATACATACATACATACATACATACATATACATATACATTTATTAATTTCTTTTTTTCCCTCTTTTTTTGGTGATGTTGCAGTTTTCCAAGCACAACACAGTGAGACTAATGAATGTAGGACAGCTTCTTTAGTATTACTCGAATGAAAAAAGTATTATTTTTATATGCTTATCACAAATTTCAGTGTCCAATAACCTTCAAATGGCATAATTACCATTGTCATAATAATAATTGTCATTCATTTTGAAGTATTTCCACACCCCTGAGACTGACATTGTGTCTGCTGTTGCCACCAGTGTCTGCCAGTGTGCATGGAAATTTCTGTCAGTTACGTTACGCGAGGTATCGGTCTTTGGTATCGGGGGGATTTTTACAAGTACAAGTACATGAGCTTGGTTTCGGGCCCAATACCGATACTGGTATCTGTATCGGTGCATCCCTAGTTTTAACTGTATTTTTTTTAAACATTTAAAACTCGTACCGACCACAAACTTTTAACATAAAAATACAACAACAATAATATTGTGAAATATTACTACAATGTAAAACTTTTTTCTATTTAAATATATTATTTACAATGTAATTTATTCCTGTGATGGCAAAGCTGAATTACTCCAGTCTTCAGTGTCACATAATCCTTCAGAAACCATTCTAATAGGCTGATTTGGTTCTCATGAAACATTCCTTATCAATGTTGAAAACAGTAGTGCTGCTTAATAATTTTGTGTTTCCAGGATTCTTTGATGAATGGTGTTTGAGGTAAAAATCCCCCTAAGAAACGTTCGGGACTAGTTGATTTTGAGAACATGTAGTGCTGATGGCCTAGACCTGTAGGAGTTTCCTTCCATTCTGACTTAATTTGGAAAAATAGCAGGTATAGCAGATTATGCATTGTAATATGATCTTTGTTTCTCTTGAAGGCAATGAAATCGGGTCCTCTATAAAAACTTCCCTGAGTGTTTCCTTTCTTTATGACTCAGCATTGTCTGACCCATGGGATTAACTTTATATAGGCCCAGACATTATTTTTGGCATTATCTCGGCCTCCTCCTCCCATGCAGGCTGGAATTCCTCCAGGAAGGCCGAAAGAAGCCTGGCACTTGCTTGCAGCTTGCAGCCAGACCTGGGCAGCTGGGATCTGGAGGGAGTTCCCTGCAGTTTTTGAGCACTCTGGCACCGCTCACACCCCCTACATCAAGCCCGTACCACACACCCCGCCTCCTCCCACTCCACCTTATTCTGCGCAACACAATACAGAGGAGCTCTGTGCTTCTGTACACCCACACCATGCCCCTGCTGCACACACACCAAGCGAGTCTCTCAAATAAACGTGATTTCACTGGTGGAAAAGGCGCCCCTCGGTTGCCGATTCGACTCTGTGGCACTTGACACAGGCACTCTCACATAAGCTGCCTATTATTTGTTGTTAGTAGCGAGACTCTTCCACACACTTCAAGGTCTATTCATCTGCAGAAAAAGAGTACTGTACTGGGTATCAGCACAGCGGAAACGGTCCCCCCTTTGCCCTTCCATGCGAGATATGGCACTGAACTGGAGCTGTTTCTTCAGCTGGAATCCATAGTAGTTTCTTTCCCAGAAGCGTCACGGCACCTGCAAGCTAGAGTTTTGGCTACACAGGTAATGCGCCGCTAGCCCCGCCTACCTGCTGAAAGGCGGCCCGCAGACACCCTCCCAAACGGTTATCTGGAGTTCTCAGCAGCCAAAAAAGCTGTAAAAAAGGAATTCCGTCCTAATGGTCCATGAAAGCAGTGATTCACCACTTATTATTGTTCAAACCCTGGAGAATCTTTCCATATTACCTCAGTATTGTAACCTTCAGAAAACCTATCCGTCACACTCTAGGGTTTATTTTCACGTCGCGCCCCCTCGTCCCGCTGTTCTGACTTGCTTGGGCAGATCTGCAGAATACAGTCGAGTAATCAATGGCCCAGAAAGCCCTTCCAGCTGGACACTTGTCATCCATGATGGAGGAAAACCATGACAACCGGCCGCTTCTAAAGGACCGCTGGCGTTAGGGAGGTCAGTGCCCTGCCACGAACCCCCTCGCGAGTAAACAGACTTGATGGGGAGAGACTCTCAGAATTGGACCGTGTTCTTTTCAATAATTACATTCATTGTTCTCCAGCCACTGTGGGTTATGGTCGCAAGCTGTTTGGTAGGCCCCTGTCTGTCTGCCACCCCCTACACTACCAGTGCTGCACCCTCATGGGTATCTGCTTCTGCCAGAGCTGAGATGCCAGCTTGGTGACCCTAATGTCTTGAAACTGATGTGCCTGTTAGTGTAGGTGATCTATCTATCTATCTATCTATCTATCTATCTATCTATCTATCTATCTATCTATCTATCTATCTATCTATCTATCCATCCATCCATCCATCCATCCATCCATCCATCCATCCATCCATCCATCCATCCATCCATCCATCCATCCATCCATCCATCCATCCATCCATCCATCCATCCATCCATCCATCCATCCATCCATCCATCCATCCATCCATCCATCCATCTATCCATCTATCCATCTATCCATCTATCCATCTATCTATCTATCTATCTATCTATCTATCTATCTATCTATCGTTCTATCGTTCTATCTATCTATCTATCGTTCTATCTATCGTTCTATCTATCGTTCTATCTATCGTTCTATCGTTCTATCTATCGTTCTATTGTTCTATCGAATGTTAACATTTTATCGATCGTTATCAGTCTATCAATTGTTGTCATTCTATCGATCATTATCGTTCCATCTATCGTTCTATTGAATGTTAATGTTTTATCAATGTTTATCATTCTATCAATCGTTATCGTTCTATCGATCGTTCTATCTTATCTATCATTCTATCGATCGTTATCGTTCTATCAATCATAATTAATCTATCTATCGTTATCATTTTCGTTATCTATCTATCTATCGATCTATCGATCTATCGATCTATCTATCGTTCTATTGTTATTGTTCTATTGATTGTTGTCATTCTATTGATTGTTCTATTGATCTTTATCATTCTATCAATCGCCATATCAATCCTTCTATCATCCCTTCATTCTGTCATTCTGTCATTCTATCATTCTATCATTCTACCTTCTAGGCTTTTTAAACTGTATAACTATAGGGTTTTTTTTTCAACAACCTTTGCTTTTCTAGTTATAATTGCAGTTTTATGACTTTAATGGTAAAAACATCGGTAGCACTTTATTTTACAGTCTTGTTCCCTATGTACATACTATGTAGGCCTACTTATTATAGTAATTACAATAACTGGGTAACAACTAGGTACTAACCCTGAACCTACTCCTAAACATAACCTTAACCCATATAGTTACCTTATATTACACAGGGCTTTATTAGGTAAGTACATGTAACACGTAACGTGCACATACTGTAAAATAAAGTGCAACTAAAACATCTGCTAAATGAATATATTTAAAAAGGTATTCTCAAGTCTGAAAATCCACCATGTTGGCATTGGCAATATTGCTGTTCCCTGCCATTTACGATATGGGTATTCTTTGGCTAATGTTTTATGAATACTTCATACAAGGACATACTGATTATTTGACTGCGTTTCCCATACTATATACTATGTAAGTAAACGTATTCGGATGCAAAGAAAGATTTAGCTGATGTTAGCGCAATGCTTCACCAGTTGAGCTGTATAGAAACTACAGGAAGTGCTGGTTTGATACTGAGGTTTCTGCATCTCACATCAAAACACACCCGAAGAAGATGCATGCCTTGCGGATAAACAGTTGAAATGCCATCAACATTAATACTTTAAAATGAGGAATTATTTCATTGTACTGTATTTTATTGTACTTCTTTGGCTTTATCGAACAAGAGACTCCCGCAAGTGGGGCCTCTCGGGTAGACTCACTGATATGGAATGCAACATAAGTGCCATTCAGAACGAGCGAGGAGGGAGCACACAAAAAAGGAAGTCTTACGAGGGAGATCCTCACTCTCTCTGGTTTTTTCTTTCGCTTCCATTTTTAATCTTGTCCAGAAGCGTCTTCACATTATGGCTGCAGGAGCTGATCTCTGCCAAACAAGCGTGGGAACTGACCCGGCCCATCCAGAGCAGCCTCATCTGCAGCCTGTAATGATGGAACCTCAATGACATCATTCACGTTTCGGAGCAGGGCTCTGGTAACTGCGCCGTACGCCTCATCCAAATACCAGTGGCTAAACGGAACACACACGCCGAGCTGAGCAATGGAAGTCAGATGGTCTGCGTTTTCTTTCTTCCTTCCTCCCCCCCTCCTGACTCAAGCGTAAGCGGCTGTCGGGATTTAGAGAGAAAGAGATCGAGGGGCCTACGTGAGGGTCGGCCCCGACTGTAAATGTCGGAAAGCGAACGCAGGCCTTCGTAACAAAGTGGAATCTGATATAATTTACCCCAGGCTGGGTGTTTGATCTTCACCTACTTCAGGGTGCTTGTCAGAGCCATGGAGGGGGGACTGGTGCTGCTTATAGGCCAAAAAGTCGGCGTTTATAATCTGACGTCATGCGTGTTGAAAAGTATTTTCATGTGTGGGTTGACATTTTGAAAATTGTGGATTGTATGCAAGCATTGCTGCTGTTTTCTTTTCATGCTTCCTGCATAAATGCAGACATATTTAGTTACCTCCAAGGACTCCTGTAATGTAAAACACTGCCTTCGCTTCATTCCTCATCGGTCAATCTAGGCATCTTGAATGTTTGCATAGTTCATAGCCTTTGCTGTGTAAAGATCCATATGGATCTTCAAACAGACTGTATAGAACCATTTTGTTACTCGTACGCTAAGAAATTGACCCTACACATCAATATTTCTGCATTTATTTTAACATTGATCTTTGGTTGGAGTAGTTTATTAGCTTATTGGTTTGCGCACAAGACCTGACACTTGGCACATTTGTTGCTGAGTTTTCAATAGTTTTTTTAATTTATTTAAATATTTTAATCAAATCAATTACATAATAACCCCAGAGTGCATGCACAGGCAGGTTTCATTATTTGTTTAATTATTAAATTATACATTTAAATGTTTAACTATAATATTTATGTTTTTAATTAGATTAAGTATTTAATTTGTATATTTATATCAACAATAATAATAAATTAACATTAAATTGAGTTGGAATTAATTAAATGAATATATATAAAGTTAGTAGTTGCATAAACAGATTGTAATAATGTTTAATATCTTAATATCTTAGGGTTAGTTCACACAAAAAAATGTAATTTCTGTTAATAATTACTCACCCTCATGTCATTCTAAACCCGTAAGACTTTCGTTCATCTTCAGAACTCAAATTAAGATATTTTTCATGAAATCTGAGAGATTGTCCATAGACAGATATGCAACTACCACTTTGACACTTCAAAATGTATGTAAAGAGATCGTAACACTCATCCATATGAATAGCAGTTTAGTCTAAATTTTCTGAAGACTCACAATCACTTCTGTAAAGCTGCTTTGAAACAATCTACATTGTTAAAAGCGCTATATAAATAAAGTTGACTTGACTTCATATGACGAACAGATTGAATTTAGGCTTTTATTCACATATAAACATTCATCAATGCACACATCAGTTGTGGTAAACGGAAGCTCAAGCATGTTTTCTTGATGCGTAAGAGCCAAAGAGGTTCGTTCTCTTGGGTTACGCAGCACATTTGAGCTTTTGTAAGAACCAATGAGGTTCGTTCTCTTGGGTTACGCAACACGTTTGAGCTTCCGCTAGAACCAATGAGGTTAATTCTCGTGTTACGCAGCACATTTGAGCTTCAGCAAGAACCAATGATGTTAATTCTCGTGTTACACAGCACATTTGAGCTTCACTTAGAACCAATGAGGTTCATTCTTGTGTTACGCAGCACATTTGAGCTTCAGCAAGAACCAATGAGGTTCGTTCTTGTGTGTTACGCAGCACTTTTGAGTTTCCGCAAGAACCAATGAGGTTCATTCTTGTGTTACGCAGCACGTTTGAGTTTCCACAAGAACCAATGAGGTTCATTCTCGTGTGTTACGCAGCACTTTTGATTTTCCACAAGAACCAATGAGGTTCGTTCTCGTGTTACGCAGGACGTTTGAGCTTCTGCAAGAACCAATGAGGTTTGTTCGCTTGTGTTACACAGCACATTTGAGCTTCTGCAAGAACCAATGAGGTTCATTCTTGTGTTACGCAGCACGTTTGAGCTTCTGCAAGAACCAGTGAGGTTTGTTATCGTGTAACATAGCACGTTTGAGCTTCTGCAAGATCCAATGGGGTTCATTCTATTGAGGACTAACTTGACAGGAGTTTTACCACATTTGAAACTTGAGGTGTCTACAAAAAGCGCAACAGGCCCAACGTGTGCATCAAATATTTGCGTCTTTTTAATATCATATTTTGGTTTCAAATTCCCTCATGCTTCTATATCTGCACTGTCAATGTTTTTAGCTCATCCTATTTCCCATAGACCTGTAATTTGAAGGTACTTAAAATGCAGCCGCCACAAAGCAGATCGGCATAGAAGTCTTACGGGGTGAGTAAATTATGACAGAATTTAAATTTTTGGGTGAACTAACCCTTTAACAATTTAGCCATGCTATTATCTCACTCCCAACAATTCCCTAGCAAGAGTAATTTAAAAAATGTTTAGAGTTTGGATTTGGAAAGTTGTTCAGTAGCTTCAGCATCTGCCCTTTAATGGTAGCAGTCATGTTAGCTTTCTTCCTTTTAGAGGGCGTTTGAAGTCTCTCAGCTCTCTAATCCTTCGATGACCACCACTCCTATAGTTAGCACACCAGGACATGTGTGAATTTAACTGCAGCTCAGAGTTCTGGAGCACAGAGTTCTCTGTCTTGGACCCATCAGAGACTATAAGAAACAATTCCACATTCATAACGCTTTACATATGACATTCGTGTACCCCATTATCTGGTGCAGGAAATTCCCGAAGCATATGATAATTACAATAATTTGGAGCTTATGGCTCTTGTTGTCTTCCCATGCTGCTTCGTCTCCTAGTGGATCTGAAGCCTCAGTGAACCACAGTGCCGATCTGCTTTGTGGCGGCTGCATTTTAAGTACCTTCAAATTACAGGTCTATGGGAAATAGGATGAGCTAAAAACATGCATAGTGCAGATATAGAAGCATGAGGGAATTTGAAACCAAAATATAATATTAAAAAGACGCAAATATTTGATGCACACGTTGGGGCTGCTGTGCTTGTTGTTGACACCTCAAGTTTCAAATGTGGTAAAACTCTTGTCAAGTTAGTAGGCCTTTCCATTTAAAATGTGAATTTAGTGTTATTAATTATGAAAAAAAACTATTAAAAAATGGACACCATTTCAGTACAATTCATGTTAAAAATAGCTATGCTGAAAAAAATGGTGTCAAAGAAAAATGGTGCTGTAGGAAAGCTAAGCAAAATAAAATGAAAATAGACAATGCAGCGGAGTGTCTGTTTTGCATTAAGGAGAAAATCTAAAAACAAATTTCTCTGCAACATATTAACAGTTTTCACGTGCCAAATGAAATTTGCTGTTTCTGTTCATAAAGTGACAAAGGCAGCCAAATGACTGGTTGATGCCAGAGCGAACCACCTTTTGAAGGCTTCTCCCGTGGCTGAAATACCTCTGTATCACATTACAGCCTGTCAGGAACCGGACTATTGAAGCCTGTGATTTCAGGTTAATAGTCCGCAGAAACATCGGAAACGTCAATCACATGCTTTGCTGTTAGGTGCGGACATTAGTATGTTAATTTGTGTGTGTACACCTCAATGTTATTTGTTAACATCAAGTCATGTCGTAATGACAGACGACAAATTCAAAGACCTTTCAAACTCTTCAAACCAGATTCATGTTAGTGGTATGTGCTGTTGGAACAGTAGTTGGTGTATCCAGTGTTGGGGAAAGTTACTTTGAAAAGTAATGCATTACAATATTGCGTTACTCCCTTAAAACGAATTATGTTACTTAGTTACTTTTAAAGAAAAGTAATTAGTTACGTTACTTTTGCGTTACTTTTTTCACCTGGGGTGGGCTCGTTTTATTTTTGAGCAAATGTAAAGACCCTTTTACAAGAAAATTGAAATAATAAGTTTGAAGGATATGCAAATTCACACGTGTACAGTAGAGGGCACCGCTCAAACAAACCTTTCAGCTGTGCTGCCATTCTGGATTGCAGAAGAATAGGATGCAGGAATGAAAGTTTCACTGTTCACCAATAAAAACAAAAAATCGAAAGTAATTTTTTCTTATGGTTTAACTGAATCATCAAAGGTCAGCAGCAAGTACATTGGTCAATAAAGTGAGATTGAATGCATAAAAATATTTGTATGATTTAACATATGTAATTATCAGAGGTTTGCATAGTATGTTGATTTGCATTTCACTGTTTTTTTACTAATTTTAAGAAAAACTGAATCTTTTTTTCTGCAAGTGAGATGAGTAAATGTATGCTCACATTTAGTCTAGAACTACAAACATCATGTTCACACGCAATGCCTCTGTATTTACTCACAATTTCACTCAACATGAGGACAAGAGAAGTGTCAGTCAATAAATGGGAAAACAAAGTTACTTGCGTTGCTCTTTTGAAAAAGTAACTCAGATATTTTGTTTTGCATTACTTCACTAGTTACTTGGGCGTATCACCTTGTTAGCCGTTCTTACTTTTGAGTTTTACACAATAATTGTGGCAGCGCAATATCACTACTGAAACTACAGGACGAAACAGACAGCACAAATAACAGAATGAATGACTTTTGATTTTGTGAATCACAACCATACTGTGCGATCAGTATAGTCTGTTTCAAGAACGAATGACTCTGATTGTTTTTTTTGTTTTGTTTTTGTGAATCAAAAACATACTGTGTTATCAGTAATCAAAAACACTGAGTGATCAGTGTAGTCTGTTTCCAGCGCATAAAAAAATATTGATTTATCAATTTGAATCGATTCTCATAATCGATTTTTATGAACCGATATCGAATCTTAAATCCCAAGAATCGATTAGTCATCCTGTTTTCAGTTGATGAATGAACGTAACTTTGTAGAACCCCTCCCATCCCAAAAAATCACAATAATCTTTATTCTTTTTACTTTTGTTATAAAACAAGTCTCAGATTTCAAATTACGTCAATTTTATTATGACATTTTTAAAATAAATACAGTTTATACCGGTGCTGTTTAATGTGGTGTGACAGATCGCTATAGCGCAGCACAGATCAAGAGAAGCGGCAGTACGGAACTACATGAACTGATCATCTCCTTCGCTTTAATACCAGTTACAGCACGAAATAAACATGAATTAACATATGAAGGTATGTTAAAAGATACATTACAACTTACCAAAATCCATATCATGTCTCATGTAATCGCTCAATCAGTGTTTCGCTCAACCGTGGAAAGACGTCAATAAAACAGCTTGAAAAAAAAGTCACTTAACTTCACATTTACCACATAAAAAACATTCAGTGACCATAAACTAGAAAGAGATGAGTATTTTGATGAATATATGCACCACATTACATATTCATTATAATTTTTTATGTTCTTCAATATTAATGTTTGAATAAATCCGTCAAGTTTTTACGACTGCCACCTTTTAAATGTTTATATTTCAAAGAAGAAATATGATTATGTAATTGTAAAGTTAGTATTATAACTTTATTATTATAAAAAAAGTGTAATTTATGTTTGTATTTGAATCAGTTAATTTTTACGTTCAATATTATGGAAGTACTAACTGACTACCATGTATAGTTTACAGCATTAGTTGAGAGATTTTTCCTCAAGAAAATTTGCCACGTATCTATATATCCACAATAATCGATATTGAATCAAAATCGTAATCAAAACACAAACTTGTGGATGGAAATCGAATCCAATTGTGAGATTTGTGTCAATACCCAGCCCTTATAGTTAAGGACATTATTGGATTTGCATTCATGCCACTTCCATTAAATCCTAACGTCTCTGTGTAAACACCTTTTGCAAGAATTGTTTTATTTATTAATTTATTTTATTATATAATACTTTATTATTATATTGATCACTTGTTATTGAAATTATCTCATCTTTGGGCAGAAAACATGATAGCATGTCTGAAAGATGTGGATCGATACATAAATTATCAGAACATTATAATTGAGTCAAGACTTGGTCTGCCTTAAAATACAATATCTATTACCAAACTTATACACGCATAGCCCACCACTTAGCAGTTTAAATAAAGTCTGATTATTATCAGCAGTTAGAGAATGGCCGATTTTGTTGAGTGTGGAATCCATTTACTATGTCAGTCTGTTAAAGTTGTCCTGCTGGGAAGCCTTCACAAGCCTCAATTTATTTTCCTTGCTAGTTACTAATTGACCGGACCCTCTATAGCCTATTGATGGGGATGCATGGGAGTCATATGTGACTATGGCAGTTGATGTGGGCTCCATTTGCAACCATTTAACGTGCGGCCAATGCTCGCAAAGCACACCAAGCATGCGCGTCTTGAACAAATAAGACCTGACAGAATGCTCGCTTTCTCACTATCACCAGTTAAAATGTGGTTCTCTTTGTGTCGTTGACAGGGACAAATGCAGGGATGAGGTTTTCCCTCGCTGTGGCTGAGGACTTTGAACTAATACAATTTCCTGCTATGATTATTATATATTTTCAGAGACTGGCAACTCTTACCGTACCACCACACAGAAGCATATCCCACAATGCAACTCAGATGCTCCACTTCAGAGCGAGATTTAAGGTTTGTGAACTGTGTATAACCTCGCGATGACTAACGAAATCGCTCCGAGCGAGTATTCCAGAG